>NC_083324.2:75846847-76172204 GCF_963455315.2 Globicephala melas | reverse complement strand
TTCATGTGTTTGTTGGCACTCTGTATATCTTCTTTGGAGAAATGTCTATTTAGGTCTTCTGCCCATTTTTGGATTGGGTTGTTTGTTTTTTGGACATTGAGCTGCATGAGCTGCTTGTATATTTTGGAGATTAATAATCCTTTGTCAGTTGCTTTGTTTGCAAATATTTTCTCGCATCCTGAGGGTTGTCTTTTCATCTTGTTTATGGTTTCCTTTGCTGTGCAAAAGCTTTTAGATTTCATTAGGTCCCATTTGTTTATTTTTGTTTTTATTTCCCTTTCTCTAGGAGGTGGGTCAAAAAGGATCTTGCTGTGATTTATGTCACAGAGTGTACTGCCTGTGTTTTCCTCCAAGAACTTTATAGTGTCTGGCCTTACATTTAGGTCTTTAATCCATTTTGAGTTTATTTTTGTCTATGGTGTTAGGAAGTGTTCTAATTTCATTCTTTTACAAGTAGCTGTCCAGTTTTCCCAGCACCACTTAATGAAGAGGCTGTCTTTTCTCCATTGTATATTCTTGCCTCCTTTACTGAAGATAAGGTGACCATATGTGCATGGGTTTATCTCTGGGCTTTCTATCCTGTTCCATTGATTGAATCTTTCCTTTTACTATCAACTAAATTAAGCTAAATTTTCCTCTTACTTTCAACTGAATTAACCGACATTTTTTCGGTGAATTGGACCTCTGCTTTCCATCCTGGTAGAGAAGAACAACTGGAAAGTTTGTGACACAATCTTATCAGCAGGCACAAGGCCACAGGGTTTGGGCACAGGCCAACTATCTGTTTCTCCACATCAAGTAACAGTTGAGCCAGCAAATCAACATTATTGTTTTTCAGCAACAACAAAAGTTCTAAATTGTCAGTTTATCCCTTGAACACACAACTCCTGCTTTTAAGACTTGAAGAGACATCAGGAAAGGAAATTGGAAATCCTGTCAACAGAAGAGGTTTGTAAAAATTGCATTCTATCCCTGCCCTCACTAAATTCAAGGCTTACAGGATGGGAGTATCTCCTGAAATTAAGGAGGAAGTTATTATTTGAGGTAAACTGTTCTTGGAGCTTTGGAATTCATGGACAATGAGAGTCCTTAACAGCCCCTATTGGCCACTTCTCCTCCCCACTCATTGTATAAATATCACCTGGAGTGGCCTCTTCATTACAGAGTGTGAATTATGTTAATTTTCACTTCATTAGATGAATTCAGCCTGCCCAAGGCTCTGAGTGACTCCATACCCAAGAGAGTGTTGGTCAGAGGTGGGAAGGGCTAGAACTCTGCACAGTCTGGCATATAATAGATATCAAATCAGTATATATGAATTATGAAGAGAATGAAAGACCCAAGAAGAAAAATCTTCAAAGTCCATTACAATGAGTTGCTAGAGAAGGTTCCCTGTTCCATAAAGATGTTTTCTGTTTGAATATTCATTAGGCAGCTTTGGTTGTTGTTGGTATTGATTTGTTTGATCTGATTCCTTCCTTTAGACTAGAATTAGGAATTCATTAAGGACAGAGATTATTGTATACACGTCTATATGATCCCCTGTACTTATAACAATACTCCATAAATATCAGTATCTAAATAAAACTTAGAGGATGATTGCTATGGCTGAATGTTTATGTCCCCCAGAATTCATACATTGATATCCTACTGTCCCATGTGATGTTATTAGGAAGTGGGATTTTGGGGAGGTCGTAGGTCATGAGGATGGAGCCCTCATGAATGGGATTAGTGGTCTGATGGAAGAGACCTCACAGAGCTCCCTCGTCCCTTCTGCCAAGTGAAGTACAAGAGAAGACTGTGACCCAGAAGAGGGCCCTCCCCTGACCAAGCAGCACCTTGATCTTGGATTTTCAGCCTCTACATCTGTGAGAAACAGACTTCTGTTGTTTGTAAGCTAGCCGGTCTGTGGTATTTTGTAAGAGTAGACCAAACAGGCTAAGACAGCGATCACAAGAGCTAAGGTCTGCCTGCTTTATGTTTACCCCAGGCTGATGCTGATGGGGATGGTGATGACCAAGATGATAAAGACTGGGACAAACTGCATAAATAACTGTGATAACAATTCATTATTTCACCATAGATATATTAACCCTTCAAGCTATGAGAAGTGTTTAAGATGAGAATAATTGGGATGGAAAAATGGATCTCCTCCACCTGACCCAGTGCAATATGAACTAACTACCAATTAAATGACTGTGGGCTTCTTTTTGTTTTTAGGAAGATATAGGTACATCCAGAAAGTCTCAATATTTTCTTCAAACGTCCAGATTCCCCCCCTTTCAAGCTATATTGCCATAATGTTTCAGCAGCTTCCCAGGGGTAACAGAGCACCATGTATTCTGTCTCTGTAGATCTTCTTTCTCTCTAGAAATTTTATTTAGAGAAAAAAACAAAACAAAAACATGATTGACTTAAGAGTTTTGAGAAGGAATAAAAACTAATTAGATGAACAAAGAGAGAAACTAATTAAAATGATGTATGTATGTAGCCAAGGGTAATGTCCCTTTAAAAGAAGGCCTCTCAATTAAGTTTATCCAAACTAGCTTCTCCACTTTGACATGAAGGTTTGGGTATAACACATGTCACTGGAGTCTGGCCACTCCGTTACAGGAATGACTTTCAAATGTGCAGCAGATGGTAATCAAAATTGACTGGAGGCTCTTCAAGATATATGTTATGATTAACCAGACGTGGACTGCACAACTCAGAAATGAAAGAATGTTGGGGACTCTTGAAGAGGAATCTGATGATAAGTTGGAATGTTAAGATCAGGTGGCAACATAAGTCACTCCCAGAACAGGATAGAAAGTGACAAGACGTGTGGTTGGGGTGATAGAAGTTGTTACCAAAGTCAGGAATGAATGACACTTGCTGAATTCTTACGTTAACCCTGTGACATATTAACATAATTCTAAAATACTGTAGCATCTGAGTGTGGACTTATGACAACTCCCAAACATTCACATACACAAAGGGCCTTTGCAGCTTTGAGTGTGTGTGTGGGGAAAGGATACATTGAACTCCACCCACATTCCATATGGCTGCCAAGACGTCCTCACAGGGATCAGAATGTGAACTAATGACAGGCATCAATCACTCAATTCTTACAGAGCTTGGTAACAATGGTTCCTTGGTAGTTTCCTATGTAATTATTCTCCCTACACTGAATGTCCTGCAGTATTCAGAGGAGTAAACAGGGTGGACACTGGAGAAAGGAAAATAAGGGAAACATCTTCACTAGCATTAGTCATGCCTCCAACTCCTGAAATTTCTACTAGAAACTTATGAAACAAAAATATATTTGGTGGTATTATTATTTATTTTTAATTATACACACTCTCCCTGAAAATCAAGGAGAAAATGTTTGGCAATTTGCTTCCATGCTGTTATTAGAGATGTCAGAACTTTCTCAATTCTAATCCCTCCATCAGTTCATTCATTTCTTTTCTCCCAGAAAACGTGGCTGGGGTCCAACCTTAGGCTTCACGAATAAACTTTAGACTAGTAATCAATGACATTTACAGGAGTACTAAGTATTATGCGCTGTTCTAAATGCTTTGCAGTTTTTATCTCATTTAGTCCTCACGCCAGTCCTACGAGTTCAGTATGGATGTTTTTATCCCCGTTTCACAGATTATTAAACCAAAGCACAAAGAGGCTTGAGAACATGTAGGACTAAGCTGCAGAGCTGGATTTAACCAGGTCAAAATGTCTCCTAGACTGAAGTCGTTCAACTACTATGCTTTCCTGCAGCTCCTGTATCAGCCTGCTCTTGCCCCAAGAGAAGCACTACAAAGTCCCTGAAATCAATGTCCTTTCAAATCAATGTCAATGTTGTGGCTGGATTTGTTGACCTCACAAGTGGGTGACAAAGACTTTTGCAGAATTGTGTTTGAGAACAAAGGGAAACAGGGCACAGTGGTGCAAAGGCACATACTGAACTAGGCCAGGTCCCAAGTCATTCCCAACTACTGAGGAAATTATTTGAGCACATGAATATAAATTTAATTGAGCAAATTATTTCTCCTGTCTAGGTACCAAATGCTTTTCATCTATAAATTGTTGATTAGATCATTTCTATAAACATCTATAACTCTAATATTCAAATGAACATAGTATTTTAAAGTGGAATTAATTATAATATTCTTAATCCTATCTAAGCCTTGGCTACCATGTGACTTCCCCAGAGATGGCATCTGGAATACTACATATAAAGCAGGTATCATCCCCTTCCTTTCGTTTTCGACACCAAAACCACATTGTTTTCATCATACCATTCTTCACTGATGTAGATATGTGTTTCTTTCTTGAATTTATCATCTGTCTCACCCACTAGACTCTATGCTTCATGAGGATGGAGGCTTGGAATGGTATATTAACCATTTTAGACTTGACATCAAGCACAGAATATCGCATATGCTAGACACACACAAAATATTCCTCACTTATTTAGTATTGCCATGGACGGAATTGTGCCATTTTACTGGAGTTTTTTAGATGATAATAATACCAGCTTATTGTCAGTGAATACTGTATCACTTATTAAGAATTGTTATAGGGCTTCCCTGGTGGCGCAGTGGTTGGGAGTCTGCCTGCTGATGCAGGGGACGCGGGTTCGTGCCCCGGTCCGGGAGGATCCCACATGCTGCCGAGCGGCTGGGCCCGTGAGCCATGGCCACTGAGCCTGCGCGTCCGGAGCCTGCGCTCCGCAACGGGAGAGACCACAACAGTGAGAGGCCCGCGTACCGCAAAAAAAAAAAAAAAAAAAAGAATTGTTATACACATCAGCTTCATAAGAGCCATAGTAATAACTAAGCATCCTTTAAGCTTCAAAATTATCTGCTATTATAAATCTTTTAAAATTTTGTACGTAGCTTAATAAACAAGACATTTTTCCCCCTTTTCCTTTTGATTCTAGGATACCATTTCAAGCATCTGTGGTTTTACTCTTCTCTGGGTGGTAGATTGCAAAGAAATGGCTTTCACAGTACTTTATAGCTCTTCCAAAAAGAGGCAGAATCTGCTTCCTCACCCCTTGAATCTAGGGGAGCCTTAAGATTTGTTTTAAAAAACAGAAACTGGCAATAGTGAGATTGTGCTGGTTCTAAACTCAGACCATAAGAGGCTTTGCAGCTTCCTTTCCTTGCTGCTCTCAGAAAAAATGCCACCATGTGAATAAGTCCATGTTAGCCGACCACACAATGAAAGACATGTGGCCCGATCACCCTTGCTGCCCCAGGTGATGGCCAGCCATCTACCACACCTGTGAGTGAAGCCTGAGACTCACCAGGTACCTACAGTTGCACAAACTAACCCAGTCAATTTCAGGAAAGTTTGGCCAGACCAGAAGAACCGCCCAGTAGAACTGCAAGCTCAATAAGCGATTAGGTGGTTGTGTTAAACGACTGTGTTTTGGGGTGCTTTTTTATTTATTTATTTATTTATTTATTTATTTATTTATTTATTTATTTTGCGGTACGCGGCCTCTCACTGCTGTGGCCTCTCCCGTTGCGGAGCACAGGCTCCGGACGCGCAGGCTCAGCAGCCATGGCTCACGGGCCCAGCCACTCCGCGGTATGTGGGATCTTCCTGGACCAGGGCACGAACCCGCGTCCCTGCATCGGCAGGCAGACTCTCTACCACTGCGCCACCAGGGAAGCCCTGGGGTGCTTTTTTAGTGCAACAAAAGCTAATAGATAAACTTGAATACAATGATATTCTGAAAGCTTATGATGATATTTTA
Source organism: Globicephala melas (assembly GCF_963455315.2). Classification (NCBI taxonomy): domain Eukaryota; kingdom Metazoa; phylum Chordata; class Mammalia; order Artiodactyla; family Delphinidae; genus Globicephala; species Globicephala melas. The sequence goes on along the minus strand of NC_083324.2, from coordinate 76,166,458 downwards.
GTCATTTATCTCAACTTAAAAGAGGCAAGAACTCTATTTTTAATTCTTGGAACTGTGTTCTGTAAGTTATCTTTTCTTTGTCTTTGTCAGAGCTGATGTGAGGACAGAGGACTTTCTCCAGAAGCCAGATCTTTCCCACACTTCTAAATTATATTTTTAATGTGTATCATAATCCAGCTTTGTGGTAACTATATATTTTATAAAATAAAAATATCTCTTAAGAATCTTCAAAAAAGCCCTTAAGTTTCAGTTTACCTGGATAGCTTTTGTGGCATCCCTTTTGTGTGACTGCAGTTGTTTATTTGTTTGCTTGTATTTGCTTTCTTCCAGGCCCTTGTTTTGATTCAGAATGCTTGAGGTTACATGAAAATGACACCCAGGTAAATAAGTTATTACCTCAATTGGTGTCAGATTCTCTGAGCCCAGATTTCAGCAGATTGTTTCTTTTATATCATTCACTTCAACCTCCCATGCATAGAAGGGTGGCATAAATTTAATTTTGTTCATCCTTTGGACAGAGAGCCTTACTGAATGATTTTCCTCCAGCTTGGGAGAAATACTTTACAAAGCATTAACTCTAAGACTTGTAGATAAAAGAAAAAGAAGACCTAGAGCAACAGTAACCAAAATGAATAAGTTAAAAATGAATGAGTAAATGAATGAATGAATGAATAGTTCTTCAAGAATAAATACTCTTAACTCTGAAGCCTTTCTCTTCTAGTCCCTGGTACTTCTCCTGAAGTGGGCATTTTGTCCACATGAGAGCCTGACTCGGGTGCTAAGGTACACCTGCACCCATAATGTCATCTGCATTACATAACATTTTAAATGCAGGTCTCAGCAGGCTCACAGCTTTTCGCATTCTCTGACAGATACTCAGGTTGACACTAGACTGCCTGATAAACCCAAGAAAGTGACAGGAATTCTATTAATACCTGGATACAGAATTCATGAGCGTACACAGTAGGTCGGGAAGAGATTCCTAAAGTAAGAAACTTTGCCTAAGAATAGACTCAATCAGTTTGATTTGGCCAAAACAGAGGGAAGAGTTTGAAAGAAGAAGCAAAAAGGTTGGGTAAGAAAGACTAGCACAGGCATTTTTGAGAAGTTGGCTGAAGAAGGAATAAACTAAAATAAAGAAGTAAATAGTGGTTCTGTTTGTAAGTCTTAAGAGAGGAACATCATTAAAGAAGGAGAAAGGGGGAGAGAGATGAAGCCCAGAGACAGTGAGAGAAGGGGGGAGCAGCAGTTGAGAGAGAAGTAGATAACTGTTGGCTGAATATGATTTGGCCAGAACTGTGTTTAGAACCTGAAAGTTTTTCACTTCCTGCTAATGATATACAACATTTATTTATTTTTCTCTCAATTTGGACGTGTTTGTTCGCAGTCAATGTAGTGGATAGCTCCCTTATATCATAAGGCTGTCATGGCATAAGGTAATAAATGTAACTGAATATGGAAAATATAAACTGCTAAAGGAATATTGTGATAAACACGGCGAAAACATGTGGGTATATGGATACTTCGACTCTAAAAACCAAGAGCCAGAGCAGATAGCTTTCGTATAAATGAAAGGGAAAACAAACAAACAACTAATGCAGCAAGACACCATCACAGTGACCACCCTGTCCAAGTGACCCGTGGCCAAATTTCTGAGCAATATTCTCTGCTCTCACTGAGGAAGGTCCTGCCAAGGCAATGTGCTTGTGTACTGAATGTCACATCTTTATACTGTTGGATTTTGTGAGGTCTTTTCTTAAACCATCCATCACAGACACTGGAGAGATGGATGCTAGTTTAAGAAGAATTAAAATCTGCTTATTGCTCTAGCCATCTTTTACTTTGCTGTTTTGCCTCTCTCGTTTTGGTGGTTCATATTTAGTGGTTTCTCAGTTAAGGCTATGACTAAAAATAATGAGGAACCTGGAAAAAGGGAAAACTATACTGCTATGACTGTAGTTTATGTTTTTGATGCTATACTTGATAACAACTTATTTTTCTTACTGTAAACTCCTGGGAGTACAGAAACATATCATGGAGCTTGGTGATAACTGTAGTATTCCTTAGTGTCTTTGACACTGCTTTGAAGTTTGTTGTAAGTGTCATTCTGATTTTAAAGAAAAACATATTAGACATAGGCAGATTTCATGAAGGCCACACGATAGGTGAGTTGAGATGCATGACCTACTCTAATTTCAACATTGTGTCTGGTCCAGGTTGTGAGATGGGAAATTTACACCCTCTTAAGAGTTCTTTAATATGAAGTCATTAAGTGGTAACAAGGCCAGATTTTAGGTTGTGGTACCCTTACTTTCTTAAGGATTGCTCCCTGAGCCCAGAAATTTTCCACATTGTAAGATAATTCATTGTTGACCTTGAAGTTTACTGGTGAGCTTTATGGAAGAACCAGTAATGATCTAAAAATCGAATACAGATGCCATTATATCTAGATGCATAAGCAGTTCAAATATACATATATTTGATATCATTATATAAAATTTAAAAACTCTCATTGTGTTCTTCGTCTTCATATGGTACAGAACCAGGTACACTACCTTAGGTAACCTTTATTCCTTTGAGCATTACTGTGTCTGTTTTTCTTCATGTTGTACATACGCTTCAAATCACTTATCCTTCCCAACATTCTCCGCCACTCCCATAGCACATGCTTCCAATCAACCTATACCATCGTAGGTATTTTTTCCCTTCAAAATAGATACAGACTTTTTTGGATTCTACATATAAGTGAGATCATACACTATTTGTTTTTTTGTGCATGACTTCATAGAACTAGAGAATAGGACGGTGGTTGCCAGGGGCTGGGGGAAGAGGGGATATTGGTCAGAGCCTACAAACTGTCAGTTATAAGATGATGCTTGTAAGTTCTGGGGCTCTACAGTACAGCACGGTGATTATAGTTACTAATACTGTATGGGTACTTGAAATTTGCTAAGGGAATAAATCTTAAGTGTTCTTACCACAGGGAAAACAAATGGTAACTACTGAGGTGATGGATGTGTTAATTAGCTTGACTGTGGTAATCATTTCACAAGGTATACATGTATTAAATCACCATGTACTTCTTAAAACTCCAGATTGTACAACATAAATATGTCTAATTTGTGTCAATCATGCCTCAGTAAAGCTGGAAACAATTTAAAAAACCAAGTCCCCCCAAATAGATACAGAATTTCATTTCTTAAAAGAAAACTTCCATATGTTCCACCTATCTTTAGTCTTCTTACATATCCCCTTAGTGCTCTGTGCATATACGATTTCTACACACATTGTTCTTATTTCATACATGGTAGACCAGCAATTTTGTATAGTAAGAAAACTGTGCCTTCTAAGCACTTACTACCCCTTTTCTCTGCCCCTTTCCAATACCTCCCTTCCTTTCCTATGTCCCCCTCATTCCTTCTAGATTTCTTAAAATAGTAGGAAAACTATTCAATTCAGCAAATATTATTTAAAGCCCATCATATTTTCAAATAAATCGCAAACACTTCAAGGTCAGTTAATCTAATTCATTCCTTCCAGTAGGATGTAAACTTTAAAGAGGGTGAAATGACTCTATAATCCAGAATTTCACATTAAAACAAACAAAAACCCACTTTTATTCAGTCTTCTTAACCTCACAAGACTAGCTATCATTCTTAAACATCTCATGTGCCATTTTCAAATCTTCTAGTGTTTTCTCATGTTATTTTCTCTTCCTAGAATAATCTTACCTTTCATTCTTACTTGTTGAAAGCCCAATAAAACTTTACAAAAATAGTTGGTCAGCCCATGGACCATAGTTTGCCAACTTGATTTTAAAATTATTTTGTTAAAGCATTATTTGTCTTGATTACTGAATTATTTGGCATCACCTTAAATTTTGTGTTCAAGGAAAATGCCTCAATCATTTCACCCTAGTTCTGGCCTTCCTATTTATCTTTCAGAATCTCCTATATTAAATTTTTTCCTCCTAAAATCACAAACTGTTGGCCATACTTTTATAAAATGTTTATCACATTACAGAATGATTATTTGATGGTTTATCTACATTCCCTGCTATACAGAAAGAAAAAAAATTTTTGGATATTTCTGTGTCCCCAAATATATTGCATCCTTTAGACCATAGTTTGAACTTAATATATTTGCTGAATGAATGAATGAATGATTACATCAAAATGGGAGAAACTCTATAAGGTGAGGCATTTTTCCTGGCGCCCATAACACACAGTTGTAGTAACTCCTTAATTTACTTTTCAGTAAGGCTTTTCTCATAGGCTTTCATCCACAAATTAAAGATATTTTAAGCAATTTTAGGGCAGGAATCATGTCTTTTATTATTTGTTTTGTTTTTACACAATATATACCAAAGAACTTCGGGGTTTGGATTAGACGTAAAGCTGTGAAACAGTGACACCTAATGGGACAGAGATCAACCATTTTGAATCCCAATTATTTCAGGAAATTTGGTGGTGAGAGTAAAAGAGTCCTTACATATTCACCTTCATCTCTCTTGTACCAAAAATATGGTATACGGGCAACCAAGTTTTGATAAATAAATAAATGTATGATGGATACGTGAATGAACTACAAACAAGAAGTTAAACCTTCTGAATAACAGGAGTTTCTTATAAATATCGCTCATCCAGGAAGTTACTTTTTCTTGTTTTTATGTTTGTTTCACATACCAATGTAGAGATAGTCTAAATTCCCTTGCCGCCATATTTGTAAAACACACATTTTAATAAAGATAATTTTTTTCTTTTAAGTCTAAGGAGATTTAAATCCTCCTGTTGCTAAATTTTAAAAATAGTCAAAGGACAATATGCAGGTATATTACTGAGTATTTTTACAGGCACTTTCACATTTGAAAGGAAAGCATAGAATACCATAATTCCAGTATTTCATCTCCCCATCTGATGTGTGCAGGCTCCACAGGAAGCAGCAGAGCTGGTGCAAGGCATGAATCCATATCACAAAGATGTTCAGAGGTTACCATTCAGCCTTTTCTTATAACGGTGTTATTGAGAACTTACGAAACATGAGACTCCAAAGATTGCTTGTATAACCCAGTACCTTATTGTGATCGTCGATACCTTTCTGAATAGGCTCAAACATATTTTAAGAATCCTTTTATATATACTAATGCTTAATATCAGATGCCTTGCATAAAAATATCACTAAATGTGAATATTATCATCGTTTGCAACTGAAAATTCAACAAATGCATTAAAGTCCTGAATTAAAAGGCTGCCTTTTAAGTGTTAGTAAGAAGTTTTTGAAACTAGGGAACCCAGCCATTATTTTAGTTTATATTGTCATTGCCAAATTGAGTAGACCAGTCTAACTGTAGCCCTCACAGACGGTACCCGGCTTACTGCTAAGTGTTCACCATTTAATTTGCATAGACTCTCAATGTATGCGGAATGAGCTGATGGGTGGTACAGATCCACTATGACATGATCCTGTAGATGTAAGTTTATATTTATTTATGTAGTTCTGAAGATGTAGGAGTGAGATAGTGAGGTTAGCGAACCAGTTAGGGATGGAAAGTGACAGAAAATAGAGACATGATAGAGTATGGTGACAGGAAGGGCATTACACATGAACTTTATCTAATTCACAATGTTTCCTAGGTCCAATAGTATCATTAATCTGCTGTTTTGAAGTGAAAGCAAGGTATAGAGTGGTTTAAACAGATGGTGTTTTTTTCTTTTACCATCTTCGTACCATCTCAAGAACAAGCCTGCTTAGTATTTTCTGAAGACCGTTCTCCGCTATGTCATCTTTGCTGATAAAAATCAGATATAAATGAAATGGAGAAAAAACTCCGTTGGCTTACTTAAATCATTTTTAAAGAGGGAAATATAAATACACAAAAGAAGAAAAATTGCAAGTTATAGTTAACTTCTAATGATGATACCTACTTTATGCCAAATACATTATTTTTTCCTTACACACACACGTTAGGTACTATTTGCTTGCTTTTCAACTTTTTTTAAATATATGTGCTGCAGAAGTGAGTACAATTCTTTCTTTTCAAATAAAGAAACTGAGGTCAAAGAGGTGAATACAGTATCATAAGTTACTACAGAATTTCCCAGGAACCCAAATTCAACTCCAATTCTAAAGTCTTTACATTCCAACATCTTCATCCATAATAATTATATACTCTTATTTCCGTTCTGCACAAGAGGAAACTTAGAGATAAAGAAAGTAACTGATTTTCTGAAAATCGTTTTGCAAGAAAGAAGCAGAGTCTGGATTTGAGACCAGGAAGTCTCACTCTGTTGTCCACACAGAGAACCACAATCCATTTTGCCCCAGTTGTGCCTCAGCTCATTACCTGTTTATATTTTTAAATCTGTTTCCACCTTACACATATTAGCTCTTTTAATCTCCCGTTGAATTGTGTGATGAACGGAGTACTGGGAGGCAGACCTTGGCTTCATTCATGTGTTTTTATAAAAACCTGCTCCACCTGTAGCTGTCCAAGCCAAAAACACTGGGCTCTCCTTGACGCCAAGACCTCTCACGTTCCACATTCAATCTGACAGTAAATCCTGTTGACGCTATCTTCAAAATATATATTAGAATTCAACTACTCCTCCTCTGGCCTGAATCAAAATCATGTCTCACTCAGATTATTTTAGTAGGCTTCTAACTGGTCTCTCAGTTTCCACCCTTATCCTCCTGCAGGCTAGTCTCAATGCAGCAGCTGAAGGAATCTTTTTTTTTTTTAAGAAGATGTTGGGGGTAGGAGTTTATTAATTAATTAATTTTTGCTGTGTTGCGTCTTCGTTTCTGTGCGAGGGCTTTCTCTAGTTGTGGCAAGCGGGGGCCACTCTTCATCGCGGTGCGCGGGCCTCTCACCGTCGCGGCCTCTCTTGTTGCGGAGCACGGGCTCCAGACGCGCATGCTCAGTAGTTGTGGCTCACGGGCCTAGTTGCTCCGCGGCACTGGGATCTTCCCAGACCAGGGCTCGAACCCGTGTCCCCTGCATCGGCAGGCAGACTCTCAACCACTGCGCCACCAGGGAAGCCCAGAAATCTTTTTAAAAGACAAATCAGATTATGTTACTCCTTTGCTCAGAACTCTCTCACGGCGCCCCGTTTTACTCGGTAATTCCTCACAATGATCTATCAGATTTTTCATCATCTGTCTCCCTTTTCCCCTGTGATTTAATCTCCTTCCGCTCCTCCTCCCCTGGCTCACATCCCTCCTTCACACCCGCTTCCTTGCTGTTTCGCAGACACTCCAGCAGGTATCCTGCTTCCTTAGGGCCCTTGCACTGGCTGCTCCTTCCACCTGCGTGATTCTTCCTTAGATTCTGCTGGACTAACAATTTCATCTGCTTTATTTGTTGCAATTTCCCCTTCTCAGTGAGAACTATCCTGACCATCCGATTTTATGTTCTACCTCTGCCCCCACCCTCCTGCATCCCTGATCCTCCTTCCTCTAATCTCTCTTTTTTTCCAGATGGGTCATTGGAATCTAACATCCTATTTGTTTTACTCATGTATTATCTCTGCTGTGCATGTTCTGTCTTCCTAAATAGAATGAAAGTTCAATGATACGAGGCATTGTTCTCTGTTTTGTCTACTGACATACCCTAAGTGCCTCTAATCGTGTCTGACACACAGAATGTGCTTATAATAGGTGGTCTGACTCTGTTTTTGGATGTTGGACTCCTGGCACCTTGCAAACCTCACCCTCCTCCCTTTACCGTGTGCCCCACATATGGGCAAACTAAGAAAACGCCAGGGTGTTCCCTCTTGGACACTGGTTAATGATTCAGGTACAAAGTGTGGGTTTATGAACAGTGTCTTGAATTTCCCAGCCAAACAGAGGTGTAAGAACAATCAGTATTTTCTTAAGTTTGTGGAAATTATTTTTTATATTTAAGTACCTAACAAAATTCACATATGTTGACCAAAAATGACATACACAATTTTCATAGCAGCCCTACACTGGAAATAAGTCAATGTTTTTAACAATAAAATGGATAAATAAATGGTGGTCTAGTCATACATATAAGAGGGGGATGAATGACCTATTACTATTCACACCAACATGGTTGAATCTCACACACACAGGATGAAAGATACTGGACTCCAAAAGTTATAGATTGATTTTTCTGATATAAAATACAAAACCACAAAGAGAATCTATGGAAATTGAAGTCAACTAGTGGTTACCTTTTTTTTTTAGGGGATGGAAGGGAATGGCTGGGTTGCTGGCGATCTTCTGTTTTTGATCTGGGTATTAGTTATGTGGGTGCATTTATCATGGTGTACGCTTAGGATTTTTGAAGTCATTCTATATTTAATACTTAAGGATTAACAACAACAACAACAAAACCTGGAAATTCAATTCTGATATATTAACTGTGAAATAAAATAGCGCTTTCAAATACCTCCCACATACATACCTTCCTTTGACCCCTCTACCTTTTATATATTTTGTTGTATTTAGATAGGCACAAGCGCTACTATTATAAATAGATGGGTCTGAATGGCTATAGCCACCAGTAATTCTGTCTCCCTCCACTCTCTCTCTTACAAACAAATGCACGAACTGAATATAACATTGAAACATTCTTAGATATTTGAATTTAGAAGAAGAAAATTTTCTTAATCCCCCTTACCATTTTTAGCCATTACATTTATTCTGTACATCAGCATGAACTACTCGATACATCATTTCTGAATAATTAAAATTTGTAACCAATTTCAGAATAATATTTTTTGCTGATGCTATGAAGTGATCATAATGTCAATCCAACATATCCTTTCTTAACTCCCAGGTAAAGCCAGAAAGGGGCAAAGGCAAGTACTGTGTTAAAAATGTGGTAGCAGGAGGGGAAGCAGGGAAAGGGTGGAAGGAGGGTCTAGTATTGACAGAACATTTTGTGCCTCCAAAATTATTCTAATGCCATTCAATTTTAATTCAGGGTGAAGATTTGGGTCAGTTGCTCATTAATCCAATCTGGCTTTTGCTTCTAGGCTACTATTATTAACTCCCTTATTCAGATGTTATTCAAATGAGTCTCTCTACGAGAGACTGCGAACTGATGCAGGCAAAACATATTGTTAGTAAATCTTCCCCAGTTTGGCAACACATTAATGATGGATCTGGCATTCTCAGTGTCAAAAACTCTATCGGCATCTGTTACAACAAAATCAAGATAAAATGAACGAGAAGAAAACAAATGGAGACAGGGAGGGGGAAAGTGCTATCAAATATTTGAAATGCTTTACAGATTCTTTGTCCCCAAAGACTCTCTCACTTTTCAACCATTGGATCAGGAATTTGGTACCACATCATGCATATAACGTTCCTGGGGAAATATACAAATGGGTAAACACATAATTATGTGGAAAAACTGGGGGTAGACAGGTGCTTTCAATATAAAGTATCTGAATGCGTCTTTGATGGATTCCTCCTTCTTTGTGACTCTCTTGTCCCTATTTATACCCCTTCCACTAGGCATGTCCTCCTCTACACCCAAATGTCCAGAAGGTCGAGCACCGTGCCTGGCCCAGCATTCAACAAGACAGCATCTTTACTTCTCCCCACCAAAGTTCATCAGCCCTGAATCTCATTCTGCCAAAACCTTATTCTATAAGTTAATCACACTTACCAGGCATTCTGACCTGACCAACGTAATTCTTCATTAACAATTTATCCTACTAAAGAAATTAACAGTAGTATAGATTAGTCATCAAGAGCACAGATTCTGGAGCTAGACTGTGTGGGTTCAGATCCTACCACCATCTGTGAGACCTGGGGCAAGTTTCTTGACTTTTCTTTCCCCAGTTTTTTCATCTGAAAAATGGGTAATAAAAATAGTACCTACCGGGGCTTCCCTGGTGGCGCAGTGGTTGAGAGTCTGCCTGCCGATGCAGGGAACACGGGTTTGTGCCCCGGTCCGGGAAGATCCCACGTGCCGCGGAGCGGCTGGGCCCGTGAGCCTGCGCGTCCGGAGCCTGTGCTCCACAATGGGAGAGGCCACAACAGTGAGAGGCCCGCGTACTGCAAAATAAATAAATAAATAAATAAAAAGATGTTAAGAGCCATTGTCATTTCCTATAAAAAAATTACTAATATTAATATAAGGTCATATTTTTAAAAAAATAGTACCTACCTACAGGGCTTTTAAGAGATTGGATGACTTAAAATATGCACGTTATTTAGGGCTGTGTCTGGCACACAGTAAACATAATTTAATAGCTGTTATCCTTATTTATTAATTACATGTCAAGGAAATTTTATTTTAAATAGGAATTCTTGGAGATGCCAAAAATCTAGATCCAAAGAAAGACTTTCTAACTGGGAAAATACTAGAACAGCTTATGAGGCAGTTATGAAAAAAAAATATAGACAAATATTTTAAGAACTCTCAAAATATGTCCTCCCCCTAATGTATGATAACTGCTAGGTTACAGATTATTGAGGCCCAGTGAAATGAAATAGCCTGACTAAGGACATAGAGTTAGTAAAGGACGGTGATAGAGTTTGCCGTGGTAGAGATAAGAGGTGCAGCGCCAGGGATCTGGGTCACAGGACTTCTAATGAGAGTATACGGCCCAAAGAGCTTCAACTAGCCAAACATCTCTCTCCCCAGATTCTCAAATCTATATCTCTTTCTAGGTCTGTCTTCAGCTTCTGGGTAATATATTCAGGTGCGTCCAAGATACTTCTGTTTCTGTATCCCACTGGAAAAGCATGCAACCTATGACCAAAATGACCCTTTCTCCTGAACCCCCTGCTCCAGCCCTCTCCTTAGCTCTGTGACTGGCACTGCCACCCACTCCGTTACCCAAGCCAAAATCCTAGCAGTACCAGGACACCCCTCTTTCCACTTGTGTTTTTCTCTAGTGGTGGACCTACGACCTTAATTCAGAGCATCATTTTCTCTCACTGAAATGACAGCAGTCACATAACTGATCTTCCACTCAGTGTCACCCCCATGACCTTTTCTCACAATGTAGTCATAATTATCTCTAGAAAGTACAAACGATCATGCTAATCCACACTTGGGATTCGATGGCTCCCAGTTACCTATCAGTTCAAGTTCAAATTTCAAAACTTAGCTCCCAGGCTTCTTCCTGATTTTGCAAAGGGCCTAACTCTTCAGTATGCACTCCCCGTAATCTCTCAGCGGCAATCTCTGAGCTCCTTAAATTCACATATGCTGTTCCTTCTGTCCAGGCTACGTCTTTCCTCTGGTGGTGTTCCTGTATATTTGAGGCCTGGGTCAGGTAATTCAGGAAAATATTTCACATTTTATACATAATTTCATATATATGCATATATATATATATATACACACACGTATATATGCATATAAATATGTATAAAACACCTTAGAGTTTGCACCGTTTTACTGTTCTCAATCTTAAATTCAAATTAAAACTTCAAATGGTCTCACAGAATTACAGTAACTCAAGTTCTGTTTCTTCGTCTTTACAATTACTGTGCTAACATTGCTTTTTCAAATCTGCTGTTTATGCACAGGAATATTTTGCACCACTGGGGTTGGAGACAATGACTGGGTTTGAAATCAGAGGGGTTTTGCTTGGGGTGGCAAATGAATGAAGAAGTAACAACGTTTGTTTATACAGCTTTGTAAGGATGCCTTCGCATAGGAGTTTTTTTCCTGATTTCAGGGGAACAAAAGTGGGTCAGAGTGTTCTTGTACAGACTGTTTCTCAAGTAACTTTAATTCAAAATAGTCAACATGGTACCTTGGCACATTTGGGGGCTGCCTGCCCGAGCCCTGTCACTACTATAGCTAACTCCTACCAATTCTGCTATCACTACCACTTCTTCTAGAATTTCTCACTAGACTAGAGTCCTTGAATTATTCTGAATTAGATGCCTGATGTTACAAACTCCTGGAATTTCTGGGCATGTGTTACGTTTACGTTACAGATGACCCTGCCCCTTTTTAATGGTCAGTTTGCTAGTGTATCTTTTTCATTACACTGTAAACTCTACAGAAGCAGGGGCTACACACTGTTTCAGGAGTAGTCAATCACTACAAACAAATATCCTCTTTACTGCTCTGTCAAAACGTAGCCCAAATCCTAACAAGTGTGGACTGACTTGATAGTCTCACTCTGACACAGTATCAGGATCTACCTTTTAAACTGTGTTCCACAAAGTCTAGTGAGGTCACCTTATGCTCACCTTTTGTGACCCGGCCGTTCAACATGGGGGTGGACCATGGTGAGTAAATACTAATCACATCTACGTGTCTGTGCCTGAGACCCAGCGCAGCACGCTGCAGAGAGAGAAGCTTGAGGGGACAAAGTGAGGCTGGAGTGTGGGTGTGGCGGCGGGAACGAGGGGGTGGAGGGCCCGGGAGCAGGCTAACAAAAAACATTTGCTCGTGTTCGTTTTCCCTACTTGGTCGGTAGGTAACATGTTGCCTCCTTTCTTCAACTGATGAAAAATTGTTCTCACTAGACCTTCAGGTAAACTGTCTCCTTCAGAAAATATTTTCAGACTTCCCGTCAACACTCCCTTCCCTCTTAGGTATTCTCAAAGTATTATTCGCCCACATTCTGTGAAAGTACTTATCAGATTTTATTAAAATCTTCAGATTTTTTTTGTCAGTTTCTTCCACCAAACCGTAATCTTTTTGAGAACATGGATCTATTTTTAATTTATGTTTAAATTCCAATCACCTAATTTAGCAACTGTCCATAACATATATTGAATGTATGTTTGTTGAATTTTATAAAGCAGAACTGAAGACCTTCCACCTATAATGTTAATTGAGGTGAACCACAGAGGTGAACACTGGACTATTAAGTAGGTGGTCCTCAAACCATCCCTTTCTCTCTCTCTCTCTCTCTCTCTCACCTTTCTCAATAACTCTTCTTTCGTTTGTATAACCTTCTTTTTCCATGCATCCCTATTCCATAACAGGTAACTATGTGGAACTTGGTCTTTGAGAACTTGAGTCCTTCCAAGTGAGAGACAGACAACATCCCAGAATGGATAAGCCATTTTCTAGATAATATTCCCATTTATTATGCCCCTTCCCTGAATCTAGGATCGATGTTCTTGACTCAGGGAAGACAATGTATTTTCTAATTCTCTAACTTCTGTCTTGTAGAATGGCATCTTTCCTAAATTATAGCATCTCTTGTTTTCTTTCTAACAAAACTGTCTCACATAGAGAATTCACTCAAGTTTTGACCTCAGAACTTACCCCTTAAATAAACAGATCACTAGGAAAAAGTCCACCTTTCTTCAGATTTTATAAAAAATAATCCTCCTTCCTCTCGAACCATAAAATACTTCTTCTCAGCAAATTTAACATACCTGAGAGTTCAACTGTGTATGTGATCCTTTCTGTTCTGAGTGTGAGAAGACCCGGAAAGTTGAGATTATCATTGAGAAGTGGAAAAATTGGGGGTCTCCTGTACATTTTGGAGGTTATAAGTTATTTGAGTCTAGATTTTCCCACCCCCAGCAAGTGAAAATCATAATTCCTCACTCGCTATCATGGATAGGATTCTTTGTCTGCCATGGAAACATTCTAATGAGGTGGGCTTCTTAGACGTTTCATTACCCAGTTTGCAAACACTAAAAAAGTGTGGGTAGGCAACATTTATCTATTTTAGGTGAGCACTAGAATCCAAGATAGTGTGAAAAACAATGGTTAAAACAGCATTGTTTAACATCTACTGAGCATTTGGAATGTTCCAGTTACTATACCACATACTTTATGGACGTTCCTCTGCATGATGTAGATAAGGAAATTGAGGCACAGAAACGTCCAGAGGCTTTCCAAAGTTTACACAGCAAGTGAATTGAAATCCAGTTCCTGCCAGAGCTCACCTTCTATGCCTCCAACTCTAAAGTGCCCGCACGGTATGTCATATTTCTCCCAGGTGAGTGTAAATTTCTGAATAGTAAAGACCACGTCTTTACTCTGTTCAGTGCTAAGCCCAGGGCCTTAATGATTCTTAATTACATCTCTATATCATAAGTGAAAGAATTATAAGTGTGTTGAAGGTAAGAGCTGACATATATTCTATTCCTTACATAGTAAAAGAAACATTCGCCTGTTTTTCAATTTTAGATTTCTTTAAGCTTGTTTAAATAAAATATTCAAAGAAAAACACATGAAAGAGGATACTCTTCATGAATGACAATTTTGGAAAGAATATTATGCTCAGAATGGAATACCAGAAAGAACAACATAATGAAAGAACATTTTTCTTATACTTAATAGGAGCTAAGGTTTTCACGGATTATCCCCTATAATCATTATGATAACCTTCAGATGTAATTGCTACCATTAGCCTCAATTTTATAGATGGGAAATTGGGTCTCAGAGTTACTAGGTATCTTGCCAATGTACTAAGCTAGCAAGCAGTAGAGTCAGGATTGACCCTACGGAGTCTGTCATCAGAGCCTGTGTTCTTCATCACTTGCGTTAATACAGCACAGAGAAATACCTTCCCTCTTTCGTATCGAGTATTTTAGATTTTTAAGGACTTATGATTTGTTTTATATGCTCTATAAATTATAAAAAGTAAATTCCCATGGACCTGTCTCATAAAAACAAATTCTGGCCTTTCCATGGTGCATCGTGTGCACATTCTCTGTTGATCACTAGAGGGCAGTCGTCACGTTTTTAGGGTGGATTAATTCTGACTAGAAGCACTGACTCCATGCAAAATAAAGTCAGGCAACCACTGAAAGGAGAGTGTAAAACCAATTTAATTCTCCATGAATTCAACAAATAACTTTATGTGACACATTGGAGACAAAAACAGAGATTCGCTACTCCGTGAGTTTACAATATATTTGGGGGAGAGCTATGCACATGTAATAAATCTAAACAAGCAGTATGGACAATGACACCTGGCAGTTGAGAAGAAGGAACGATTCTCAGCCAAAGAAATAATATTGCATACTTATAAACTGCTTTTACAATTTTAAAGTCTTTGTTTCTACTGGATTCTCACACCTTTATACAAGTGTAATTCTCTCTGCCTCACATATAAGGGATCTGATCCTTGGAGATAAAGTGACTTGCCCCAATCGTTGGTTTGCTATTAGCATTGGTGAGATTTTCATTTGCATCTTCAAACCTCCTTTCAAACCATTGTTCTTCTTAACCTCACAGGAACTTAACATGTAATTGATAGAAATTGACCATTTCTACACCTTGGTGTTTTAGGTAATTGTTCTTTTCTCTAATTCTGTCTAGATATAGTTGGTGTATTTTTGTTGTTACTTTCAGACTTAATGCCTAAAATGGCTGAATAGATCAAATGTGTATTCTTTTTTTTTTTAAATTTCATTTAGAAAACTGAGTTCTATGTCTCAGACCTTGTTTGCCAAGTTTCAAGAGGGAATTTTTATGGTCAAATTATAAAACCCTGAAAATAGGACTTTATAATGGAAATGCTGATACAACCATAACTATAGCATTGCAACTGCATCACTATAAGATAATTGGTTTAGATAATATACCCTTCTGGAATGAATGCCATTCTAAATGATTGTGCATATCCATAAATCTAAGCTAACTCAGTAATTCAAAATTACAAAGATTTAAGTTTAGTACCAATAAGCAATAAACTTACGGCTACTGCTATAATAACTGTTGGTCGCTACACCCTTATTTCACAGCAGGTGGTCTGCTCCATGCTGGTTGCAGACTGAATGAAAGCAGGCAACACTTGGAAACTAATTTCTGAAGTTGATGGAAAACTCCAGAGCCATTTCAACTGGTGAAATAGTGTTGTGTTTTGTGCACTATTTTTTCTTTTTAAATTAAATGCTCTGAGACACTTGACCTTTCTGACAAACGAAGGGCAAACACAGCTTTGCTCTCATTTCATGTCACAAATACGTCTCTAGATATTTAAAACTGTCTTCAGCAGATTGATTTTTGTTCAAGTCATTATTAACACAATACCCCTAGTTAAAAAGGGAGACTTACTTGTCATTGAGTGGATTTCTTTGAGTCAAAAAACTGAAAGAGGGCTTTGTTTAGTCCATCCATGTTTGACTCTAGACAAGCAGTCCAAGAAATCTTGCTCCCTTATTCCTAATCTCTTCGTTAAGAGCATCATATACTTTGTTTAAAATGTATGTTCAGGTTTCACAACTTAAAATGTTCATTTTTAAATGATGAGGTAGACATTTGGAAAAGCCTTCCTTCCCAGGAAGAAATAGTTTCACGCAGCTATTGATGGGATTCAGTCCTCCTGGTTTTAGAATCTGATGCTTTTCTTGAATATTGATGAAGTGTTTTTCTGAATTATTATAAAGTATATTAAAAATCTTTATTAATATCAGCAGTTTAGGTTACTTAAGAGTTTGGTCTAGGTTTGTATGAATGCTACCTTTTTTTTCTTTCTTTTTTTTTTAATACTTCCTTATCTAGAACCGAACCTTACACAGAATAGTCACCAAATCAATTCTTTTCTCTTTTTCTTACTTTGAAGAAAATGGGGTACATTTAAAGGGAAAGTGGTATTCAAGATAAAAGAAATAGAGAGATGATTGTTGAAGACAAAATCTGATGACAATGATTGAAAATAGTAAAGAACATAGGTAAAAACACTAAATGAACAATAATATTGAATTTGAAATAAAAATAAATGATTTAAGCATCATGGATTCCTATGAAACAATATGTATAGTGTGAAATGGTTTCACAGAAACTTCAGTTGAAAAAGGTATTTTCTTTAGCTAGGGTTTTTCACTTCAAAAATAAACTATTATGTATTTTAATCAATTTGAATATAAAAAAGTATCAAATAAATTATATAATACCTATATTCTTGGATAGGGAAGCATATTTTATTTCATTTTTTAATTTATTGAAGTATAGTTGACTTATTTTCTTTCTTTTTATTCACTGAAATATGGTTGACATGGCATTTTTTTTAAATTTGTTACCAGTGCTTTGAATACAATAAGCATAGTAAAATCTAACAAATGGAACCTTACAGACTTTTGTGCAACATATGTTTAAAAAACACTCTTCAGGAGGTTTCCAAACTGCTGAGCTTTGACAGTTCATTGATTTTCTTGTTGTTGTCTTATGAAGTCACACATTTACTCACATTACACTGAGATGTACAAAAAGAATATATTTTCTTTCTATTTCACATAATAAATCTCACGATAGCCATTCCCCTGGATAATGCGGAACTCCGTTCCCTGTCAGCCCCTTGGGGCCCTGGGCCTCAGACAGTAATTTAGAATTGCCCCTCTAAGTACACGTGTAGTGTTTCAGATGGCACTCATTTCCCCACCTCAACTCCAAGATCACATCTGAATGTATGGAGGGAGGGGCCTCATGTGACCATAGTTTGCATTTTAATTTTACTACTGGTGAACTTGCGGTTTATTCTTTCTCAGCTCATTTGGGGGCCAAGTCCTCCCACTTATGAGGACCACCCTCAAGTCTCACTGGCATTGCAGACCCTCTGAGATATAACTGCAACTTCCATTTAATTAGGCTCTGGCAAGTCACTGAATTCAAAACCAATTTGCTCCTACGAGTACCATCTTTTCTGCCAACATCAGTCAAGACGCTCAGCTAACTTGTGTGTGTCCCTTCCCACATTTCCAAGTGCAAATGGAAAGTTCTGAGTCTCATGCCAGCTGAGATTAACATGGAAGCTGAGATGCTTGGGGAGGTCTGTGTCAAGTTTCTCCTTTGCCTAGCTAAGTGTATATGCCATTATTTTTCTCTGATTATGGTTGACCCCAGGTTGGTACAAGACCAGCCTTAGTGGACTCTCTTTGCTAAGTGTGTAAGTGGGGCTAAAGCTTCTATGCTACTGATCATCTCATCAGTCCATCTTTCCCATGTTCTCTCTGCTCATGTTGGGAGCTCTGAAGAGAAGCCTGTGCTACAGGCACTTCTCCCCTAACTTCCCTTCTCTTGTCCAACTTCTTTCCACATTTTTCTGAGGCTGGAGGGAATTGGCTTGTCTCTTTCTCCTTTTTCCTGGAAGTGATACTTCTGTATATTACATTCTTCTCCTTCCTTATGTGGAAGACACTGTACCCATTCCCAGGGGCTATAATGGTAAATTGATTGCATAGGGCTTACTGTTAAGGAAAGAGAATAAAAGTTTGTTTGTTTTTAACTTCTTTACTTTCAGCCTCTCACCTGTAATTTCTTGTAATATCAGAGCACCTAGTGCTTATTCACTAGTACACTTGGGTATGATCATAATAATTATTCAAATATTGAAATGCTTGTTTACTTGGTAAATAGCCACAGAAGGTGTCTAGTATAATACTCAGCATAGTGATGCACAATATTTTTTTTAATTTTTAGAGGTTTTTGAGCATGCAAGAGGCATTAGACTTCTTTCTAGCTAATTCCTTCACTTTCAAGGGGAACACTGAGATGTATAGAGGACTAATATTTTTCTTTAACATTTTGTGTTCTGGGGATCCCATATTTCAATAGGACTGTGAACATAAAATTATGCTATAACTAAACAGAAAATATAATTTTCACCAAGGCTTTTCGTTCTTCCCCTGAAAGCACTAAAGATTAAGTGAAAAAATAAAAGGTTTTGATGAGCATCCTCCTTGTACAAACATGGAGAAGCGATTTCCTTAACCCCAAGTGACATAGTTAAGGGAAAGAAAAACGAAGGTGATCATGTCCTGGTTCTTCTTCTACCCTGAACATTCTGGGACCTTACATTGGTGAACAGCTCCACTCCACATGCTTTTGTGACCATGACCAAGAGGAGTTACATCAGTGACTGAAGGAACGGGAGGATTCTCAGATAAGCATTAGCTGCACACAAAAATGTTCCAACACTGCCGTATTCTATAGCCAATTTTTTTCACTCCTGGCATAAATATTAATGGATTTTGTAAGTCAGGAAATGTTTAATGACCAAGAGTTTCAAGCCAAGTCATATTTTCTGTCTTCCTCCATGTTTTTGTGACCTCATTGCTTTGATTTTCTTTCCCCCCCTTTTGTCTCACACAAAGACATAACTTTCATTATTCTCACTATGTAATAAAATTTTATCACTAATCTAATGACTGTCACTACTTAGAATATCAGTGGAGCATAGATTTGGATCAAAGGGCATGTGGCATTCTAGTGAACAATTTATTCTGAAATAGCCTTGCGGTTGGGTTGAAATGTTAAGTTGTTCAGTAAGAACTATGCCTCTTTAATTAGTTTTGTTATCTGTGCTTAATATTACAGAGTGTTCTTGTGGGTAGAGCCTTGGAGATTTCACTTTATACTTGGCATGAGCATAGTTTCCAATTTGGAGATCACAGAAAAGCATTGTCACTTCAAAGTCACCTAAATTACACTTCTTTCTGCTGTATCAATTCTATGCAATTTCTTTCACCTTGAGTTTATTTCTCATTTGGTTACTTTCCTCTGACTTATCTTACTATTGCAAAATCTCCCTTTCTTTTCTCCAGATGACACTATTATCTGTTCAAGCATTTATCCAAATAGAGTTCTTTCTTCCCCATTTGCACATTCCATGAAGTTTTATAGAAGTCATGAGTATCTTCTCATCACTTGAAATTTGTTCTCGCCATCACTTCACACACACATTGTATTCTTTATTGTCTGTTTCCTTGAAAACACTCTCATCTCCATCCAAATCTCAAAATCTGGGTCATACTTATTTTTCTACTTTTTTTTCTGCCATCAACCTAAGAGGCTAGCAAAACTTGGCTATCATCTGTTCCTTGAGAAGGTCCTTGAGAAAGACATTCTTGGATTGTAAAACTAGGAAGAGACTGAGAGAATATTTACATCTCAAAAACAAACCCAATTTATATTGCAAGTTTTCTCAAGCAAATGCTTTAAGAAAAAGGAGGTCAAGGGCCTGCTGACAGGGAATAAAACCTATCCACAGTTTAGCCAAGGTGAGAAGAACAGTAAGATTATCTTGATCAAGAGTCTTTGTGCAGGAATAACATGACCTCTTTGTTTGCTATGCCAAAAGTAAATCTGGTATCATATGCTTTTTGTCTCTTGGGGGAGGAGGTGTCTAAATAATGTCCTCAGATAAGGAGTGTTTACAGTGTCTGAACAGTATGGTGAGTTACTGGAAGGGAAAGGACCCTTACCCCATCGTTTTCTCTCAGCAGCCTAATAGTGTTCATATATGAAATCGTTCACTATGAAATCCTTTACTAAATTCATCAATATCTTTGGTAAAAATAGGAATGCAAGAGATTTCTGTGTATTAATTTTGTATCCTGCAACGTTACCAAATTCATTGATGAGTAGTTTTCTGGTAACATATTTAGGATTTTCTACCTGTAGTGTCATGTCATCTGCAAACAGTGACAGTTTTACTTCTTCTTTTCCAATTTGGATTCCTTTTATTTCCTTTTCTTCTCTGATTGCCATGGCCAGGACTTCCAAAACTATGTTGAATAAAAGTGGCGAGAGTGGACATCCTTGTCTTGTTCCTGATCTTAGAGGAAGTGCTTTCAGTTTTTCACCATTGAGAATGTGTTTCCTGTGGGCTTGTTGTATATGGCCTTTATTGTGTTGAGGTAGGTTCCTCTATGCCCACTTCCTGGAGAGTTTTTATCATAAATGAGTGTTGAATTTTGTCAAAACCTTTTTCTGCATCTATTGAGATGATTATATGGTTTTTATTCTTCAGTTTGTTCATGTGATTTGTGGAAGGAATTTGGATGGTCCCCCAAAGTCCTGTAGTCTAGTAATTTTCAAAATAGGTTTTCTATAGGAGCCAAGATTACTGCAAAACTGTTTCCAGACAACCACAGGGAAAGGAAGATTTAGAGACCTATTTTTTCTTCTCCTCCTGAAGCTTGATTTTTATAAATCAAGGTTATATACACAATTTCATTTCAAAGAAATTCAATTTCATTTCAAAAAAATTTACAAAGTTTGAAAATTGCCCCAAATTTTTCAACTCCATACCTTATAGCTGAGAAAAGAGAAATCCAAAAAAATGATATGACTTGACCAAAGTCTAGGGGTTATGACTATATATTTGGGGTTAAACATACCAGGGTAAAAATTCTAGTCCTTTGACTTACTATTTGATTTTGGGCAGTTATTTACCCTCTCTTAATCTATAAAATGTAAAAAATAATATCTACCTTATAAGGTTGTTGTAGATACCAAATTGTAACTCTCAAAGCACAGTCCCTGATTCACAGTAAGCTTTCAAGAAATGGTAGTGATTATGAGGATTTGGACAATAATTACCTTTTATGTCACAGAACCTAAATTATGGATTGTGCTTGCCATCTTGAGCAGGGAAAAAAGACTGAGTGTTACAGCGTTTAAAATAATAAGCTCAAATTTACTTCTGGGGTCAACCTTAAATGCACAATCAGGTTAAAAGGAAATTTCCATGTTTTTCATGGAGTAAGACCTAGGTCATAAAGCCTTCTACTGAATCAGAACTAACATTTCCTTTTTGCCATTGTTCCCTTTCCAATTTGGAAAATGTGGGCTCAAAAACAGTCATTCTAATTGGCTTCAGTCCTTGAATAAAGGAATAATCTCATATTTGTTATTTCTTTGTAATGGAACAGGAGGATAAAAATCAATGAAATGTTCTCTGTTCTTAGTATCAGGAGTTCTGGTAACAAAAGGATGTTTTAACTGATTTGCTTATGGGTTTGGTGACCCACATTAATAATCATTGCCATTCATAGCAAAATTAAATTATTTATATTGTTTACTGTATGATTTGAGCAAGACCAGATACATGACTTTTACTTAGCGACAGGCTGAAATATTACCCTCATGTCAACTGATAGGGAAATTCTTGATTCTTTCTTGCCCAGCAAGAGCATGAGTGAGTCCCTGGGACAGGCCTCCAAGGGAGGGTTCTTGGCAGGAAATTTTTTCATAGATGGTATCTCGGTTTTGGACAAAAGTAGTGGAATAGTTTGGGCCCCACAGTTCAATAAGAAGCAATTTGTTAAAATTTGAAATTTTCCATGTCTCTTTTTATTGGTATCCTTTTACAGTTGATTTCTTAGTTTGGATTTACTATTCTCCTCTTACTTCTTTCCCATAAACTTTTTGGAAAATTTGAAAATTCATTTTTATGGTGATTAAAAATAATAAAGTAATTTAGGAATAAGGGCAAACTTAATTGGGGAAATTTTGCTCCTGAAGAGGATATTCTCAGGATCCAAAGGCAAGTAATTCCCCATGTTTCTCAACTAGTAGAGAGCAAATACATTTTGTGCATTTTTACATCCAAGGTGGTATGGTTTTCGATAAACGGAAATATTGTGGATCCCAAATCACTAACTGTAATAATTTACTTCTCTATAATTTAATAAGGAGAATTAGAAAGTTTAGAGAAAATGAAGCATAATAAAATAACCTTATTAATGTACTCAATATACTAGTCTTTGCCTTAATTTCCACCATCTGGGCTTTTCTTATTAGAGCCACAAAATCCCTAGTCCAGAAATGTTGTGTTATAAAATCTTCAATGTTGAACTTCGTGCTACAGGGAAAATATATTCAGAAGACATATAAGAACTATTTTCATATAACTGTAATGGCATTTATCCTACTGATTGTCATATATTTCTTTTCATGTATTTTAAAAAATATTTTTTCTCAAGGCAGTAATAAGGTCTTCTTATCTATTTTCCTAAATATCTGGAATTTCTACAAGATGATCATAGATTTGGGGTCAATGGATCCAAACATTCCTAAATTATCCACTTGTCTATGATTTAAAATTCTTTATATTTGTAAAACAAAAACAATTTATGTATTATCATGTACAAACAATAAGTGTTGAAAGGAATCATCTATTTCTGCTTTGTGACATAGATTCTGTAGAATGTGTTTAACATGCTGGACTTTCAGAGTGAAAGATTGAAATGATGCTTTATGGAGTCTTGGTTGATGTCAACTGGAGATAGTGACTGAGTTGCCAAGAGAGAGGTTTGTGATGGTCCCAGGAGTAAATCATAAAGAAAGGACCTGTGATCTTACTAAAAATAAGGTTCCTGGTGAGTTATATCATTACGGGAGACAGTTTAAGGACTTGGTAAAATTCTTTGTTCTCAGTCTAGGCTGGCTATCCAGAAAGACAAGGTAGATAGGATAGTAAAGTATAATCATCTGGATCCTTGAGAAACAATGAGGTGCTGTGTGTGTTGTGCAGTAACAGTGGATTTTCCACTAACTTACACTGAATGATAGATTTGGCTATAATATGTTTCATGATTTACTTTGAGAATTCTCATTTTAAAAATAAATTGACGTTTTCAACTGATTTAGAGCCTAGAAGCATTTTAACAGTTCTATTACTGCAGGCCCAATTACATAGCAATTATTAATCAGATAATGAAATGAATATGGCCTTTGGAGTTACTGATACCTGGGTTCAGATTTGGTTTCTGCCACCTATTGGCTATATAAATGGATCAGGTTATTTACGTTCCTTCAGCATCAATTTCTGCATCTGTGAATTAAGTGTAGTAAGTCTATTTCATAATATTATGAGGATTACCGATATGTAAATATGCAAAATGCCTAATATAGACTACAATATATATTATGCCCTTCTTAAATATTGTAATTACTTTTACATTGTACTGGAACATCTTAAAAAGAAAGTAACTTCTGGTGTCTCATTTTGGAGGAAGAAACTCTTCTTTGACAACTACTGTAGGAGACAATGGATGCAATATTTACCCTGTTGGATTTCATGTGCTGGGGTTGTGTACCCTCCTTTGTAACCCATTGTACTTATCACTCTTAGGTTGGATTAGCAGCCAAGGGATGTGTCTTGATGGAGATCATTCGATGTGCTCTTTTGACATACTTCAGGCTACTTGAGATAGAAAAAGTATTTTCCTTGAATATGCAAGAACACTGTAGAAACACACACCCAAGAAAATAATTCCAATCACCTTAGAAACAAATAAGACAAGCAAGCAAACAAACAAATAAAACTCTAGGGACTTTTGATTTAGCAGTAGTTTAGAACTTCAATAGTTTACTAATTGAACTCAAACTCCATTCCTTAATAGCATAGGTGAAACCAAGTGCTCTAACAGTTAAGTCTGTCTTTGAGTAAAACAACCACATTTGCGAATATACTATTACCTTCATATTATCATGTTATCATGATTTATATGTGTCCCTCATGTCACCTGCTTTTGAAAAACATATGTGAAAACCTTCATAATATTTTCAGTATCTTCAGAAACCTAACAGACTTGTATATGTTCATGGTTTCATCTAAAAGTTGAAAAATTTGCAATTCCTTCTTGCACATAAATATGAATTTTTATATGATGCAATAGCTGTTATCTAGAGAAAATGTTGTTTTTGTTACTAGTGGAAATATGCTAATTTAGAATTGACACTTCAATAATGCTATTCTTTTCCTCATACTGGTGTTTGACAGCTGTCATCTTCTGTTATTTGTAAATTCCAATTAAGTCGACATACGTGCTTCACACCCCTCATGTAGGACGATGTAATTTGAGGGTGCATTTTTAAGTTGGTGAGATAATGTCTTTTCCCTCCGGCATCAAAAGCAATAAATAACATCTCTCTAAATATTACAAATAAAGAGACATCATTAATTTATACAGTGGAACAGTGATATCACATGGCCTAAAATACATGGCAAAAAAATCAATGTAACATGGGTTTGACTTTTTTCCTATAAGGCCTGGTTATCCAGAGTAACAGAGATTTTATGCTAACATAAGTTTACTGAAATCAGAGGGCATCAGTATATACTGGGTTACAAGTACCATCAACTCCATCCCAGTTGGGTCCTATATAGTAAGATTCTAGGGGAAGAGGGAAGAACACTGTTCACATACCTTCTTTTTTTTTTTTTTTAACATCTTTATTGGTGTATAATTGCTTTACAATGGTGTGTTAGTTTCTGCTTTATAACAAAGTGAATCAGTCATACATAAACATATGTTCCCATATGTCTTCCCTCTTGCGTCTCCCTCCCTCCCACCCTCCCTATCCCACCCCGCCAGGCTGTCACAAAAAACAGAGCCAATATCCCTGTGCCATGCGGCTGCTTCCCACTAGCTATCTACCCTACTACGTTTGTTAGTGTGTATATGTCCATGACTCTCCCTCGCCCTCGCACAGCTCACCCTTCCCCCTCCCCATAACCTCAAGTCCCTTCTCTAGGAGGTCTGCGTCTTTATTCCTGCCTTACCCCTAGGTTCTTCATGACATTTTTTTTCCTTAAATTCCATATATATGTGTTAGCATACGGTATTTGTCTTTTTCTTTCTGACTTACTTCACTCTGTATGACAGACTCTAGGTCTATCTACCTCATTACAAATAGCTAAATTTCGTTTCTTTTTATGGCTGAGTAATATTCCATTGTATATATGTGCCACATCTTCTTTATCCATTCATCCGAGGATGGACACTTAGGTTGTTTCCATCTCCGGGCTATTGTAAATAGAGCTGCAATGAACATTTTGGTACATGACTCTTTTTGAATTTTGGTTTTCTCAGGGTATATGCCCAGTAGTGGGATTGCTGGGTCATATGGTAGTTCTATTTTTAGTTTTTTAAGGAACCTCCATACTGTTCTCCATAGTGGCTGAACCAATTCACATTCCCACCAGCAGTGCAAGAGTGTTCCCTTTTCTCCACAGCCTCTCCAGCATTTATTGTTTCTAGATTTTTTGATGATGGCCATTCTGACTGGTGTGAGATGATATCTCATTGTAGTTTTGATTTGCATTTCTCTAATGATTAATGATGTTGAGCATTCTTTCATGTGTTTGTTGGCTGTCTGTATATCTTCTTTGGAGAAATGTCTATTTAGGTCTTCTGCCCATTTTTGGATTGGGTTGTTTGTTTTTTTGTTATTGAGCTGCATGAGCTGCTTGTAAATTTTGGAGATTAATCCTTTGTCAGCTGCTTCATTTGCAAATATTTTCTCCCATTCTGAGGGTTGTCTTTTGGTCTTGTTTATGGTTTCCTTTGCTGTGCAAAAGCTTTGAAGTTTCATTAGGTCCCATTTGTTTATTTTTGTTTTTATTTCCATTACTCTAGGAGGTGGGTCAGAAAGGATCTTGCTGTGATTTATGTCATAGAGTGTTCTGCCTATGTTTTCCTCTAAGAGTTTGATAGTTCCTGGCCTTGCATTTAGGTCTTTAATCCATTTTGAGCTTATTTTTGTGTATGGTGTTAGGGAGTGATCTAATCTCATACTTTTACAGGTAGCTGTCCAGTTTTCCCAGCACCACTTATTGAAGAGGCTGTCCTTTCTCCACTGTACATTCCTGCCACCCTTATCAAAGGTAAGGTGTCCATATGTGCGTGGGTTTATCTCTGGGCTTTCTATCCTGTTCCATTGATCTATCTTTCTGTTTTTGTGCCAGTACCATACCGTCTTGATAACTGTAGCTTTGTAGTATAGTCTGAAGTCAGGGAGCCTGATTCCTCCAGTTCGTTCTCAAGATTGCTTTGGCTATTCGGGGTCTTTTGTGTTTCCATACAAATTGCAAAATTTTTTGTTCTAGTTCTGTGAAAAATGCCAGTGGTAGTTTCATAGGGATTGCA
The DNA here is from genome assembly GCF_963455315.2 of Globicephala melas. Taxonomy (NCBI): domain Eukaryota; kingdom Metazoa; phylum Chordata; class Mammalia; order Artiodactyla; family Delphinidae; genus Globicephala; species Globicephala melas. The sequence goes on along the minus strand of NC_083324.2, from coordinate 76,139,884 downwards.
TTGAATCTATAGATTGCTTTGGGTAGTAGAGTCATTTTCACAATGTTGATTCTTCCAATCCAAGAACATGGTATATCTCTCCATCTATTTTGTATCATCTTTAATTTCTTTCATCAGTGTCTTATCATTTTCTGCATACAGGTCTTTTGTCTCCTTAGGTAGGTTTATTCCTAGATATTTTATTCTTTTTGTTGCAATGGTAAATGGGAGTGTTTTCTTGATTTCACTTTCAGATTTTTCATCATTAGTATATAGGAATGCCAGAGATTTCTGTGCATTAATTTTGTATCCTGCCACTTTACCAAATTCATTGATTAGCTCTAGTAGTTTTCTGGTAGCATCTTTAGGATTCTCTATGTATAGGATCATGTCATCTGCAAACAGTGACAGCTTTACTTCTTCTTTTCCGATTTGGATTCCTTTTATTTCCTTTTCTTCTCTGATTGCTGTGGCTAAAACTTCCAAAACTATGTTGAATAAGAGTGGTGAGAGTGGGCAACCTTGTCTTGTTCCTGATCTTAGTAGAAATGCTTTCAGTTTTTCACCATTGAGGATGATGTTTGCTGTGGGCTTGTCATATATGGCCTTTATTATGTTGAGGAAAGTTCCCTCTATGCCTACTTTCTTCAGGGTTTTTATCATAAATGGGTGTTGAATTTTGTCAAAAGCTTTCTCTGCATCTATTGAGATGATCATATGGTTTTTCTCCTTCAATTTGTTAATATGGTTTATCACATTGATAGATTTGCGTATATTGAAGAATCCTTGCATTCCTGGAAATAAACCCCACTTGATCATGGTGTATGATCCTTTTAATGTGCTGTTGGATTCTGTTTGCTAGTATTTTGTTGAGGATTTTTGCATCTATGTTCATCAGTGATATTCGCCTGTAGTTTTCTTTCTTTGTGACATCCTTGTCTGGTGTTGGTATCAAGGTGCTGGTGGCCTCGTAGAAGGAGTTTGGGAGTGTTCCTCCCTCTGCTATATTTTGGAAGAGTTTGAGAAGGATAGGTGTTAGCTCTTCTCTAAATGTTTGATAGAATTCGCCTGTGAAGCCATCTGGTCCTGGGCGTTTGTTTGTTGGAAGATTTTTAATCACAGTTTCAATTTCACTGCTTGTGATTGGTCTGTTCATATTTTCTATTTCTTCCTGATTCAGTCTTGGCAGGTTGTGCCTTTCTAAGAATTTGTCCATTTCTTCCAGATTGTCCATTTTATTGGCATAGAGTTGCTTGTAGTAATCTCTCATGATCTTTTTTATTTCTGCAGTGTCAGTTGTTACCTCTCCTTTTTCATTTCTAATTCTATTGATTTGAGTCTTCTCCCTTTTTTTCTTGATGAGTCTGGCTAGTGGTTTATCTATTTTGTTTATCTTCTCAAAGAACCAGCTTTTAGTTTTATTGATCTTTGCTATTGTTTCCTTCATTTCTTTTTCATTTATTTCTGATCTGATATTTATGATTTCTTTCCTTCTGCTAGCTTTGGGGTTTTTTTGTTCTTCTTTCTCTAATTGCTTGAGGTGCAAGGTTAGGTTGTTTATTCAGATGTTTCCTGCTTCTTAAGGTGGGCTTGTATTGCTATAAACTTCCCCCTTAGAACTGCTTTTGCTGCATCCCATAGGTTTTGGGTCGTTGTGTCTCCATTGTCATTTGTTTCTAGGTATTTTTTGATTTCCTCTTTGATTTCTTCAGTGATCACTTCATTATTAAGTAGTGTATTGTTTAGCCTCCATGTGTTTGTATTTTTTACAGATCTTTTCCTGTAATTGATATCTAGTCTCATGGCGTTGTGGTCAGAAAAGATACTTGATACAATTTCAATTTTCTTAAATTTACCAAGGCTTCATTTGTGACCCAAGATATGATCTATCCTGGAGAATGTTCCATGAGCACGTGAGAAAAATGTGTATTCTGTTGTTTTTGGATGGCGTGTCCTATAAATATCAATTAAGTCCATCTTGTTTAATGTATCATTTAAAGCTTGTATTTCCTTATTTATTTTCATTTTGGATGATCTGTCCATGGGTGAAAGTGGGGTGTTTAAGTCCCCTACTATGAATGTATTACTGTCAATTTCCCCTTTTATGGCTATTAGTATTTGCCTTATGTATTGAGGTGCTCCTATGTTGGGTGCATAAATATTTACAATTGTTATATCTTCTTCTTGGATCGATCCCTTGATCATTATGTAGTGTCCTTCTTTGTCTCTTTTAATAGTCCTTATTTTAAAGTCTATTTTGTCTGATATGAGAATTGCTACTCCAGCTTTCTTTTGGTTTCCATTTGCATGGAATATCTTTTTCCATCCCCTTACTTTCAGTCTGTATGTGTCTCTAGGTCTGAAGTGGGTCTCTTGTAGACAGCATATATAAGGGTCTTGTTTTTGTATCCATTCAGCTAATCTGTGTCTTTTGGTGGGAGCATTTAGTCCATTTACATTTAAGGTAATTATCGATATGTATGTTCCTATTCCCATTTTCTAAATTGTTTTGGGTTTGTTATTGTAGGTCTTTTCCTTCTCTTGTGTTTCTTGCCTAGAGAAAATCCTTTAGCATATGTTGTAAGGCTGGTTTGGTGGTGCTGAACTCGCTCAGCTTTTGCTTGTCTTTAAAGGTTTTAATTTCTCCATCAAATCTGAATGAGATCCTTGCTGGGTAGAGTAGTCTTGGCTGCAGGTTTTTCTCCTTCATCACTTTCAGTATGTCCTGCCAGTCCCTTCTGGCTTGCAGAGTTTCTGCTGAAAGATCAGCTGTTAACCTTACGGGGATTCCCTTGTGTGTTATTTGTTGTTTTTCCCTTGCTGCTTTTAATATGTTTTCTTTGTATTTAATTTTTGACAGTTTGATTAATATGTGTCTTGGCGTATTTCTCCTTGGATTTATCCTGTATGGGACTCTCTGTGCTTCCTGGACTTGATTAACTATTTCCTTTCCCATATTAGGGAAGTTTTCAACTATAATCTCTTCAAATATTTTCTCAGTCCCCTTCTTTTTCTCTTCTTCTTCTGGAACCCCTATAATTCGAATGTTGGTACGTTTAATGTTGTCCCAGAGGTCTCTGAGACTGTCCTCAGTTCTTTTCATTCTTTTTTCTTTATTCTGCTCTGCAGTACTTATTTTCACTATTTTATCTTCCAGGTCACTTATCCGTTCTGCCTCAGTTATTCTGCTATTGATCTCATCTAGAGTACTTTTAATTTCATTTATTGTGTTGTTCATCATTGCTTGTTTCATCTTTATTTCTTCTAGGTCCTTGTTAACTGTTTCTTGCATTTTGTCCATTCTATTTCCAAGATTTCGGATCATCCTTACTATCATTATTCTGAATTCTTTTTCAGGTAGACTGCCTATTTCCTCTTCATTTGTTAGGTCTGGTGGGTTTTTATCTTGCTCCTTTATCTGCTGTGTGTTTTTCTGTCTTCTCATTTTGCTTATCTTACTTTGTTTGGGGTCTCCTTTTTGCAGACTGCAGGTTCGTAGTTCCCGCTGTTTTTTGATGTCTGTTTCCAGTGGCTAAAGTTGGTTCAGTGGGTTGTGTAGGCTTCCTGGTGGAGGGGACTAGTGCCTGTGTTCTGGTGGATGAGGCTGGATCTTGTCTCTCTAGTGGGCAGGTTCACGTCTGGTGGTGTGTTTTGGGGTGTCTGTGGCCTTATTATGATTTTAGGCAGCCTCTCTGCTAATGGGTGGGGTTGCGTTCCTGTTTTGCTAGTTGTTTGGCATAGGTTGTCCAGCACTGTGGCTTGCTGGTCGTTGAGTGAAGCTGGGTGCTGGTGTTAAGATGGAGGTCTCTGGGGGATTTTCGCCGTTTGATATTATGTGGAGCTGGGAGGTCTCTTGTTGACCAGTGTCCTGAAGTTGGCTGTCCTACCTCAGAGGCAGAGCCCTGACTCCTGGCTGGAGCACCAAGAGCTTTTCATCCACATGGCTCAGAATAAAAGGGAGAAAAAGTAGAGGGAATTAGTAGAAGTATGAGGAAAGAAAGAAGGAAAGGAGGGAAGGAAGGAAGGAAGAAAAAGAAGCAAAGGAAAGAGGGCAAGAAGGAAAGAAAGGAGGGAGGGAGGAAGGAAGGAGGGAAAGAAGGAAAAAAGAAAGAAAGAAGATACAGTACAAATAAAATAAAGTATAATAAAGTTATTGAATTAAAAAATTCTTTAGAAAAAAAAAAGGGACGGATAGAACCTTAGGACAAATGTTGGAAGCAAAGCTATACAGACAAAATCTTCCACAGAAGCATACACATACACTGTCACTAAAAGAGGTAAAGGGGGAAAAATCATAAATCTTGCTGTCAGAGACCACCTCCTCAATTTGGGATGATTCGTTGTCTAAAGGAGGGAAGGAAGAAAGGAAAGAAAGAAAGAAGGTAAAGTATAATAACGTTATTAAAATTAAAATTGATTATTAAGAAAAAATTTAAAAAAAAAACCATGGACGGATAGAACCCTAGGACAGATGGTGGAAGCAAGACTATACAGACAAGATCTCACACAGAAGCATACACATACACATTCACAAAAAGAGGAAAAGGGAAAAAAATCATAGATCTTGCTCCTAAAGTCCACTTCCTTAATTTGGGATGATTGGTTGTCTATTCAGGTATTCCACAGATGCAGGGTATATCACGTTGATTGTGGAGCTTTAATCCGCTGCTTCTGAGGCTGCTGGGAGAGATTTCCCTTTCTCTTCTTTGTTCTCACAGCTCACGGGGGCTCAGCTTTGGATGTGACCCCGCCTCTGCGTGTAGGTCGCTGGAGGGCGTCTGTTTTTTGCTCAGACAGGACGGGGTTAAAGGAGCCGCTGATTCGGGGGCTCTGGCGCACTCAGGCCGGCGCGGAGGGAGGGGCACGGAGTGCGGGGCGGGCCTGCGGAGGCAAAGTCCAGCGTGACTTTGCACCAGCCTGAGGCCCGCCGTGCGTTCTCCCGGGGAAGTTGTCCCTGGATCCCGGGAACCTGGCAGTGGCGGGCTGCACAGGTTCCGTGGAAGAAGGGTGTGGAGAGTTACCTGTGCTCGCACACAGGCCCCTTGGTGGCGGCAGCAGCAGCCTTAGCGTCTCCCGCCCGTCTCTGGGGTCCGCGCTTTTAGCCGCAGCTCGCGGCCGTCTCTGAAGTTCCTTTAAGCAGCGCTCTTAAACCCCTCTCCTCACGCACCAGGAAACAAAGGGAGAAGAAAAAGTCTCTTGCCTCTTCGGCAGGTGCAGACTTTTCCCCGGACTCCCTCCCGGCTAGTCGTGGTGCACCAACCCCTTCAGGCTATGTTCAAGCCGCCAACCCCAGTCCTCTCCCTGCGCTCCGTCCGAAACCCAAACCCGAGCCTCAGCTCACAGCCCCGCCCGCCCCGGCAGGGGAGCAGACAAGCCTCTCGGGCTGGTGAGTGCCGGTCGGCACCGATCCTCTGTGCGGGAATCTCTCTGCTTTGCCCTCCGCACCCCTGTTTCAGTGCTCTCCTCCGCGGCTTCGAAGCTCCCCCCTCCGCCTCCCGCAGTCTCCGCCCGCGAAGGGGCTTCCTAGTGTGTGGAAACTTTTCCTCCTTCACAGCTCCCTCCCACTAATGCAGGTGCCGTCCCTATTCTTTTGTCTCTGTTTTTTCTTTTTTTTTTTTTTCTTTTGCCCTACCCAAGTACGTGGGGAGTTTCTTGCCTTTTGGGAAGTCCGAGGTCTTTTGCCAGCCTTCAGTAGGTGCTCTGTAGGAGTTGTTCCACGTGTAGATGTATTTCTGGTGTATCTGTGGGGAGGAAGGTGATCTCCGCGTCTTACTCTTCCGCCATCTTCCCGTCCCTCCACATACCTTCTTTGTGAATGCTTGGCAATTCACCATTGCTTTTACTTTGTGAGTCTCCCTCCTTCAGTGACCCATTTAAAAATGCAGTCATTTCTTGAAGAGGTGAAACAGCAAGTCTTCTATACATGATATGGATGATTTTGTTTGTTAGTTGGTACATGTTGTGATAATGGAGACTTGAGTGCTTTGTAAAGGAGGGGACTCTAAGAAAACACAAAGAAATGCTAAGCAATCTCACCCTTCTTCAAAGTGTGTCTAAGGCTGGTCATGCATAGCATCACTAGTAGAGCAACCTCTTCTTCCCTGAGAGCCTCATATCTGTGTGTGTTCAAAGAATCCCTCTTAACCCAGTGCCTGCTAGGGTTCTCTTCATTCTTCCCATCAAAGAGAGTCCTAAAGATAAAAGCAAGAGAGTAATTTAAACAACATGAACTGATTTTCCCATTTTTGAATCTTAAGGTCAAAAAATTTAACTGTTTAGGGCTTCCCTGGTGGCGCAGTGGTTGAGAGTCCGCCTGCTGATGCAAGGGACACGGGTTCGTGCCCCGGTCTGGGAAGATCCCATGTGCCACGGAGCAGCTGGGCCCGTGAGCCACGGCCACTGAGCCTGCGCGTCCGGAGCCTGTGCTCCACACGGGAGAGGCCACAACAGTGAGAGGCCCGCGTACTGCAAAAAAAATAAAATAAAATAAAAATACTCTACTGAGTAAACATATTTTACAAGCACTATTCCAATCACACGAAATGAATCCCAACTCTCTAATCTTCACTTATTTCTTCAGCTCAAGATGCAACTATGCCTTTTGGATATCTCTTATGAAAATTCCCTAGATTCCTTAAACTCAACACCATCAGCATAATTCCTCCTTCTCTCGTTCTCACCCCCATAAACTGACTTCTCCTATATTGTTTATGATCATTGTTAGCATCACCTAAAGGACAGGACTACTTCCTTATCATCTCCATCTGTAAGTACATTTATTCCAGTTCATAAATACTTGGGATTGACGTGTACACACTGCTATATTTAAAAATGAATAACCGACAAGGACCTGCTGTCCTTGGGAACTCTGCTCAATATTTTGTAACAACCTAATTGGGAAAAGAATTTGAAAAAGAATAGTGACATGTATATGTATAGCTAAAACAACACTTTGCTGTACACCTGAAACTAACACAACATTGTTAATCAACTATACTCCAATATAAAATAAAAAGTTCAAAAAAACCATACTACTTGAAACTGTTATTTCAATTCTTGCCAACACAGACTTGCTCAAGCCCTCATGGTTAGCCCTTGCCTGTCCCATTTCCATGGCACGTACCCACAGTGATGTTTGCCTTTCAGGCTAGTCCCTACTCAAGTCACAGAAAGGCTCAGCGGGAGTCAAGTCAGTCACTATGGGCTAAGCACTAGGGGTGTGATGCTGAATGGAGGGAAATAAATATAGTTTCTATAAATGCTGTAACTATTAAATACATATTTACTAGTATGACATGTGCTAAAATAGAAGAAATCTAGCTTCTAAATTTACCTTGAAGTAAGGGATTCCAGAAAGACTGCATTGAGAAAATGGCATTTAAACTAGGATCAGAGGAATGAGGAAAAGATAAGTAGGATGTTACCGTATAGTTGAAAAGGCAGGCAGGTTGAGAAGGAAAATTATTATGGATGTTTCTGGTAAATGTAGTAGGTAAATGTGTAAAGTCCTGAGGTGGAAAAGAGCAAAGACACAGTACAAGAAACAGAAAAAATGCAATGTGGTTGCCGAGGAAAGGAAGAGTAGTATAGAAACAATATGAAGGTGGAAGCCTGGGTGAGCCAAGGCCATGAATGGTTAAGGGAAATGTATGAGAATTTACTCTAAGAGAAAAAAGTACAGGAATCTAAGCAAAAGGGATCTTTGTGACTACTGTGTGGGGAATGGAAGATCAAGGGTATGTACTTCTAGATAAATCCAGAGGCTGTTGGAGAATTACAAATGAGAGATGACGTTACTTAGAGCAGATTCCTGCAATGGATATGAGAGGAACTGGATGGATGTTAGCTGCACATGGGTGGCAGAATCTACGGGAGTTGGGGTTGATGTTATGTGAAAATTAAGAGAAAATAGCACAAAAGTACCAATGGATAGTGCAATAGTCCCTCCTTCTCTCCACCAGGTAAAAGCCTAGCTTGCTCACACTAGGTTTCTAATGTTCCTCGGTGATCTATTTAAGATTCTAGAAAGCTATTCAAGTATCATATTGGAGGTTGACTGTCAAACTCAACTTTGTGCGGAAAGTTCATTTAAAGTGACTTCAGAAAACTCCACCAACTTCCCCCGGGGAAGGGAAGACAACTGTGTCCCAGCTTCCCGAGCTTAGACAGCCTCACCCCGTAGGGGGTGGGGCAGTGGGGGGCTGCCACCTTCACCCCCGGCCCGAGTCACGGAGACAGCTGGGGTGAGGGTGAAGTCGACGAGGAGGAGGTATGCAACCGAGTGGCCCGTGACCTGCGGGCGGAGTTCTCGGCCGGGGCGTCATCGGAACCTAGAAAGGACTCGCTACTCCGGCCAGATGGGGACGGGTCCCCCGCCCTGCCCGATAAACGCAATGGCATTTTCTCGGCGGTGTGGGCGTCAGAGCCCAAGCCCGGCACTGGCCGGTCCAGGTCCTCTCAGTTCTCTGTTCGCTGCTGTTTGCCATCCTCCTCGCCTTCCTTCTCGCCATCACCTACCTGATCGTAAAAGAGTTACATGCCGAAAATTTGAAGAACGAAGATGAGGTACACACTGGACTGTTAGGATTCTGGACTCTACTTATAATATCCCTAACTGCTGGAATCTCCTGCTGCAGCTTTTCTTGGACAGTGACTTATTTTGATTCTTTTGAACTGTAAGGCCAGCAGGTCCGGGGAAGGGCCCCGGGAGCCAGACGGAACCCCCGCCAAAGTGGCTGATGCAACCGACACCTGACATTGCCACACCACTCGGCCCCGGTCTTCCCGCTTCCCGAGGGGCGGAACCAACGGCTCTGAGGCTGATGCAACCGACACCTGACATTGCCACAACACCCGAGAGATTACCAAGAAAGGGCTGCTTCACGCAGCAAGCACCTCCCCTGCGTCCGCCCCTAGAAATTTTGTTCGTGCCTGCACCCGGTCGCGACTTCTCTGGCCCCTTTCTCTCGGACCAGTGAACCTCGCCCGGGAGCGTTCCCAAATAAAGCTTGTTTAAGCTCTCCTCCGTTTTTGGTGCCGTTCCTTACATTTGGTGCCGAAACCCGGGAGGGGTACCCAGCCCCACAAATTACCGCGGGGCCACCCCTCCCGACCGGGGACCTCCGCTCACCCACCCGATCCGGCAGAAGCGGGGTAAGTCCCTCCTTCGTTCCCCTCGACCCCCGGGGTCCCTACCCACCGGACTCCCTGTCCTTAACCGCGGCCGCGTCAGGGACTCCTCCGTCTTCCCTCCGAGCCTCGGGCGATTGTGGCGACGTCCCCACAGCCTGACTGCTCTCCGATCCGCCGTGGCCAGAGATTGAGACCAGAGACGTCTCTCTCTTTCTCTGTTCACCTGGGGACAGACGGAGGTAATGGGGACTTCAGAATCCAAACCAGATCCTAAGACACTCCTGGGGTGTCTCCTGGCCAACTTTACAAAACTCGGCTTTTCTCAAGACCTCCGCCGCAGGCGGCTCATATTCTATTCCACCGAGGCCTGGCCACAGTACCCTCTAGACAATTAATCTAAATGGCCTCCTGAATGGACTTTCGATTTCAACATTCTCCGCGATTTAGATAACTACTGCCGCAGGACGGGTAAATGGTCCGAGGTCCCCTACGTCCAGGCCTTCTGGTATTTCCGCTCCCGCCCTTCCCTCTGCGTCGATTGTTCCACTTCCCAGATCCTTCTTGCCTAACAGACATCTCCTACATCCAAGCCCCTAATTTCCTTTGACGATGACCCCTCTCCACTCACCGACCCACCCGAATCTCTCGCCTCTTCCCCCTCCAGAGCTCCTCTCCAACCCCCACCCTACCCTGGACCGGCCCCTCTCCCTCCTGAGCCCACCCCAGCGCCCCCCACCACTCCCCCGCTTCCCCCCGGCAACCTCCCCCTTGGCCCCCCCTTCCCCCGCTTCTTCTCCCTCCGTCTCTCTCTCATCACCCCTCTCCTCGCCAGTCAGCTCACACACCCGCTCTCACCGCCACGACTCCCAGGACCCAAACCTTCTCTGTCCCTTAAGAGAGGTGGCCAGAGCAGAAGGATTAGTTAGAGTTCATGTTCCCTTTTCCCTCCAAGATCTCTCTCAAATAGAAAAGCTATTAGGCTCCTTTTCTGCCAGCTCCTCCCGCTACATCAAAGAATTTCGCTACCTCTCTCAAGCTTACGATCTAACCTGGCACGACATCTTTGTGGTCCTATCTTCTACTCTGACCCCCGACGCGAGGGAAAGAATTCAAACTGCTGCCCGAAACCACGCAGATCAGGTCCACCTCACTGATAACTCTGTGCCCGTCGGAGCCACTGCCGTTCCTGGCACCGATCCGGGCTGGAGTTATCAGGACGGCCAAGACGGTCGCCGCAGAAGCGATCTAATGATCCAATGCCTCTTGGCTGGTATGCAGGCTGCCTCCCGCAAGACTGTCAACTTCGAAAAGCTAAAAGAGATAACCCAAGAGCCCAGTGAAAATCCAGCCGTTTTTCTCAACCGCCTTACAGAGGCCCTTACTCTATACACGTGCTTGGACCCTGACACCCCGGCAGGCGCAACGGTCTTGGCCACCCACTTTATCACCCAGTCAGCCCCTGATATCAGGAAAAAACTTAAGCGGGCAGAGGACGGCCCCCAGACTCCCATCCGAGACCTGGTAAAAATGGCCTTTAAAGTCTACAATGCCCGTGAGGATTTGGCAGAATCCAGCCGACAGGCTCGGATGCACCAAAAGGTGGCCCTCCAGACCCAAGCCCTCGTAGCCGCCCTGCGGCCGCCATCTCCCATGGGCAACATCCATGGGACCTGCTGCAGGCAACCCCACCAGGGGCCTGCTTCAAGTGCGGAAAAGAGGGGCACTGGGCTCGCCAATGTCCCAATCCCCGGCCTCCTTCCAAGCCCTGCCCTGGCTGCGGGCTAACAGGCCATTGGAAAAGTGACTGCCCTATGGCCGGCCCTCCCTCAGCGCCTCCACGTGGAGGGCGGACCGACCCGACGGCTCCACCACGCGAACTCCTGGGACTGGCTGACGACTGACAAACACCCGGACTCGAAGACCACCCCCCCCATCACCCTCGCCGAGCCCAGGGTAACGCTACAGGTAGCGGGTAAATCCATCTCATTCTTGGTGGACACGGGGGCTACCTATTCGGTCTTGCCTACATATTCCGGGCCAGTTTTTCCTTCCCAGATCTCGGTTATGGGCATCGACGGTAAGCCGTCCTTCCCGCTCCAGACCGGCCCCCTCTCATGTTACATCGAGAGGCTCCCTTTTACTCATTCTTTCTTAGTCATACCGTCCTGCCCGGTTCCTCTGCCAGGTCGTGATGTTCTCTTCCAATTAGGGGCCTCTCTCCAACTGGCCAGACTTGATCCCAAGGCCCCCTCCTCTCAACTCCTGCTCCCCCTCCTCGGTCTGGCAGCGGAGCCCTCTCCCTCCTCTCTTCCTCCTCCCATTTCCCCCAACCGGATAGACCCCCAGGTCTGGGATACATGGAGACCCATAATAGTGACACACCACCCCCCTGTCCTAATCCGTCTTAAAGACCCCTCCAAGTTTCCATCCAGGCCCCAATTCCCCATCTCTGAAACTCATCTAAGGGGCTTACAACCTATTATCACCAGACTCTTAGACCAGGGGCTCCTCATCCCCACGGACTCTCCCTGCAACACCCCCATCCTGCCTGTCCGCAAGGCCTCAGGAGATTACCGCCTGGTCCAGGACCTCCGACTGATCAATGAGGCGATAATTCCCCTCCACCCAGTTGTGCCAAACCCATACACTTTGCTCTCCCATATTCCCCCGTCCACCACCCATTTTACGGTCCTCGATCTCAAAGACGCCTTATTTTCTATCCCCCTACACCCTGATTCCTACTTCCTTTTTGCTTTCACCTGGACAGATCCGGATACCCAGGCTTCCCGCCAGCTTACCTGGACGGTTCTTCCCCAGGGCTTCCACGATAGCCCCCACCTCTTTGGCCAGGCTCTGGCGCGGGACCTCGCTTCCTGCCCTCTCACCCCCAGTATAGTCCTCCAATACGTGGATGACCTCCTCCTCTGTAGCCCATCTCTCAGCCTCTCAAAACAGCACACTGCTGACCTCCTCAATTATCTCGGCTCTCGCGGCTATCGGGTCTCTCCAGCCAAGGCCCAACTGTCTACACCCTCGGTAACCTACCTGGGAATCCACCTTACCCCCACAACAAACAGCCTGACAGCCGACCGCACCCAGGCCATCCACGACCTCCAACCTCCAGAGACAGCTGACCAGATTCTCTCCTTTCTGGGCCTGATAGGATTTGTCCGACACTGGATACCTAACTTTGCTCTTCTTGCTAAACCCCTATATTTGGCTGCTAAAGAAACCCCCCAAGGACCCCTTACTTCTCCCTCCACTGTTCAACAGGCCTTTCTCACCCTCAGAGATTTAGAAAAAAAGAACCTCACAATTTGCTATGGCAGCCGCCCAAACTTAACGAATGATGCACTCCCTTGCAACTCATCTCTCCCCATAACTACGCCAATGGAGGCCCCACCAGGCTTGTTCTTTTGGTGTAATGGCTCCCTTACAAAAGAGGTCAACTCTTCCTCCCCCTTCCCATGTATCCCCGTCACCCTTGTTCCACAACTCACATTATGTGGCCAAGCCGAATTTCTCTCACTTACCACACAACTTTTTGGCCGACAAAAAAGGGCCATCTTTCTCCCTATGGTCGCAGGCATTTCCCTCGCCTCCTCTCTCGTCGCTGCGGGCATCGGGGGAGGAGCCCTAACACACAGTGTCTCAACATCCCGCGACCTAGAACAGAAACTCCAGCTAGCCATCGAGGCCTCTGCCGCCTCCATCACCTCCCTCCAGCACCAGATCACCTCAGTAGCCCGAGTTGCCCTCCAAAATCGACGCGCCCTGGACCTTCTGACAGCCGACAAAGGAGGTACCTGCCTCTTCCTACAGGAAGAGTGCTGCTACTACATCAACGAGACAGGGGTCGTTGAAGACAATGTAGATGCTCTCCGATGCTTAAAAGAAGAACTCCAACGCAGGCAGTGACAATCCACCTCCCCCATCCCCGACTGGTGGCGGTCCACCCTCTATACCTGGCTGACACCAATCCTAGGCCCCTTAATCCTTATCTGCATCCTATTCATGCTTGCCCCGTTTCCTCAGGTTTCTCCGCAGCTGCATACAAGAAGTCTCTCGGGTGGCGGTAAATCAGATGCTCCTCCACCCATATACCTACTACCCACAGAGCCCCCCGTGGCCGTCCTCCCCTAACCTCCGGACCGCTGGCCGCCCGACTCCCTTCCGGCGCCCCCGTACAGCAGGAGGTAGCCAGAGACCAAATGTCGCCCCATTACACCAAAGAAGTCAAGATGTAAGGCCAGCAGGTCCGGGGAAGGGCCCCGGGAGCCAGACGGAACCCCCGCCAAAGTGGCTGATGCAACCGACACCTGACATTGCCACACCACTCGGCCCCGGTCTTCCCGCTTCCCGAGGGGCGGAACCAACGGCTCTGAGGCTGATGCAACCGACACCCGACATTGCCACAACATCCGAGAGATTACCAAAAAAGGGCTGCTTCACACAGCAAGCACCTCCCCTGCGTCCGCCCCTAGAAATTTTGTTCGTGCCTGCACCCGGTCGCGACTTCTCTGGCCCCTTTCTCTCGGACCAGTGAACCTCGCCCGGGAGCGTTCCCAAATAAAGCTTGTTTAAGCTCTCCTCCGTTTTTGGTGCCGTTCCTTACATGAACCAGGAATGTTTCCTCCTACTCCTCTTTCACCTGCCAGGTTCAAGAAACTGACTGGACATTCTTTCCACGTGAACTATAGTATGGCAATTTTGAATGGCATTGTAACTGCTCTTACTGTAGCTCGGTGCCTCCTGTAAACCCACACAGAAGCAATATTCTTGACAAAACTTAATCATGATTGGTTTGTAATTACAGGGAAGAACATCATTGCCTACTCAGAAGACCAAGAAACCTGCTGCTCATTATGTGGTTCAGATACGTGTCATATCATCATCACTATGGAGGACCTCCTAAGCATCGTTCTAGAGCCTAGGCATTGGGAATATCTAAGTATTAAGTTTCAAGTAATGCTTAAAATTGTAAGATGTTTACCTCATCTTTTTACTTTTGTGTGCATTGTCCTTATAAGTTGTAGAAAACATTTTAATGGAACTCAAACTCTTAAACTTGGATGCAGAACATCCTGTATCAATGCCTGCCTTTCCATGTATATGTATATACTACAGTTTTTGCTAAGAAATACTGATAGTACTGTTTGGGATAGAAATAGTTCTTATTTATTCATTATATTAGGAAAGCAAACAATGCCTACTACTTAGACATTTTACAGAAGCTACTTTTAAATCAGAATATTTAGTTTTCGATATATAGAAGGTGCATTTATATTTTTTAATGGGCTATGGTTCTTTATGTGTTTTTTTACATATTTTCCTACTATATCTTGAATTTGTATGTTTTTAAATTGTTACATCTAGGCAAATGTAAATTTTTTTTAGCTCGTGCAAACCTTAATACTTACCATTTTTAATAAGTATTTTGTCTTTTAAGAAAAGCACACTGGCCTGAGTTTAAAACTAGGTAAACTTATTTTAAAATAAAAACTGAAAAAAGTTTATTTAAGCCATGAAAATATTCAGGAAATTTAAAGCTATTCACTATTTCCATTTTCACAATTCCAAATATTTATCATGGTGTATATATGATTACTTCAACAAAACTGATATTATCTTGTTTTTAATAAATATAAACCTGAAGTTTTTATGTTTAGAAATGCTTGAACTGGTTTGTTTTTAATCTCCAAAATTTGGTTACCAAAATAGAAAAGGTATTTTGATACAGTGTGTACATGTATAATTTTTTAATGTATAGTTTCCTTATTTTCCTATTTAAATGTTCTTTTGTAATTGTGCTGTTTTGCTTTTTCATAGTAATTAAGCCTTAACTGTTCCCACTTCCTTTCTAAATACCTGTTTAGAACAGTCACTTCAATTTTAGAAAGATGGACTATTTTAAATACTGTTTTCCCTGGCCACAGAAAAACCTACATTAGGATAGCACTGTGTAGCAAAAACACAATGCTTATTCAGGCCAAATGGGAAATGAGTATCTGCAGCGTGTTCCTGTTATCTGCTGATTGTTGTTACTAAGTAAGTGATTTAATAATAATGTTTCAATAAATAAATAAAGTGACTTCATAACGAAGTCATGAATACTAATCTTAACCCAAACCCAAAAGATGATCCCAAATCACAACTTCAGCCTACTTCCCTCACAGTTCCTACCAGAGCTGTAGTTCAGGTTTGGGCTTCCTTTTTTGCTATTTCTAAAATCACCTTGTGTGAGTTTTGGTAATTAACAATCAACACTTACCCGTTTTCTAAAATTACTACTGAACTGTAGTTTTCATGTCCTAGAACTTTACAACAATTTTTCTCCCCTTACTGACAATTTTGGTTTCTGATTTCAGAATCCAGACAGACTCTGGATTTATCATACTCCTTTGTTTTCACGTTTGAACCATGGATATTCACATGTTCAAAATGCCAAGGTGAATTTTCTGGAGCCCCTTTTCTCTTTGTTTCATTTGGCCAGCAGTACAGAATTTGTGGCATTTGTTATCCCTGATTTGCTATATTGTAATTGTTGTTTGCTTCTTCTTGCCTTAATATCAATAGTTTCCTACAAAAGTGTCACTGCACAACTTCACCAGGCTTATCTTTAGAAAAGAAAATTTCTAAAGTCACTCTCATTCTTATGCATGCTGATTTCTCATTTGTAGAGAATACTTATCCTGTCCAGTTTCACAGTGGTCTAGCCTTCCTAATATTAACATCAACACCTCACATCTGGTGACATTCATAGATCCAAAACTGTGCTTGCTGAGTTATATTTTTAAAAATATTCTTTGTTATTTTTAGTCCATAGAATTCCTCATTCTTCAGACCACATGATGATTGTTATTTCTTTTATGAGGGCTTTTTTACTTCCCCATCTTTGGATTTGTTTATTCCACAATATACAATAAAACACTGTTAAGCCAGTTTTCACAGCTTTCTAGATGAAATAATGCGTGGATTATAGTCTCTCTCGTTATAGCATGGAAAAATACTTCTGATTATGTCCTGCATCCTAAAATGGAAATTTTCTCATTGTAGCATCAAAAATAGTACACCCACATGAGAAATCTTTAAAAAAAAATACTTGATGATTAAAAATTCATTACATTTATGGGACCCTCAGAAAATCTTGAGTAACTAAAACTCCAGTGTACAAAACCTTAGTAAATTTCTATAGCATATGTATTTATTTTGAAGCATAGCTATACACTGCCACCTATGTGCTACCCTACCAACATGTCCGTAATCATTTTGGACTAGAAAAATAATTACTTTCAGAGTTATTTCCTTATGTGTTTTTCTCTGGCACAAAACTGCACACTTCTTTGGGATAGAAATCATGTCTAAATCATTTTACTATTCCTCCATATTTGGCTATTAAGTGGTCACTGAATAAATTAATAAACTCCCTGCAACATTCATCATAAAGCTATAATCTTAACCAAAAAAAGCATTGTATAGGCATATATCTTTGCTTTATAAAATGTCTCTAGTTGGGAAACTCCTAATAAGTATGTTAAGCTATACACTTATACCAAATTTTGAAAAATTGGCTCTGCAATGGTCTGGTACAGATATTTGTGAGATATATCACCCTTTCTATATTTGGGCTGGGGAGGAGAATTGTAGAAGGAAGGGTGACATTTCTAGAATATATTTTTCCTTCAACCAACGAATTTCATCCATTTTGATAGAAAAGACATCATTTTTAACCTATCATTTCAGATCTCTTCTAAAGCAATTCTATGACTCAACCTTAGGTTCCAATACTACCAACATGGGTCAGATAGAAAGAAGTTGTAGTTACCAGCTTTCTCGTACCTCAGTATCACTCGTGGACTGTGGCTAAGTCTACAGAGAGTCATTAGAATTTCCTCTCTAGACAAAAATTGTGAAAACTCATGATACAATCAAAACATAATTATTTTATATTATCATGTGCATTCTCATTGAGATTCCAAGAATTGCAATACCTCCTCTTTAAGATTTCCAACGTTTTCATGTACTCACTTTTCATTATAAGTGAAGTATGGATTCAATAGAAATAATTAGAACTTTACCAGATTATGGGTATATCTGTGGACATAGCACTAGCTCATAGTCACAACCAAGACTGCATGGAAATATGTAAACCATAATTCAAAAAGAGTCAGGTACCAATATGTTCACTGCAGCTCTATCTACAATAGCCAGGACATGGAAGCAACCGAAGTGTCCATCAACAGATGAATGGATAAAGAAGATGTGGCACATGTATACAATGGAATATTACTCAGCCATAAAAAGAAACGAAATTGAGTTATTTGTAGTGAGGTGGATGGACCTAGAGTCTGTCATACAGAGTGAAGTAAGTCAGAAAGAGAAAAACAAATACCATATGCTAACACATATATGTGGAATTTAAGGGGGAAAAAAAAGTCGTGAAGAACCTAGGGGTAAGATGGGAATAAAGACACAGACCTAATAGAGAATGGGCTTGAGGATATGGGGAGGGGGAAGGGTAAGCTGTGACAAAGTGAGAGAGTGGCATGGTCATATATACACTACCAAGGGTAAAATAGCTAGCTAGTGGGAAGCAGCCGCATAGCACAGGGAGATCAGCTCCGTGCTTTGTGACCACCTAGAGGGGTGGGATAGGGAGGGTGGGAGGGAGGGAGACGCAAGAGGGAAGACATATGGGAACATATGTACAACTGATTCACTTTGTTATGAAGCAGAAAATAACACACCACTGTAAAGCAATTATACTCCAATAAAGATGTTAAAAAAAAAAGGAATCTCAGAAAGATATGAGATTTACCCATGGAACCAGAACTCTCCTATTCTTCTTCCAAGTCAGGCTGTCATTTTCCCTCTTTACATCTCTGCTTCTTGTGCGGTCTCAGAAAGCTGAGCACCAGGTATAGCCACCTCCTGCAAGAGTTTTCCTTGAGCCCTCAGGGGACTGAATCTGCCATCTGTCCTGTAGGGAAGTAATTGGAATCTCTCCCTCTCTCCCTCACTCTTGTGCTTTCTTCCCTATATCCTTTCTTGTGCACTGGTCTGAAGCAGTGCTGATTCAGGCCCCAGGTAACATAGCTGAACATCAGTCTGTAATCAACGTATTTCCACAGCTACGTATTTCTTGCCCTCTCATAAGGTCTTAAAAAGAACTCATCATACTGATTGGCAGTTTAAAATCACCAAGCCATTTCTCCCTAGTGACATGGCTGTATTCATACTTAAACCTAAATACAATGCTCGTAGGTATAATGTCTACATCACTGAATATTTGGGTTAACTAGAATAATATATGCTGTACCATTTATATAAATTTCAAAAGCAGGCAAAGCTGATCTATGTTGTTAGAAATCAGAATGTGGTTACTCCTGGGGTGTTGAGGAATAATGCTTGGCAGAGACATGAGTAGTGTTGATAACGTTGTTTCTGGATCTGGGTAAGTGGCTATATAGGTGTGTTCAGTTTGTGAAAACTGAACTGTATAAATCTATTATATATGTACTTTTTGTGTATACATGTTAATAAAATGTTTTAGAAAGATACAAAAATATACAGAATAAAATAGGAAAGTTCTCTTTTATCAGACATATCTTAAACCCACTCTTCTCTCCAGAGCAAACTGATAAAATAATTTTTTCATATACTTCCAGACCTTCTTTTTCTATGCACACACATAAAAATATGCATGTACCTATATTAAATATCCATATAACCCTGACATATGCAAATGAGAACTTGCAGTGGGCTCATCAAAGACAACGTGCAGGGCTTCCCTGGTGGCGCAGTGGTTGAGAATCTGCCTGCTAATGCAGGGGACACGGGTTCGAGCCCTGGTCTGGGAAGATCCCACATGCCACGGAGCAACTAGGCCCGTGAGCCACAACTACTGAGCCTGCACGTCTGGAGCTTGTGCTCTGCAACAAGAGAGGCCGCGATAGTGAGAGGCCCGTGCACCGCGATGAAGAGTGGCCCCCACTTGCCACAACTAGAGAAAGCCCTCGCACTGAAACGAAGACCCAACACAGCAGAAATAAATAAATAAATTACGAAAACTCCTATCCCCAACATCTAAAAAAAAAAAAGCGCTGGGTATTTATAAAAAAAAAAGGACAACGTGCATGTATCTTTCAACTTTGCAGTCAGCAATTTCATGTTGGTACCTTGAAATTGGCCATGTAGGAATATTTATAATACAGAAATTAGGCAGTGCCACAAACCAGAGGGTTGTGGGTTTTTTTTTTCTGAAAGCAGAGTTATGACTTCTAAATTTTTGCTCTTTGAAAGGATGGTGCTCTAAACTTAATAACATACAGATTGAATATATTGCTTCAATGTTTCCTGTTATCCAAAGTTGCCAGTGAAAATTCTGAGGTTCAAACAATTCTTAGTATTTGTAGAAAAAAATTATTTTGCTCACTCTCTTGCCGTCTCTGACATTAAATTTTTCTTATATCCTTGGGGTTTGGGGAATTTTACTACGTCTCTCTTGGTGAGATCCAACTTCTTGTAGAATAAGCTCGGGTAAGCACCCTGATGAGGGGTTGTTTAAATTAGGTTTCCTACTGCCCAGGAACCACAAGAGGTGACAGTCTACATAGTTAATTTCTATACCCACCTCTTCTCCCAAAGACAAATACACCCTAAGTATCTTGAACATCCCTAGGAGAAGTGGACTTATTTGCCTTAGAGGACTGGGATTATATAATAGCCAAGATTGGGAAGAGTGAGCACTGCCATAAAAGCAGTCAGAGCACAGATTTTACATTCATAGAAACATGGGTTAAAATTGTGGCACTACCATTTATTAGTGTATTTAACTTTGGTCAAATATAATTTCTTTGAACTTCATTGTCTCAATTAAGAAATGAGGAAGTGTGTTTATATGTTTTGGTTTTGTTATTGAGGATCAAATAATGTGCTATATATAAAGAAACTATCTTAGTGCTCAGAACAGAATAGGCACGAAAAATATGTTAGTTTCTTTTAATTTATTCACTTTAATACTCAAAACATTGTCCTACATGCCACTGAGGGCTAAAGATCAAACTCTGACCTTTCTTTTTTTCTCCATACTCTCAATTCACTCACAACTGTTTGGAACAAGGGATACTCTATAGCAGAGGAGTACTTTACTCTGCTATTAACTTGCTCCTATTAACTAACTGCTCTGTTATCTGAAAAAGGTCAGACCTGTCTTCGTTATCCCAGGTTCCTTATCTCTAAAATGAGAGGGTCAATTGGATAAACTCTAGTATTTACCAACCTAGAATTCTATGACATTATAGATTTGCCCATCTGCCCATGTAAGGGCAAGAGTTGAGAGTAAAGGTACAGATGTGCGGGGGTTTAAACTGAAGTGGGAAGCCCATCCTTTTCCAAAACAAGGTAGGATAACCACCAAACAGAGTGGGTGGTAACAATGAGGTAGAGAGTAGTGGTTCGCTGGAGGTTCTAATGAACCCAGAATAAGAAGGGTTTAATGAGAGATGCTAAGGGTAGAGGTGACAGTGAGTTTGAACGATACTATAATAGCTAGTAGTGAATGAATGAACACTTACTATAGGCTGAGAGATATGCCCATACCTCACTGAGTCCTCACTGTGAAGCTGGTTCTATTTTTTTTATCTTTCACAAATATGGACACTGAAACTTAAAGAGATTAGTAATTTTACCAAGATTATACAGCTAATAAATGACAGATCTTGGACTAAAATCTGTGTGTCATGTGAAGTTAAAAATCAAGATGTTTGAAGTATAAAAATATGTAGAAAGGAAAGGAAAAAAGAAAAGAAAAGTAAGGTAAACAGTTTAAGCTAGCAAACAGTAGCCATACATCTCTGTATACCCATAATACCCAGTAAAGCATGCTATAGATAAGGCACTCAGAAAATAGTTAATTAGCTGTTTTTAACACACACACATGAGCTCAGAAAGAAGAGCATATAATATTTAAATTTATTCACAACTAATAGCTCTAATACTAACCATAGAATTCATTTCAGAATCCAAGTGTTCCAGTATGTTTAGTTCAGTGATTGTACAAAATGCATCTTGCATGTTCTTTGGGCTTTGGCATATAAATAGACGAATCAGGCACAAACAGTTCTTTGTAGGGAGTAATAGTCCAGGTTTCATGCTCATTCATTTTGCAAACAGTATTTAAGATTAAAAGATATCATTCTCTGTTTTTAGTCCATCCTCCTTTTGATGCTTGAATTCTTTCTAAGATGTTCCCACCAAGGAGTTACCAAACTTGCTCTTGAATAATCTCAATAACAGTACATTTGCCACTTCCAGGAGTAACTGGTTCCACTTTTAAATAGCTGATCTAAGAGACCTAAAAACCGTCTTCCCCATGATCAGCCTCAATCACTTTCCCTGAAATATTCACATCTCGGTTCTATACTCTGAGATTTTATTTAACACGTTTAATCACCCTCCCATGTCCAACTTTTAAATATCTAAAGACTCCTCCACAGTCTCTCTTTGTATTCTACGTTTCTTTTGCTAAGCCTTCCATTTTCTTTGTCATACAATATGGTTTCACATCCTCATACCATTCAGGCACCCTGCCTAGAAAACTGCTCCAGGATTTCCATTGTATTCCATTTTCTTTTCTAGAATCAAATGCAAGACTCCAGGCAGTGTTTGACTACTGATGAAACACCTCCCCTGTCTGGATTTATTTTTTATCTACTCATACAGTCTAATGTCTCTATCTAGGGATAACTAACCTTTATTAAGTTAACAAAGCTAATATTTTCTTTCTCAATTTTCTTCCAGACACCATTTGACATACAGAGCAGAGTTAAGGAAAACTGAGAGTACCTTTCTCAAAATTACACCCATCTTAGAAACAAATTTTGCTCATCTGTCTACTGTGAATGATTTCCCTGAAATTACATATATGTATTATGTATAATATATATAGATAGATGTTTTTATATAAATACTGTATTACTGTATTAGAGTCAGGCATATTTTGGAACTTTGCATTTTCTCCGATGTCCTGTTGTCCTGTACATTCAGTAAAGCATATTAACTCAGATCCTTGCTGCCTACCACTAACTGGCAGTTGCAGCATTTTAAGAAGTTCAAAGTGTTTCCACTGACCTGAATCCTCTACTGTTAATGACTGCTTTGGCCCAGGTTACATTGTGGGAGTTTCTTTCCTCTACTAGTTTAAGCTTCCTTCCTTTATCATTTCCCACCCTCCCTCTTCCTTCTGGCTTATTGATAGCTATCAATATTGCTCAAAGACAGAAAGAAGTGAAGCTGCCACGGAGCAAAGGGGCTTTGTATACATAACTGATTTACTTCAGGGAAGGCTGGAGGGCAACTCACCTCCCTTGGGTTGGCCTGGTAAAGAACTAGAATGAATGTGTTGCGGGGAGTCATCCCCAACCTACATCAGAGGCTTGACTGTGCTAATGTATCACATTGTACTACAGTAGACATGAGATTATAAATTGTGGTAATTTTAAAAGTCTTTACATTTTAAAAAATTCTATTTCAGAATAATTTAGGGATGCAACCTCTTTAGAAGTTATCTTTTTCCTCATGCATTATTCTCCATACCTATTAGTATTATATTTGTTAGCTCTATGAAGAAGCAAACTTATCATAGCTTCAAGATCACACTGACACTTAATCAGATGGAAGTATAATCTCAGAAAAAATAAAACAGCACCTGGTGTAAGAAGTCACAGAAAGGACAAAAGGGAGAACTAGAAAAGTTCAAGTGCAGATTATATGGTCTCCCACGTTTGTAAGACAAAAGGTAGCAGAAGCTTTAGGGTTTCTCTAAAGTAATTTTCAGTGATCTCTCAACTTTTCTACAGAGAAGGAAAATGAAGCAGAAAAGAAAGAAAAAGTAAACTTGGTTAAATTCAGAATTGGACTTTTAAGAAATTCTTCTTTCTCTAAACTGCATGGGTAGCCATTGGCAAGGGGCATGTCATTTAGCTATTCTGGTTCTCAGTCTTCCCATCCATGAAACAAAGAGTTAAACTGAGTGACCTTGGATAGTTCTTACAATTCTAAAGTGTATATAGTTCTAAGAAAGCCATTCCAGAACGTAAGTCTGGAATAACTCTGACATACGGCATTTTAATCTCTGGAGATACTGACATATGTGTTTCCATGGACCCTTGGGTTAAGTCAGCTCTAGATACGGGTCCATGTGCTCAGTATGAATTTGCCTCTAGCAAACTGCTGTAAGGGATTTTTTTCCCAGAGAAGAAAAAGTAAAATTATGAAAGGTAAATTGAATTTGCCTTGCCTTTGACTTCTCTCTCATCTCAGCTACAGCCATGAGAAGTGGACCAGTGAAGGAAGGTGCAGGGAGACCTGGGTTTCAGCAGTGCTTTGGAGCATTCTGGATATGTGTGTACTCTGTCAAATATTGGCACACATTGCAGGGGCAGTATGTCATTCTTGTAACCTCCTATGTCTTGGGAAAGGGAGAGTATTGCAGATTATTTTGCTGGACACCAAACTACTAATAGTACCCAGTTGTACCCCTGGGAAGTCATTATAATAGGCATTTCTTAGAGCTCAAATAAATCTTGTCTAAGCATATTAAGAGCATGAGTACTAGCCCAGTATATCATAGCAATTATTAAGCAACATCAAAGCTATGCAGTGGTATTGCCTTCCATACTATTACCAGTGTATAGCTAATTTTTAGTTCTTTACATTGGTAAATATAGGGCACAAAAACAACTTCAGGATATCTCAGTGAATTACCCACCTTACCTCTATCTAGGTTAATGTAAGATACAGCTAAATTCTATGAAAACTTCAAGCAAATGTTTTATACAAACTTTAGAGAAGTGTAAGAGGGCCAAATATTATAAAGAGGTTCAGATGCTAGGTAGTTAAGAAAACACAATTACCCAGTAAATCTAGAAATGTAAAGATGATGTAACATTAGAAAACCTATTACTGTAATTTATACCAACAAGATAAAGGCGAATAACCATTCTATTCATCGTCTTCCTAAATACACATCTGATCACTGCGACTGCTCCCTTCTTCCATCTTTTCTACATAGTAGGTAGATTGATCTTCTGAAAATTCCCATTATTGTTTAGTTTCCTCTCTCTGAACTGGCATGGCATTGCATGATCCCAATTCCTTACTTTTGCCTTTTTCACTATGTCCCATGGTCCCTTGACCTCTTCCAAGGACGTTTGTGATCTTTAGAATGCCACTCGCCAAACACCCAGTTATTTCTCCTTATTCTGTTCTTAAATTATGGACTCGTAACTATTTTCCTCAAGTTCCAGATCTATTTTCCCTGGGATGTTGTGAAGAAAAATACATCATGACTTGAGATCAGACTAGATAAAAGAGTTGAAAGAAAAGAATGGATCAAAGTTAGCTCCATGTTTCCCAGCACAAGAGACTGAATAAGTGATGAGAAAGTACATCACTGTAGAAAATCTGAAGGAGAACCTTCTTTGGAGTGAAGAAGATTTTTAGATAAATTATTCAAATTCAGATTCTCACATTAAAATTGTGAGATAGTCAAGTCCTTGAGTAGTTTTGTAATAGGATATGGTTATCAGGCATGAAGTAACAGATGGAAATAAAACTTGGAAGTCATCTATAAAGAGGTAATGAAGATATGAAAGAAGGCATTAGAAATGAAAACTAAAAATCTAAAATCTTAATGTATTAAATGATATTTTCAAGTTATATGGTTTCTGGAACAATTGAGACTAGAAATCAGAGCTGAAACAAAGTTAAGGATTCTTCTCACTGTGTTGGATTTTATTTTTCTGAACAAGAAAATCAGGTCATACAGTGCATTAAAATATTTTTCCTGATCTATTAAATTACTGATAGAAATTTTATACATATGGAAATCAAATTACTTGTTATAATTTCTTTGATACATTAAATGCAAAGCAGAAATTACTTTGAAGATAAAATGCATAGAAATTAGAAAAAACTGTTTTTACTATTAAGTTTGTGAATATTATTTTTACTATTGCTTTTAAAATAAAATCTCATAAAACCTAAGAAGTTTTACTAAAAAGAACCTATAAGTTAGGAGAACAGCAATTGTTTTTTATAATTCTTCATATTTAAAAAAACTGATAAATCTCAACCCTATAATTTTCTCCTGCATATTAGTCAAGTGAGTTTTAGAGAAAGAGATGTTTAAAAAATTATTTTCATTATTTCAAAAAGATTAAAACAAGTGTTTTTTCTATAATGCATATAATAAAAGTCATTTATAAGTCCTCTCCTTTTTGATTATATATATATATATATAAATGTATTGGATTCAAGCAAATTACCAAAGAAGAAATAATTCCATACTGTTTTCAATGAGAGAACATTGTCTTTTATGTCCAAAACAGCTACTGATTAAACAGCCTACAAAACTGAATAAGCAACCTTCTAGAGTCCAATCCGAAAGATTAGAGCCCAGAGGCATCGGCTGATACTGCAGACAAGATTCCAGCTGTGGAGCATTTAAAATGAGAAACTCCTCTTGCCTCTCAGCCACTATAGGCCAGGCAGAGATGTTGCCAGAGCTCTGTCTGGTGTCACAGGGAAGGCTGGCAGCGGCAGCATTGCCTTTCCCAATCCAGCAGGCTAGGAACCTGTGACTCATGCATAAGTCATAACTAGTCTTCAGATCACAATTAATGCTATCTGCACGTGGATGTGTATACACACAAGCTTACACACACATACACACACTCTCTCTCATGATAGTCAGAAGGACTGGAAGGAAAAAATTATTTATCTACATATGTTAAAATATGAAAACATATTTGTAATAATAGAAAAAAGTCCTATATGATTCTTACTACATCTTGCTTCAAAATAGGTCATATTTAATAGAAAAGGGCAATGGCCAACACATTTTTGGCTCAATAGTTTTGATTTTCACCATACTGTCTATATACCATGATTACATACAACTTCTAGGCATCATGTCAAACCATATCAATTATGTCTGCATTTATAATAGACCTAGATTGCCTCTTTCAACAAAGGGGAGCTACATCAAAAAAAAGTCTATCCCAGTTTATTTCCAGTGCAATTACCTTTGGTGATAAGTTTCAACCACTTTCCTACCAGCATTTTCAACTCCTGTGCCCAACCCATCCTGAAAAACTCTAACCTTAGGTTCAATCCCCACTCTTCCATACCCTGTTGCTGCATGCCGCTGGAGAAAATGGATGGTCCCTGATTACCCTCCAGCTGTCTTCAAATCTACGTTCAGCATCTTTCTTCACTATCCAAAAGAAAAAAATAAAATGTCTACCAAGCATGAGCTATTCTAACTGTACTTCTTTATGTCCATCTCTGCCTTCTTAGTACTGCCTTCCTTAGTGTTTCCGACAGTAAGGGGCTTCCCTTACTGTCTGAGGCTAATCAATTGCCTCTAGGAAAAGTCCATCCCCTAGTTTTCTTCTGACATCTCAACAATCATTTTCCTCTACTTTGATTTCTTCCTTTCATCCTGTGAACCCATTTTAATTACTCTTATTTTCTAAAAACTCTCCCTTGATCCTGTTTTCAACTAGCTCTTCTTTGTCTTTCTCATTATAAGAGTATCGGGCTTCCCTGGTGGTTCAGTGGTTGAGAGTCCACCTGCCGATGCAGGGGACACAGGTTTGTGCCCCGGTCCGGGAGGATCCCACATGCCGCGGAGCGGCTGGGCCCGTGAGCCATGGCCGCTGAGCCTGCGCGTCCGGAGCCTGTGCTCCGCAACGGGAGAAGTCACAACAGTGAGAGGCCCGCGTACCGCAATAAAAAAAAAAAAAAAAAAAAAAGAGTATCTTCAAATTTTATCCAGATGAGGAATTCACTCCTTAACTTTCACTTACTTCCTTTCTTGGCATGACTGTCACCTGGTTCTCTTCCTGGCACTAACACTGTTGACTCCTTTACTGAGTTTTCTTCCTCTACATAATACTAAAAAATTATCATTTATAAACTTTTGTTCTAGATCCTCAAGAGGCAATGTAAGCATTCATTACTGAGCAGGACATTGCTACACAGACACTGCTCCATCTCGTGGTACCAGCTTTTGAGCAGCCGTACTAACTGTGTCTCAGGACTGTGCTTCACAGAAAAGAAAGAGGGATAAATTTATTTATAAATACTCATTTCTTATTGGTCAAAGTTCTTGCCTACATTGTGTCCATTCTCCCACGTTTCTGAATAACACATTCATGGGCAGTAAGAAGAGCTCTGTGGCATCCTACCTCTTTTGTCAGAGAATTCTCTGGGATAGGAAGCAAAGGGTGCCACACACCCAAAAAAAATGTTTAGGTGTGGGGTTGTGGCACTTTCTTCTTAGAACATAACACAGCTGTAATTACATGATGCTGTAATAATTCATTTCACTCCTCCATTAGCTAAGTGTGTGTAACTTAGCACCTAGAACACAGTAAGTGTCCAAGTACATATTTATTAAGTGAATGAATGAGACGGATCAAGTAGCATTTTGTACTTGGGATAAATGAGGAAAAGCGACAGGAAAAGTGTTCTCAGAAACCTAGCTTTCAGTATAGTCAATATTTCTTATTGATTGTGAATTCTCATACTAAATATCAAAGGCTTACGCTTAGAGTGGAAATAAGATAAGGGAAACCCATAACAGTAAATCTAATGATATATGTGTCAAATTGCTTTATTTGGGGATTTCTTAAAGAAGTTTGCTCCCTGTGTTGTTAAAATTTACGTTACAGCTTGTTTAGGCAAAGGGCCTTCACATCAGCATGGTTTCTTCTACTTGAGGCTTAAAAAACAGGTATGACTTTTTTCCTCTATAGCCCCCAGTGACACACACTGTGACTGACAGCTATTCTTAAAAGATGAGCACTTATTTCTTTCTTAAGAATCTCCTTCCAAGGAACTGCCACATAATTTTAATACAATTTAATCAGAAAGGGACTATCTGGGTTGACTTCATTATACATTCACACATTCAATCACACCAGCATCACTTTTCAAATACCATCTCTTACAAGTGGATGCTGTTAACTTTCTCAACAGTAAAGGCACAGGCATGTGATTTCCACCCAGCAGTGGAGAATTAATAAATCACCCAACATATTACAGTTTCACGCCAAGTTAGCACCTTCATCAGGGAATGAAATTAGCAGAGCAAATCCTGGCTAATTGTGAAAGATGCTAATTACCCGCTCACCCTGTAAAATAAGGCCTGAGTGATGTGTGAGGAGCCCTGCACAGAGTCAAGAGCACTTGGAAATGCAACACTTAAATAAAGCCTAAAACTGCTTATGCAGAGAGAAGTGGAGACCAGACAGAGAGTACAATCTACAGCCGGTAAAATGAAAAAGAATTTGCAGGGATTTTTAAAGATCTCATTTCAGAACTGTAGCAAGACTAGTAGAGACTTGGATGACTCCAGGGACTCATTACAGAGCCTTTACTTCTAGGTCTGTAACGTAAATCCCCACCTGACCCTACTGGGAGCATGTCCTCACTGGTTAATAGCTGTTCACAGCCAGGACATGGAATAGCTGTGAAAGACGCGACCTCCGTTCAGCTACTCCTGGGTGGGGCGTCCCCGTTACAGACCGGCAATAATTCTGTCCCTTGCTGCTGGTCTCTGCAGAGAGGCCAGGAGCTGAACAGGTCACTGGATGTGGATCCTCAGCAGGCATTTCAGAGGCTGCCAGCTCCTGCTTGGCTGAGACCAACTGGTGGAGGTGAGATGGGAGGATTTAGCCGTGTCACCGTCAATCTGGGACCCTTCCCTGGATGGGAGACTTATTTCCCCAAAGTTGTCAATTTGCACTTTTTACCAGCACGAGGCTCACATTAAGAAGGGAAGCATGTTCCTAATAGTACTGTTTAGGTGTGTGATTTTTTAAAAAACCACAAAAAACAAAAAACTGTGCTACAACATGTACTAACTTTTTCTACACTTTCTAGCTGCTCTGAAGATCTGAACAAGCACTTAAGACCTCAGTACATCTAAACTCAAATAAACAAAACCAATGTTTCTATTTTTCAGCTTGTTTGTTAGGTCCCACACACTGAATTTGCTTATGAAGGGCAATTATCACTTTAAATTTAATTAAAATGTCCCTGATTAATGACGTGTGCAAGCCACTAAAACAATTTCACCATTTACAATTGCAAAGGTTACCCAGAAAATGATGTTGTATTGTGGTTAATTTGTGTAGTGATGCAAAGGTGATAAATTATTAACTCCCCAAAGAGGCAGTATGGAAATTCTTCAAAAGATGAGCTTTGTGACACAATTTAAAACATCAAAATGACAAAAAATAAAGGGAAAAGAAAGAAAGAAAGAGAGAGAGAGAGAGAGAAAGAAAGAAAGAAAGAAAGAAAGAAAGAGAAAGAAAGAGAAAGGGAAAGAATGAAAGGAAGGAAGGAAAGGAAAAAAGAAAGGTAAAAGAAAAAGAAGTTAAATTCCCCCAAACTTCCAAATCATCTATTTTAACAAAAAAAAAGTGAATAACAAAAATGTGTTTATACTATTATTATTGGAATTCAATATAATCTACTTAACTTTTAAAAATAAAGTAGAAATCTTCTTTCATTTTTAGATTTTTCTTTTTACTAATCATAAACAACAAATTCATGACAAGAAAAAGGCAACTGCTTGCTTCATTCCATGACTACTACTCCTAGAATGAATTACATGTTGTGATATACTCTACCTCCAGAACACAGTAAGTTTTCAGTACATCATTATTAATATGTGATTAAGCTCGTTAGAATGGCAGAGGGTTAAAAATAATTCCATCCAGAAAATCCTTTCATTTTTAGTTCAACAGTTTTAATAGTCCTTACAATTAAAAAAGGAAAACAGGGCTTCCCTGGTGGCGCAGTGGTTGAGAGTCCGCCTGCCGATGCAGGGGACACGGGTTCGTGCCCCGGTCCGGGAAGATCCCACATGCCACGGAGCGGCTGGGCCCGTGAGCCACGGCCACTGAGCCTGCACGTCCGGAGCCTGTGCTCCGCAACGGGAGAGGCCACAACAGTGAGAGGCCCGCGTAAAAAAAAAAAAAAGGAAAACAAACTGTACTGTGGGCATGCCATATTGCCAGTTATTCCTCTCAGTATGCCAAATACTCCCCTTAGTAACCCAGAATTTGTACTTTCACAGAAGGTAGAGCTGCTATTTTATACATACATATATATATATATATATATACACACACACACACACACACACAAACATATACATATATATTTTATATATCATTATATGTTATTTAAATCTTCCTGGGACATGTTAAGAGGTCATACAGTAATTGCAAAAGCACAGAAATTGCTTTGATGTTAAAAATAAAATTTCAGAACCTTATTAATATCATGATTGGTGTTCCCTGTAATAGATTTTGTTGTTATCACGCAGGTGAAAAACTACTATCTGATTTACAATCTTAAAAAAGGAAGACAGGTAGCAAAATATATCCTCATAATGCTCTACAAGCTGTATCATATTAAAATTAAGAATATCAATTACATTCAGTAATACATTTTGTAATTGATTGATTACTGAAAAATTATTTATAACTTTCTTGTTGCTGAATGCCTGCCTTGACAGGATATTGTCAATTCTCAAATAACAGATTGGGTCAGATTTGACTGTTGCCTTAATTATTCTTTACTTCTGTGTTGGAATTTTTTTTTTCGTTCATTGGCTATAAACAGTAAAGTCGTGTGTAAATTCTGGTTATCTGACCTTATATTTGCTGCGGAAATAACTTAGTGGTAGAACTGGAATTATAATTTGGGGGATTAGGTAGAAGGGGGAATCTCTTCTCAAATTCTCATTAATCTTATTTGCTCTTAGAAAGAAATATACCTAGAGAAGACAGAGCATTGTGTCTACAGTTCTTAGCTGTAGGCTTCAGCCTGCCTCTGATCCCCTAACAATGCTTTGTATTTGGCTCCTAGAAGATACTGACAGACTGTTTCAACTAAACCTACTTGTGATTTCTTGTTCTGACACAAGGACCAGAGCAACAGCAGGGGTGTCCTTATCATCATCAGTATCACTGTCAGGGAAAGAAGAGTGCCAGCACTGAGCAGTCTGTTCAGGCCTCTCTTGGCACCAGCAATCGTGGAGGTGACAGCTTCTTGGCTCTGTGAACGTTGCTAACATACCACACAATCTAGACCCCGAGGGCCTCAATGGGCTGCACCTATGTTTTTCTTCTTATTTAGTATTAAGTAGAGTCATGTATGCCTAAAACGATTTAACAAATGTTCTGTAACCATTTAAACTATTGTGATAAATACATTTTTTATTGTAAAAATAGTACTTCAATAGCCATCTGACGGATGATGTTTTTTTCCCTAGAAATATTGTCTAAATGGAATAGTAGTGGCCCAGTGAGCATGGAGGACCCTGGAAGTAATAAATGATGATCAGAGCTCTGTAGAAGGCTAAGATTTGTGGCTATTTCAAGTAGATGACTGTAAGATCTTAGGT
The DNA here is from genome assembly GCF_963455315.2 of Globicephala melas. NCBI lineage: Eukaryota > Metazoa > Chordata > Mammalia > Artiodactyla > Delphinidae > Globicephala > Globicephala melas. The sequence continues at coordinate 76,108,284 of NC_083324.2, read as the reverse complement.
GTTAGGGAATTTGAGGACATGACCAGTTTACTTACTTTAAATAAATTCTTAAGATATATGCTGCTCGTTTTCCCTCCTAGCTCTGATTTTCACAAGGCAACTCATAAAAATGTAGGCTCTTCAAGGCATTGTTAGGTTAAGGGCTGTTAATGTGGTTTAGGGGGAGGATACTTCACTGACACAGGAAACCTTGACATTAAATCTTAAGGCTTTATTTTTTTTCTACCAGGCAGAGTCAAAGCTTTATTGAGGGTCATCCAACTGGGGGTTGTTTAGTGGATAATAACCCTGTGAAATCCCAGATTCTTTCAGGACAAAATCACTTCCATCCATTCAATCTTGAAGAAGCAAAAGACTTCTTCTGCAAGTGAGGGTTAATACATTTGAATGTTCTTGTTTCTGAGATTACAAATGCATTCTTTCTCCATATCCAACAGTTCTTGATCCATATCCAACTGTTTTTGTTTCATAGCCTTCTGTTTATTTTTAGAATGCTAGTCATATTTTTTGAGACGCTTATTCAGTTTATGGTAATTCCTTTTTTTAGATTACTCGTTTATTTATGTTAGTTCAGGAGTGATCTCTCATTGGGATCGTTCCATTAAATTAATTTTTCTCATGGCAGCCATATCGTGGCTGGTTGGATAGTTTCTGTCCATGCTTACTCCTCTGTGTTTGATTTCTCTGCACTGACTTTTCCAGGACCCCAGGGTTCCCAGATGAGAACCAACTCTTCTATTTCTGATTCTCTATTATTGTCTTAAGGAAATATAACCAATCCGTTTTGAGAATCAGGGTGTCATTTGACCCAGCTCTTCGTCGGAGGATTGTCACTGACCTTCTTTGACATTCCGGTGATATTGCTCATTATATATGCTATATTGCTCAGATCCTAACCAGAGTCCAAGCTACTTCCAGCCTCCATTTGCAGACCCAGCGCTCTGTTCCCTCACAGAGGGTAGAGCATTGTTAGAGCTAGATCTCATGGGAGTTGAACACAAAGATGCCACGAGTCATTTCCAGTAGTGGAGCCTGTGGGTTTGCCTCTTTGAGGTCTTATTTTCTGTGTTTTCATTCCATTCTGCTCCCCAGATAAAGTTAATCCACTTTTGAGCATGAATATATCTTTTGAAATATGTACTAATAATGTTTCAACTGTCATGTTGTGTTTTTGTGTATGAGGATTCAGTGCCTACTGTCTCTAACGTATTTGCCAGAAGACCTCCCAAAAACATATTTTAAAATATATGTTTAATATTGTCCAAACTAACCTTGGACAGTTTCATAATAGGTTATGTTTTCTACAGAATCCAAAGATCGGAAGGAATACAGAACATGTTAGTTCGCAAATAAAAGCAGGCTATTTATCTGGGCATGAAGCATCTAAACACAAGAATGGAGAAACCTGGAATATAAATTTTAAGATTGGTATACAGGATATTTTACAGTTTTAATATATTTAACCTATGGATACAAAATTTAAAGGTGTCAAAACATACCTATCGGGATCTATCAATCGACTAATCAATTAATCAATAGATAGATATAATAAGCATAGTTTAGAGATTCTGAGACCTGAATATGTGATTGTTGGGTATATAATTCTCCAATAAAAGACATGTTCAGAATGCTATCAAGAATGTGCAATTGAAAAAAAAAAAAAGAATGTGCAACTGACTTTATCTTGTAAAATACCTTACTCTATAAAATATCTTACTCCGTAAAATATCTTACTCTATAAAAATATTTTAAAGTGTCATCAATTCATATTTGACACAAAATGTTGATGTTTTTAAAATCTAATATCACATTAAATCACTTTATTGATTCAGTACAAAAAAAGCTTAAATTGGCAATATGAATATTTAAAATAAGTAGCATGAATCAACTTTCTTGCTAGGTTATTAAACTTAAAATTGCAGAAGCCAAATGAGGAAATATACTTGTTATTCAGAAATAGGTGGGATAATGTTTTCCTCCATTGGAAAAAATCCATTTATTTCAAGTATTTACATATTGATCTTATCAGTGCTAATAATACTAATACAATTCAAACTTTCAGTTGTGCCAAACTTTCAAAATTTTTCCATGCTAGTTTTCCAATGAGAATGTGGCAATATGTATAAAATTATATATGAACCATTCATTTTTTTAGCCAACAAGTATTTAGGGACATCTACTCTGTATAGAGCATAACTAAGTTTTAAGAGAACTCAGATAAGTCACACATTTTGCTAGGGTAACCATCTGTTATTTTTGTCTACACAGCATCGTTTTCTTTGGGGAATTTTCTATCCCACAGAGCACCTGAACATGGTATATCAACTTTCAATATGTAGGGTCTCTATCAATATTTATTAAATTAAATAATTAAGATGCTTTCTTATGATTCAAATGCAATAACAAATGAAAAGAACAACGAATTTAAGAACGTAAGAAAAAGAATACAACTTTAAGCAAATGAGAGCCATGAAAATGACTACATTATATCTAATATTTTTTAAAAATAATTTTCTTACTCATACAGAAACACAAGAAACAAATTGTTTCTGTATATATAAGCCCATGGTAAGAATTTTTCCAGCATTCAATGAATACTTCTTGGATTTTAAGAGACTATCATTCTGAGATATTCCATTCTGGGGGACTCTCCAGCGTTACATTTTATTACTCTCAGCCACCAGGTCCTCAGTTCTCGCTTCTTCTGTCTCCTTAAATTTCTATGTTCTACCCTTAATGACACCTTTGGAATATGTAGATAAAGATATGCACTTTGTTTTTTTTGTTTCCATCAGATAGCATTGCCATCCCTCCACATGTGTAAAGCACTGTCCTTCCAAGATTGAATGTGACAGAAAATGTCACAGGGATTTTATGTGTCAATATTTCTCCTAGTTGCTCCCAATTTTATCCTTTCCATTGCCTGTTTATTTTAAAATGAAACACGTTTTTATAAAGGGCATTTGTGTTGAAACTTCCAACCATGATCTTTCTTAGAGGACTGTTCTTTTCTTTAAAATACCAGGATTTTGCATTCAGTTTAACGTCCTTGCTTTCATTATCCCAAACTTTCACATATCAGGAAGCTGGTTCCCATTCTAAGTTGAAGGGGAAAGTTGGGATGGTAAGAAGTAAAAGAGACCATTGAGTTGACAATAGCTTTCTCTGGGCTACTGAAGGCTACACTACTTTGAGGAGATGTTTCAAAGGAGAAAAAGGGGCACTTGAAAGTCATACTGAATTTATTTTCAATACATTACAAGATTACAACTTTCTATAGTTATTCACCTTTTTAAAACAGCACTTGCAAAAAAATAAAAGAAAGCAGCACTTGCAATAAATACCTTGTATTTCTAAAGTCTTACTGTTTCGTTATCTTGCCATTTCTTTCCCTTTTAGTTGCCATCCTGAAGGAAGAGTTAAAATTGCATGCAGATGTGTCACTTGTAATAACCAAATTTCAAACACTCTACTGGGAAATAATGTTACTTGAGAAATACACTGATAGCAAAACTCTCAAATCAAAGAATAACAAGAGGTTTCTGTAAAATTAGATTCACCAAATGGTGTGAAACGTTGATGCTCACATAGTCAACCCAGGCACTCTTAATAACCAATGTCACTAAAGACTAAATATTTAAGTATATATTTAAGTATTAAGGTACTTTATAAACTTGCTTTAGAATAAAAGAATAAATCTTATTAGGTGGAAGAAATTCAACATGCTTGAAATGAATAGAATTAACTATGCATCTCCCATGTTATATATTTTGATTTATATGTCAATCCCTAATTTATTAATTGAAAGCATAGCTCTTTGATTTCTATCCAAATGCTGGTGTCTACACTGAAAAGTCTAATATTGAGAAAAAGTGTTCATAAGATAAAATCAATGTTATGCACAGGAAAGACTATAAACAGAAAAGTGCAGAAGAATCACAGCTCAAGAATTTCATAGCTATGTGACCTTAGGTAAGAACTTAACCTCTTTGTCTTCTGTAAAGTGAACTCACTGCAAGCTTGTCCCAAGAGTTAAAGTATCTGGCAGTAAACTACAAAATAATAGATTTAGATTATATCATATTCATTATTATTATCATCAAAATTACTTTAACGGTATATGCTATTTCTCTATACCTTCGATCAAAGTTCAGGCACTGAGATACTTTGAACATATACTTCGCTCACAAAATATTTTGCAAAGCTGTTACGTATTCAAGATGGAAGCGTAAAGACTTTACATCATAGGTATACTCATAAAGACAGGTACTTAACACTAAATGTAAAATAATGAGTCTCCATCTTACCATCTATTACAGGTTCAGACATGGTAAACATATTTTTTGAGTTACCTATAATAAAGAGTAAAAAGCATGCTAGAAAGTTGGTAACTAAGAAAATCCTTCAGAACAGATTTAAGCTTGGTTGATTATAACAAGAACAATAGTCAAGTAATTTTTTTCTTACAGCTTTCTTAAGAATAAATCAACATTGTCAGTTTGGAACTGTCTACTCATCAAATTAGTTTCAATCCTCTTACTTTATTAAAAAGGAAATATCTATAAAGAGCAAATTAATGAATGTTTATAAATGATGAGTTGAATTCATTTTGCATACATAGAAAAATATCATATTTTAGGAAGATTATTTTGGAATTATTTCCCCTAAAATGAATGAGCTTCTTATAACCATGCCAGTATGTCTATAAACAGAAAAATAAGTAGAAACAAGTTCTAGGTTAACTGGTCATGATAATAGAACAAATCCTTTACGTATAAAGGGACTAGATAAAATGATAAGTTTCGTATCTTTCTGTCTAGAATAAACTTCTCTTCGTCAAGTCAGCTGGATCCTCTTTGTCTATAAATCCTCAGAAGAGGCAGTTTACACATAACACAGGTGTTAAATATAATCTACCCCTTTGGTTATTTACCTTTAAGATTAGATATATTCATTGGTTTAAGAGGAGAACAGAAGCCTTGACTGCTTATGTGTTAGGGAGGAAAAGAAATTTTAGGGACATATTCTAGCCTAAGTCAAAGTTAACACGTCTTGGCTTTCATTACTCAAAGGAATGCCAAGTCTAGTTGGGAATAGGACCTGCCACTGTGTCATCACCTCCCAACTGTTAGATGCTGACAATAACCCATTTTGGAGGTAATATCCTGACAAACACCACTCTCCCATGATTTAGTTTTGGCATATTTGCAAGTATTCATGAACACTGCCAGAAAAATAAGTTATTCCTACGGGAATTCTTGGAATAAATTTAAAAATAATCATTTCCTTAGTTATGATTTTTATGTACTGATAAAAAGTAGTGAAGCAGGAAAATTTGTGGGCAAAATGAGCTCTTAATCATGTTGATTACATATTTGTAAAACATTAAACATGATTTCATGATGTGCTCTTGAAATCATAAGAAAAGAGAAGCTCAGAATTACAACCTAAGAGGCAAGGGAAAAAATTCTCATGAATGACTACGTGTTATGTAAAATGTTTATAATTAAAATAAAAAGTGACTGCTTTGCTATTCTTCACTCAGACCCTGTATTTTTAAAAATGGGATTCCAGTGGCATTTTTCTAACTATGAGTCACGATACACCTAAAACCTAGTTCTTAAAGAGAAAAGGAGGCAGGAATTTCCAGCCTCTAATTTAGCCAGCTCAACTGTTCAGATGTTAAAACCGGGAATATAAAATCTCACTATATTGTGTGAAGAGCCAAGTCATATATAGATAGCTATAAAAATAAGAACACATAAATATCAGAATTACTTCTTTAAAAAAAATCTGTGATTTGAGGACGACTTAGAAAGTAAGAATTCTTATAAAAACTAAAAGATATTGTAAAGAATGGAATTATACAACTTTAAGTATCTGGATATTCGCTTGAAATTTCCCCCTCAACTTAAATACCCCTATAATTGCATTTATATTTGAGGTAAAATTTAGATTTATATCATAACAATCCTTTCTTGAAATCAAAACATGATTCATTGACTGTCTTTGAGTGACAGTGGTGCTCACCGAATAGGCCCTCTGCTTCCCTATACTTCCTCCTCACCCCCAGGAAGTTAGTGGGACCACGTTAATATCTCCAGCCATTAAACTTTGAGCAAACGTGGTATGAGTTCCTTCTTGGCCTATACAGGTATATGCATGGCTGAGTCGCTTTGCTGTGCACATGAAACTATCACAACATTGTTAATCAGCTATACTCCAATATAAAATAAAAAGTGGAAAAAAAAAACTAGTAAACAATACTCTGTTTCTTCCAAAGCCACAGTGATTCAAGAGTTTACATGTTGCAGAGCCTAAATTATTGCCTTGTCACTTTATGTGTGTGTGTTTCATTTAGTACTCTCAGCTGTCCTGTGGAGTAGTGTTATATCTATCTGATAAATTAGGAAACTGAGCATAAAATTGGTCATCACTGACATGATGGACATCGTAAAAATATACGTGTTGAGATCAGACAGAAAAGCGTTCAAGTCCTATCTTTGCCAACTTGCTTCTTATGTGATCTTGGCCAGCTTATATTTTAAAGCCTCAGATCCTTCACCTGAAAAATGGGAATTATTGCAGTACCTCTTTGTGAGATTATAGTGAGAATTTAGTGACATATGTTAAGCTCTTAACATGTTGTAGAAACTCAATAATGGAGCCCTATTTTTCTTATATTGTCACAAACCCACAGGCTGTTTGACATCTTTTAATCTTTGACTTTTTTCTAACGGTTAGGATAGGACATAGGGAAAAATCAGCTTTAAGATTAAGGGCATTTTCATATTACAGAGAATCAGGTACAGTCAAGTGTGCCACCATGGCACAAAGATACATATTCCTTACATGGAAAAGATTCTTTCTTTGGTTCTTCTTTTTTTTTTTTTTTAATGTGGGCAATATACTTTCCTACACTTGTCCAAAAATTAAATATTGCAGAATTATAAATTCTGGGTTCCATAGTAAATTCTTTAGAAAACGTTTGTTTTTTTAACCTTTTGTCAATTTTAGGAGAAACACATTTTGAGGTAGGAAGATGGAATTGTAAGAGGAGACCCATTGTTAAGAGTTCTCTGTTATGATTCCAGAGAATCTTTGAAGAATATTTGTACCTAAGAACACAAGGCTGATAAAGGTGATCTTTCTTAATGATTATCTAAAGCTGTCTATTGCGTGATTACATCTTTCCATTTTTTCCCCTCAAGAATAAGGTTTAAATTTTGTAGCATTTGTGTAGACTGATCTGCTTTCTGTTGATGTTTCAGACTCACCACCATCTTTTTCTTGTAAGCATTAAATCAAGCTATATTCAGTTTCTCAAGCGATCCATATTCATTTATCCCCCCAGTCATTATACATGCAAACCTATGATAACATTTCCATTGCAGACCTGGGGCTTATTGTTCTCTAGGGTGAGAATATAAACCAATTAAGAACAGAGTCATTTTTAGGGATGAGAAAAGAAGTTGTTTGGAAGATAAACCTTCCTGAAGAGACAAGCACACCTGAGAAATGGAAAAATATCAGGAGAAACAGCATTTGAGCATCTGGATCTAGCCATACACAAAGTCAAAACTATACCATCTGACTTCCCAGGTACAGACGACAAACATAATTTCTTTCATTTGCAATTATACTTATTCACAGATTTTCATTTTTATAATTTTCCCCCAAATTTCCTTAAGGATGTGGACGCTAAATTTACCGTGCCTAGGAATCTCTGGAGAAGCTTGTTAGTGACAGATTTATGGCTTCACTTTTAGAATTTCTGATTTAACCATTTGGAGAAAGAACCCAGGAATTTGTATTTTTTAGCCAATATCTCATGTGTTTCTTATATATCTGAGGTTTTCATACATTAAGAAAAATTGGCTTTAAGGATTAAGAAATTACATGTTTTGCCAGTACTTGAAAAACATAGCAACATACATCGGCAACTTTGCCTGGTACAAATATTGGGTGTTCTTCTTATCCCTGCAAATATGCATACAATGAATAATATTTGTTTTACTCAATCAGATAACTGAAAATATGAAATCAATGACGGTATTTTTATAGAGTCATCCCTCTGATCGATAACCATTGGCTGCCTTTACCTACCCTCAACACCAGGGCACACTAACAGATAATCACTGAAGTTACTGACTTCATATTGCCCTAGGTTCAGGACAGCTCTTCCAGAAACTTCTGATGTGAACTGATACTTCTCACTGCTGATGGCGACCGTGGCCCATGCTATCGCGCCATCTGCTCAGCTGTCACTCGCAGCAGCTGCTGCTCTTGCTTTGGCAGCCTCGGCCTGGCTATCTGTGCCTCGCACCTGCACTACTCCTCTGCGCTGCTAAAATCACAATACGTTTCACCCTCCACTCCTAAACAGAGGAATTCCTTAGTCATTTCTCCTTTTAGATTCAGAGAAGCCCTTTGTGAAACATCTATAGGGCTCACTTTAAAAATCCCTTTCTTCTCAAACTTAGCAATTTCATACTATTAATGATTTCTTAAATTGGAGGCGGGGGCGGGGGGAGGGGGGGGAGGGGCGGGGGGAGGGGCGGGGGGGCGGGCTTAGTCTTGTTTGCCACAGCAGAAATACAGAGCTTCACAAATGCAATTGTAATGATACTTGTTTAGATGATGCTTGCTCTTAAAACATAATAATAATAAAATAATTTTTAAGAACTCAAAAAATTTACTAAATACAGAAGAGAATAAGCCCTTAGAGATTTTTGCAATTTATTCATATATATTTATATATATAAATATATATATAAACAAATGTGATGTCTATAAGCTTACCATATATTTGATTAACAAACAGAAAAGTAGTATGCTACTCTCAGTGAGAAATATAAAATTTTAGAAACATGAATTTATAAGCCAGTTTGGGAAATATAAATACATAGAAATGACTGAAATATAAGATATAGAATGATCGATTAAAGTGTTTCTTTAGAAGAGCTCTAAAGTTTCTTTAGAAGAGCTCATCTCCCCAACACTTCTTCAGTGCCCTCCTTTATCTCTAAAGGCAGATGACTCCTCCCCTGCAGAAAATGGAAGGTTTATAAATTAGGGAAATTAAACAAGAAGAGCTTTGGATTCAGGGATGCAAAATGAAGCACAAGGCAAGGATGCAATAGAAGGAAAAATTAAGGGAGAGGCTAGTACATGATAATCTCTATATGCTGCGTCAGAATTCTAAGTTCTAATCTTCCTCCCTGCTCCTAGAATACCAGAAGTCAATTCTATAACTATCCATACTCTTCAAATTAAGAGATTATATTTTCCCTTTGGTGTGGTGTAGTGGGGGGGGGGACCCTCCACATTTTTGTATTTGAGGTGTTTAAAGAATTTTTTTAAGAGAGAAAATCATGGTTCTTGTACAAGTATAACATAATCGTGTCAAACAAAAAACAAATCCGAATTAGTAAAGACAGACCTTGTTCAGAAGAATTATTGCGAGGGAGGGAAAGAGACTATTGCCTGGAAGAGAGACCAGAACTAAGTATGAACTTTATTATGCTGAAGCAGAGAGCAGTCGGATTTCTAAGGGCTGGGTGAGCTAGAAGAAAAGTACTGGAGAAGATTGGGAGGAGGTCAAATGCCATCTGTGCTTGTGAATTGGTTTTATCCAAAGGAAAAATAAACTTCTCCTATCTTTAGGACAGGAGGTAGTTTCATAGCTCAGAATAAGGCACCCCACTACAATCAGGGTCCCATCTCCCACAGAAACAGAGAGAGAGTAGTGCTATCTCTTTTGAAATAATTAAAAATAATTCTGATAAGACTAGGAGTCTTTGTCTAGGCACATTATGAAGGTAAATAATAATCTTTCCTATTGTAGAGGAAGACATGAATCAACAAAACAAAGAAGCAAGACCATGGGAACTCAGTAAACTTTGAAAAACATTTATATATATATATGTCATGGCTTCTTTCCAGACTCAGCTATGATAGAAAAGTTTTGCCTTTCTCTGTGTGTTAATTGCTACTTATGCTTTCATATTCTAGAATAAACTGGTACTTGAAGATAAAATTATACTATTTCTCCTTGGGAAAAAAATAATATACACACATGTATTTCTCTGTCACTGTTGCTCCTCGTATAGACTTCACTAGCAATAGCAATTGTAACTCTTAATCCAAATAACCTAATTTCCTTGTACAGAGAAAAATATGGAAGGTAGAAAAGAATTGACTGTCATACACAGACATTTTAAGAAATTAACTGAATACATGTAACTGGCAATGTTGAATTGTATCTGAGTTCTATGTTCCTGGAAAGTAGTAACAAATCCAGAAATTCCCAAGCCTTGTGTGTTCCAAGAAAAGGCTAGCCATAAAGGACCTTCCGACTCTCACGTATTTAGAAATAAGACACTTCTCCCTCCTTCCTCATGACTCTCATATACTTGTGTATGATTCTTTGGTTTAGTTGCCTCTATAAAACCCCAGACTCCTACTTTTCTTTGAGACGTTCTTCATCTCTTTTTCCCTATCACAGTAGGCTGAACACAGTTACCTCCTTAATTGTCCTGTGCATTTGTCTTTCACATAGCACAACTTTCTGCAGCCATGTACACCCCTTTTATAATAATTTATTAATAATTTCTGGAGGTTGGAAAACATTTCATACACAATGAAGGTCAAGGCTTTTCTTAATTACAGACACACCGACTCCCAGACATAAAACAAACACATGAGAGCTTATAGTTTCAGCTCTACAATCTCAGCCACAGGTCACAAGTAAAAATGCACAAAAACTCGCACATTCCTTCCTAGCAGGCACGAATTTATTTACTTATTTGAGGTGGCAAACAGACAAATCAATGAAAATAACAAACTGGATTCTCCACCATCTCTTACCTAGTAGAGAACAGGTTAATACCATTGATCAACCAAGAACACCAAACGGTCAGACATTAACACCAAATTATCAATTACTGCTGCCACCCACCAATGCGGAATCATTTAGTGGTTGCACAGGAACCAGAAACAAAAAGGAAAATACAGAATCAGAAGAGAGGAGGGAAAAAAGCAAGAGTAAAAGAGAGTCACAAGTTTTAAAATTTCATTATCATTTGGAATTCACTCTGGGAGCAAAGAAAAGCCATGCCTGGGGTTAAGCATCCCAGTAAGCACTCTTCTCCATCAGTACAGTTTACCAAACTCTGGCAGGTAAATCCACGAGTATCTTGGGGTTATCTCTAAAATGAAAGCCACATTGTTGTTTGATTCCTCTATGGTCAAGTGTACCAGTTGCTAATTCTGCCCTCACAGATTGAGCTTCCTTGTCAGCGTCTGTAGTGTTTCATTCTCAAATATAAGCTGACAGCCATAGATCAGCAAATATTTTGAGCATAAGAGTAAAAGATATCAAAGCCAACAAACAAGGAAAGTCATTATAAAGTAAAAAGAGCCCATTCAGTTTACAGGTTTTTAAAACGGGAGAAAAAATGATTTTGCATATGACACAAATATGCTCATTGTGTTATCTTATCCACCCCTACCAGAAGCAGCTATCAAATGATTTACTCAACAAACGAAAACACAGAGATTTGCAAATGAAGTTTAAGTGGTTAAGAAGGCAAAGGAGAACGAAGAGGTAGGCAGGATCACTTTTTGAGGGAAGTGATTTGTTCATTAATACTATGAAATATATCATAAAAGCTATAAAGAACCACTGGGGAATTCTGTGTAGGATATGATAGTGTACACAGTACTTTCACAAATATTGACATTTTTTGAAATATAGCACATTATAAATTCACTTCAGGATTTTCTAATGTCCATCCTAACAGAGAAACCAAAAGCTTAAAATAAGTCACAAACAATTTGCTTCTAGGTAACTCTCTTCTAGAAGTTAGAGCCCGTATTTTCATTCCTATTCTAGATTTAAGATATAGAAGTACTGATACTATGCTATATAGCCCATATAGGATAGTCTCTCCATTTCCCAGGGTTACTGGAAACTGTATTCAAGACTATTGCAGGGACTTCCCTGGTGGCACAGTGGTTAAGAATCCTCCTGCCAATGCAGGGGACACAGGTTTGAGCCCTGGTCCGGGAAGATCCCACATGCCATGGAGCAACTAAGCCTGTGGCCACAACTACTGAGCCTGTGCACCACAACTACTGAAGCCCACGTCCCTAGAGCCTGTGCTCTGCAACAAGAGAAGCCATCGCAACGAGAAGCCCGTGCACCGCAACAAAGAGTAGCCCCCGCTCGCAGCAACTAGAGAAAGCACGTGCACAGCAACAAAGACCCAACGCAGCCAAAAATTAACTAATTTGAAAAAAAAGACAGAGGATTTTAAATGCTGGAGTGAGCTAATGGAAAATTACTAGAGGGCATTAAGGGGTAGTTTGGTCCATTTGATTAGGCCTCTGTGTTTACTAATTGTTGCTTATTGAAATTAGGCTCCTAGCCTCCCACAGACACTGGGAGCAGTGGCTCTGCTTTTCTTGGTTACATTTCAAAGGATGGTTGCAAGGTCCTTGAGAAAGACATTCCTGGGTTGTAGAAGTTTCACATTTCAAAGAAGAGAAAAAGATTTTACAATTGCAAGTTTTCTAAAGTAAATGCTCTAATAAAAGGGAGTTCAAGGGCCCATAGTCAGGAAGAGGCCTCACATTTTGTCCAGCTGTTAAGGCTGTCTTGGTCAGTAGCATAGAAGGTATTCTAGGCAATACATGTATTTAAATTTAATTTATCAAAAATCTGGAATATGTATGTGTAACATAATCAAATTAAATTAAAATCCTGTGCCTATTTGTCTTATAATAGTGAAAGAAGTGATATCAATTTTTCCCTTACTTTTCATTTTGTTGTTCCTTTCTTTAACAAATAATTACTGAACGAGTCTTCTTTGTTAAGTTCTTTGTTTGAGAAACACAAAGCACACACACACACATACGAGAGAGGCAAACTTTTCAACAGCAGTGGGAATTAAGTCCTTGAAATTAAGGCTTTTACTCAGAATCATCAGATTCCAGGAGAAGTTGTTACTAACAATGTTTAGTCGAAAAATTGAGCCAGGATGATGGATCCATGGGCTGGAATTCAGGTAGGATAGAAACTAGAAATGGAATAATTTCTCCTACAGCATTGTATTCCTTTCACCAAAAAATCATAGGGAAGTTAAAGAAGATGGGTCAGGTGCTAATTCTTATGCACAGGAGCTTCTTTCCAGGCTGACAGAGTCATTACCTGCCCCCCCAACCCCGCCCCCGTTAATACTCATTTCTTACACTGATTCTAGAAGCTCTACTACATTTTAACTGGGAGTCCCTACATCATGACTTTAGCGCTAGAAGAACCAAAAAAAAAAAAAAAAAAAATCCAAGCTCTAGCAGCTATTAGTTTTGTCTTTTTAAAAATTTAGTTATTGAAAATTAACAAATCAGCCTATTGAATATTCTTAAATATTTGGTCAGGAACAGTAGAGTCTTCTCAGATGATCAATATTTTATTTAATAAAAATGTATCAAACACATATGCTTATTAGAATAACAATTTTGGGGTTGTTTTTTAATTGAAGTATAGTTGATTTACAGTATTGTGTTAGTTTTAGGTGTGCAGCAAAGTGATTCAGTTATATGTATATTTTTTTCAGATTCTTTTCCATTATAAGTTATTACAAGATATTGAATATTTGTTTGTGCAAGTTCGTGTGCCCGACACACTGTGAGGCCCAACAAACCGAAACATCAGAGTTTGGAGAAAGGTTTATTTCAGGGCCATGCAAAGAGACGGGTGGCTCATGCCCCCCAAAACCCAGAACTCCCCCAAAATTTTCAGCAAAGCATTTTTAAAAGCCCAGTGAGGGAGGGGTGTCACAGGGTATGTGATCAGCTCATGCACAATTCTCTGACTGGCCAATGGTGAGGTAACAGGGTGGTGGCACAGAGGTTACCATTATCAGTCCTTAGGCTCCAGGAGGCCTGGAGCTATGTGCTCACGGTCATCAAGTTGTTAATGTCTTCCAGTTGGTGGGCGTGGTTCACTTTTGTAAAACAGCTCAGGAAATGTGCATCAGAAACTGTTATCTAGGTACTTCAGAGAGGAGCTAAAGCAGAGGATATCTATAGTTATATTTTAGAAAGATCCATGAGATTACGGCACTTGGCGTTGCTACGGAACTCTTTTGTGTATGGGTGCATTTTATTTATCTGTCCTTCCTTTTCTTTTTAAGTTTCAGGCATGATGTTTCAGCACTCTTATTTCTGAGAAAGGAGGAACATACTATTTTTATACTTCCTGCTTCCTACAGATGTTTTCCTGAAAATTGGAGAGAAATTACAAGCCTGTCTTTAAGTTGAAAATAGGAAAAACTGGACATAGAGTTAAAAAGGGGACGGGGCTAGGGAGTTTATGACTGTAACTGCCAAGATGACTCCAATAATTCTTGCCTCCTGTTATTTATGCCCTTGTGTGATATCCTTCTTAACTGAATTAGGGCTACTCTGTGTGACCAATGAAATACTACAGTGTGTGACTTCCCAATCTACATGGTAAAACTATCACAGCTTCTCTTTGTGCCCTTGGATCACTTACTGGGGAACAATAAACCGCCCTACTGTGAGGACATTTAAGCATCCCTGTGGAAAGGCCAATCAGGAGAGCTACGAAAGGTCCCACCAACAAACAGAACCAGTTTTCAAGACGTATGAATGAGTGAACTTGGAAACAGTTACGCCGTCAGGAGGGATAGATGCCTGAGCCTGCAGACGATTGCATCTGATTGCAATCAATGAGAAATGCTAAGACAAAACTGCTCGGTCAAGTCGGTCCCAAATTCCTGATCCCCAGAAACTGAGAGGTCAGAGGTCATATTTATTGTTTGAAGCCACTAAGCTTTGAAATCAGCTGTATTACAAGAAGTAAAGAATTAAAAAAGGAAAACTGAGTAAGAGACTGTGTACTGACTTTCATTCCAGATTATGGAAGGTGGTGAAGGGGAGCAGAATACGTCACCCCAAATGTGCCACTTTGGCACGTTGACTGTTTTGAGCTGAAGACAGACAGGACCCAGCAGACTCAGGAAGAGCTTTTTGCCTGTCCTTTAACTGTCTAAACTAATTTAGACTAGGAAAAGAGCTATTACCAGAGATAACTTTTTATATCAGAAAGACTTATCTGTATGGCAGGGCAAACATCTGTTTACCAAACTCTTCTCATCCTCCTGGGAATTAATTGTCTCACTCCCCTTTGAAGCCTCAGACCCCTACCCACTTCTCCGTAGCTCAGGATGGTGTATAAGCCTCAATTGTCTGACTGCCTATGAGTCTATTTTATGGGGACGCCCACACGTACAAATTTTTTTTCTCCTTTTAATCTATCTTACATCAATTTAATTATTAGGCCAGCCAAAGAACCTAAAAAAGAAAAAGGGAAAAGTTTTCCACCCCTACAGAAGCTATAAATCATAGGACAAGAGTGGGAAATAAGTTTAAAGGGCTGTAATATCCAGGAGGTTTCTTAGAATTTATATTCCAAAAATTCCTTTGACTTTATTCTGTGTGTGACAGATGTTTGAATTTCATAGGGTCTAGAGAATTTCACGTGTAGGGCCCAAGTTTCTGGGCAAGTCTAGAGTTGTTGAGGCATTGCGACACAGAGGACTTTGAAGCAAACGTACAGTTTTACTGACTAATGTGAAGAAGCAATCAGGGCTTCCCTGGTGGCGCAGTGGTTGAGAGTCCGCCTGCCGATGCAGGGGACACGGGTTCGTGCCCAGGTCCGGGAAGATCCCACATGCCGTGGAGCGGCTGCACCCGTGAGCCATGGCCACTGAGCCTGCGCGTCCAGAGCCTATGCTCCGCAACGGGAGAGGCCACAACAGTGAGAGGCCCGTGTACCGCAGGAAAAAAAAAAAAAAATATATATATATATATATATATGTACATCTCAGCAGGAAGTTCTTACAGGAGATGTTATTAGGTTAACTCTTACCCTAAGGATATTATAGCCGTAATGTATGTAACTTTTCTTGTACAAATATCTTTTTCAAATAGCGTTTAACGCACAGACACTGGTTTCTTCTTTCTCTGTATTTATGTTTGTGTTTTCTGAAATTTTTGGTAGCCAACCTTCAAGTAAATGATTGATTTTTTAAAGTTTTTTTAATTCATATATTTTAACAAACATGATGTGCTTATAAACATATTAGTCTTCCTCTATCTCCAAAAGATTTTGGGGGATGATTCCAATTCTCTTCTATTCTATCATGTTATCATATCATATGTTAGACCAATGTGTCCTGATTTTCTGTTTTAGAAAAAAAAGTCATGGCAGATCATTTCTTACTATGCTAAGAAGCTTAAACAGAAAAAGAACAATGTATGAAAATAAGAGAGATGTGAATGAAGCAGCCAACTGGCATCCATGCTTCAGACTCATATGCAAATCAAGTTATTCTGTGCTTTCCAACACTTCCCAAATTCTTTTAAAACCATATTTGAAGCTGGATAGCAACTCTCTATGAAGACATCAGTGATAAAAATGCAGACAGCATTGTGTTGGGTAGAGCAATGCCAGGAGTTGACAGGACCAACAGATAAAACCAAAGCAATTAAGTTTCCATAAACACTTGACTTGGTGTTGAATCAACACTCTTCTTTCTAAACAGCAGTGTAGCAAGGCATAAATGACAAATCATACATTTCCAATCTATAAACCATGTTGGTTTGATGAAGTAACAGAATTCTTTTCCAGCTTTTCTTTTTATCACGTGGAAGAAAAAAAAAGTTACTCAGTAATTTGTGAGTTTTACTTGAGACGTGAATTTCTCTGTCCACAAAATATTAAAAGATTTATAGACGAGATTTGGCATGCTTCCAGCTTACTACCATCCCTCTCCAGCAACAACGACAAATTCTTATGGCTAGAGGTAAGCAATTTTTGAATGACATTTAGTCATCCTTTCTCACAAACTGTTTTCCAGGCATTTATTACCACCTCTTTGGAAAGCTAGAAAATGCTGTCTCAAGAGCCTTCAATCTTTCTGTTATTTTTTATTTCCTATCCCCCATCTCAACACATAACACAAAATAACTCATGACTACATACTCTTTGCCTTATTTCATTCCCTTGTAGATAGGTATTCAATTGACCTTTCTCAGGAAAGATCCAAGGAACACATTTTTTTTTTTTTTTTTTTTTTTTGCGGTATGCGGGCCTCTCACTGTTGCGGCCTCTCCCGTTGCAGAGCACAGGCTCCGGACGCGCAGGCTCAGCGGCCATGGCTCACGGGCCCAGCCGCTCTGCAGCATGTGGGATCCTCCCGGACCGGGGCACGAACCCGTGTCCCCTGCATCGGCAGGCGGACTCTCAACCACTGCACCACCAGGGAAGCCCCCAAGGAACACATTTTTATTAAATAATAGTGTCTTCTTTCTTCCAAAGAACAAAGGCATAAGCCACAATGGAAAAAAAAAGAAAAGGATACCAGAACCTATGTAGAGACTTCAATATAAACGCCATGCACTCATGCAAACAAGCATTTCCCAAGTTTTCAGAATAATAAATCAAAAACATCTGATTTTACCTGTGATTTTCTACACTCATATATGATTTCTGTCTGTGCAGCAATGTCCTTCTTTGCTTTAAAAGTCTTATTTATTTGCCCTCATCTAGCTCAAATGGCATCTAGAGTATTTTAGTATCTAATACAATATGATTGAAAATTTCCAGACGTTTCAAGGCAGTCCGTTGCTTCCACAAGACTTTGGACAAATTTTTATTAGAATGCTCTCATATCGCAGGTAGTTTTCCTGTTAAACAAGAAGCTCCTTAGGAAAATGGACTATTTATCTTTTCATTCCCAGAATCTCAGTGTCTGGCATTTATAGTGCAGTTGCCATAAATACATTGTATGTACTATATACCAGGTGCTAGATTGCAAACTTCACGAGATTGAGCAGTTTATATATTTGATTATTTCAGGTTTCTTTAGTGTCTAGGGGAGAGCATGTTACATATTAGTATCTCAATAAATATTTATTGAATGCATCCATTCTTGCATGCAAAGAAAGCTGATAAGCTGCTCTTCTTTTCTGGGCCATGGGGTCACTTTCCCTTTCATTGTCTTGCTATCTGATTGTGGCTCCATTGAATCATGCAACTAATCTTTGCCGCTTGTTCCACTGTGGAAGTTTAAGACTGGTGAGGTTCTTAGATGACGTAGTCTAGATTACAAACTAGAAACGCATCCACAATCATGACTTGTAGGCTGCACAGGCTCTAGATTTGTTGTGATTATTATGTGTTTATACCCCTTGTCTGCTGTAAATTCCTGAATCTCTTGTAAGCATTTTCATTGAGATGACTTCCTCATAGAGCAAATCTTCCGTGTGGAGTATTGTGTAAAGGCAAGAGCACACTATACAGCCAAATATCTGGGTCTCATCAGAACACTGAATATTACAAACTGTGTGAACTGGGGTAAGTGATCTATGATTTTAAGTGTCCGTTTAGTTATTTGAAAAGTGAGATTAATGATAAATGACTACTTAATAGCATTGTCATAATGTTAAATAAGAGATAATGTGCAGTCTTATCTTAGCACCATCCATTATAATGTAAACGTAAACGTTAGTTAGAGAACAGACTTGTGGCTGCCAAGGGGGAGAGGGGTAGGGGAGGGATAGAGTGGGAGTTTGGGGTTAGCAGATGCAAATTAGTATATATAGAATGGATAAATGACAAGGTCCTACTGTATAGCACAGGGAACTATATTCAATATCCTGTGATAAACCATAATGGAAAAGAATATAAAAAAGAATGTATGTATATGTATAACTGAATCACTGCTGTACAGCAGAAATTAACACAACACTGTAAATCAGCTGTACTTCAATAAAAAAGTAAATAAAACAACATAACCACTTTGGGGGGAAAAAAGTAAATGTTAGCTATTTCCATGCTTTTAATAAAGGGATTAATAAACTTAGACATACTATGCAAGTGTAATATTACTTATTCAGATCACTCTCGAGAACTTCTTGTAGCAAGGCTAAGAAGAAACTGATTTTCATGTAGGGCCAATTACCATGTGGTTATATACATCTTAAAGTGCCAAGGTAGGCATCTTTTATTTCATGAACTATGTGACACTGCTTCCAAAGCAACCAGCCAGTCATAAGACAGGGGTCCTCTGTCTCTTTTATAACTGAAGACAGGCTAGTTTCAAATTTTACCTTGGCAGTCAACAGGCATTTCATGGATTGTCATAAACCGCGTAAGTATATATGCGATTCTGTTTACATATGCCATTATATTACACTGGTCCATTTATCTACAGTGGTGCCACTAGTACTCTTTCTTAATTACTATAGAATCATAGTAAATCTTGATATCTGATAGTATAAGTCCTCCAGCTTTGTTCGACTTCAGTATTTTATCAATGTTCAAATCAAGCTTAGAACAACTTCATGACTCATGACTTAAATAGGATGGACAGACACACACACAAACACAAGCACTAACCATAAAGAAAGAAAGATAAGTGGAACGTATTTAAATAAAGAAGTTTTTAAAACAAAAGATACAATTAAAAGAGTTCAGAAAGTAAGACAGGTGAAGAAGAAAGATTTGCAATACACACATTTGACAAATACTTTATATCAAGAACATACGGAGAATTAATACAAACCAATAAGAAAAAGGCAGTCAACCTAATTACAACAGCGAGCAAACAATTTGACAGAGACTTCACAAAAGATGGTATCAAAGTGGCTGACAAACATATAAAAATGTGTTCAATATCATTAGTAATTAGATGAATACAAATTAAAAACCCTGATGAAATTCCATTACATAAACATAATGGATAAAATTTAAAAAAAATAAAAAAGAATACCAGGTATGGGTGAGGATATGAAGCTGGTAGAAGTAAAAAGGTATATATTTCTACAACTCCATTGGAAAAATATTTGACAGTACCTACTGAAGGAAAACATATGTATACCATATAACCTAATAATTCCACTTCTGGGTATATGTCCAAAAAAAGTAAATAATAGTATGTATCAAAAGGCATATGGAAAAAGTGTCCATAGAAATTTTATTTGTAATAGCTCTAAACTGAAAACAAACCAAATGTCCATTAATAATAGATTGGGTAAATAAATTATATTATCTGCACACTACCCAGCTATTAGCAAAAGTAAACTTCTTTAAAAGCAACATGGATGAATCTCACAGGCATAATATTAAGTGAAAAAGTTTAGATACTAAACTATATATATTCTGCTTATGTAAAGTTTCAAAGCTGATTAAACTAAGCCGTAATTACGGAAATCAGAATGATTTTTACTCTTAGGAATTACTGACTGAAAGGGGAACCAGAGACCTTCTTGGGTGGTGGAACTATTTTATATATATATATTGCTTTGGTGGTTACAAAGGTACATACATATTTACAAATTTATCCATCTGTACACTTAAAATTTACATACTTTACTAAATATAAGTTATACCTTAGTAATTATTTTTAAATTTACAAATTCACTGAGGCAAAGAAGATAAAAAGGATTGATGATCTAATCCTTGTAGAGTTCATTCTTTTGAATTCTTTAATTAAGGGAAGGAAGGAACTGTTCTTCCTGTAAGTGCTTTCTGAGAAGGACATGGTCTAACAATTTAATCCATATATGAGAATGCATTCCCCAGGGCATGCCAGAGGGCAGGACTCAGTTCTCCTTAGTCTTTTCCCTCATTTTTGATCTTTCTTCCTACCAAATATTAAGTTACAAATATCCAAGTTCTGTTTATACGTTAATAAGGCATACAATCTGAAACAGAAATGTAGGGAAAATTAATTTTAATAGTGTATCAAGTTTCCGGTATTACTATTGGAAAATAGTTTGATTCGGGGCTTAAAATTGCCTACTGCTTATTAGATAACTATGTTAAGTAGGGATTGATGCTCAAGTTAAGGAGCATCAGTGAGCTGATATCTCAGCTGCTCTGTAATACTTCTGTTCAGAAGAGCTGCCTTTACCTGAGTACTGTGCAAGCAACTGGAATTCCTTAGTTAAAAATGGCCTGCTTAGTATCCAGGTTTTGAGTCCTCCAGGCAGTGGAGAATCATTCAGATCATTCTGGAGGTTTGGCCCTGGTCCTGTTCCTGAAGCTACCCTTGTTCTAATTCTCCAGTAAACAAGCCTCAGTGTGTCCCCAGAGTCTCTAACCCTGGGGCCACTTATTTTTCCACCCCCATAACCTCTACTCAACCCCGGAGTCACGCTCTCCAGTTTTCATCTCTATTTCTGCACCTTAGTCACTTCTGCTGGAGTCACTGTTTGCCAAAAGCTCTGCCTATTGCCTGCTGCTTTCTAGTCCTTTAACCTGACCCTCTGACTCTACCTCTGAAGACGATCCCAGAGCCCAGTCTGTACTTTTATAATAATTATGGGCCAACAAGGATGCCTTTATAACTAGTTGGATCCAATCTCATTCTAAAATGCTTAATATACTACTGATGCCCAGGTATTATCCTCTACCTCTCTGTTTTGGCTCAGTTGCTCCAAGTGGATATTTGAACCTTAAGTAAAGGTATCCTCTTATTTTCCTCATAGCCTCTGATTTCTGAAGAGTTTTAGGTCGAATGCACACATTCTACCTATTCATAGACCCCAAGCCAAAACTTAGGCTCAAAAATCTGAGGTCCCCTGCGGTTTAGTTGCCCTTAACTTCAACCAATCAAAGTTCTTTGGAGGAGCCAAAGTTGCTAAGGTAACTGGAATCGCAGGTGACACTGATTGTCCCATGAACACTCTCACGAGGTCACGATAAGTTTGGCCCATAAATTCTGGCATTAACTCATCAATACACAGTATTGTATCTAATTCCTTATGTATCTTATATCACAAAATGATGATTTTTCACCCATTTATGACAGAAGAAAAATATTATATCGCTATGTAAAATATCCAGGTTGTTTTTATCTATTTCCAGTAATATGGGGGATACTGTATGCTTTCAAAGGCCATCTATCAGAATTATAATCCATTTATAAAGTAACATATGCTTTCATGTTTGGATTAGGAAGCCCATTGAGCAGATTGCAACATTCTAAAAAGAACAATAGTAGCCAATTCTAAAGAGTTGGTTGTGTCTTGTAGTCCTATGAATTTGAATGCCATCTTGTTGGATTTCATTCTAAGCAAAAATAAGTTGACTTTCAGAGAACTTGTGGATTTATCAGTATCATAGATAATAGGAAAACCTAGGATAAAACATTAGTATTTTAACTCCAGGATCACTATGACTTTTATTATACCACATGTATTGATTAGCAGATTGTGTGTGTGTCTGAAATTATTATTCAATTATTATTTAAATTATTAAATTATTATTTCAATTATTTCAACTGTATAAAATTTAATTTATTTAATAAATATTTATTAAACACTTATTATGTATCAGGTATACGTAGAAGTAAAATTAGTTTTGTATCATGTCAAAAGAAAAAAGTGCAAAGATTTCAATCAATTTCCAATCCTGAAGCATAAATCCTATGGTAATTTATGAAAAGTATCCTAAAAATGGCTGGGTGTTTGTGTTAAAATATTTATGATAACATTACTTATTGAGAAAAATATTAAAGCTTAAAATCAAACTTAGCCAAAATCTTAAGTTAGTTACAACTTATTCACCTTATCAAGATGATGCTCTTAATGAACATATAATAACAATAGAAATGCTATTGAATACGATTTGGGGGTATATTATGTGTTTATGTATAAATCTAAGTGCAGAATTTACACATAAGAAAAAAAGACTGGAAAGATAAAATCTAAATTGTCAATGCCAGTTGTTTGGTGTGAAACAGGTAATATTTTTGAAATTTCCTAAACATTTTATAACAGCTTTTTTGAGGTACATGCTAGTGTATATCCAGAAAACATCATAACAATTAAGATAACGAGCATACACACCACCCCCCAAAATTTTCCCTTAGAAAATGCAACAGAAGTTATAGACAGCTTCATTAAGGGGACTAACTTGAATAATAACAGTTCACTGAATAAAGACAGAGATACAGAGATATAGAGATATAGTGTAAGGGGTCTAAATATTAATGTGTGTGTATATATCAACCTACTAAAGCTCAAAAGCTTTTTTTTTTGCGGTACGCAGGCCTCTCACTGTTGTGGCCCCTCCCGTTGCGGAGCACAGGCTCCGGACGCGCAGGCTCAGCGGCCATGGCTCACGGGCCCAGCCGCTCCACGGCATGTGGGATCCTCCCGGACCGGGGCACGAACCCATGTCCCCTGCATCGGCAGGCGGACTCTCAACCACTGTGCCACCAGGGAAGCCCAGTTCAGAAGCTTTTTTATTCTATTTTTTCTTCAATAACTCAGGTAAAAAATTATTGGCTTTATTGGATTTTTGAGGACTAAGTAAGAGAATAGGTTGCATATTTCATCATCTGTGTTACTATATTACTGTCTATCTTAGGGTTTGAGGGTTTGTCACATTTTGGAGGAAGGAAGAGAGGAAGTGAAAGAAAAAGATGAAAAAAAAGTGCAATAAGGGACAGATTGTATGTGTATGTTCTCTGAAAAAATTGATTTACAGAATTCTTTTCAAACAAATATGCTTGGCAGTGTGTGGGAGGAGCTTGAGAGCAATGGCAAATTGCATTGCGTGTATTATTCTGCACAAATCACTTAACCTGCTTTTTGAAAGTTTTCTTTAAAATACGAACCAAACTGTTAGCCTCTTCTGCTTCCCACTCAGCAGGACTGATTCAGAAATAAATTTGTCAGATCGTAAAAAGAATGTACCAAACAAATTTAATAACCTATGCTTATTAATATCCTAGCATCAGCAACTTATATCAAATAGAAATAGAAGAGAGGGTATATTAGCTCTGATTTGCTCCACTCACAATGACAATCATTTTTAGCAGAGTGATCAGACTTTACAGAATGTCTCTAAATCATGTACATACATCACTTGTACCAACGTCACACCTCCTCGCTATAGGCAATAGAGAATTCAAATCGAACCTTGTTGTTTTATGTTAGTTTCCTGTTGCTACTGTAACAAATTCCTATAAACTCAGAATCTTCAAACAACACAAATTTACTATTTTATAGTCTGGAGGTCAGAAGTCCAAATGGGGCTCACTGAGCTAAAATCAGGATTCAGCAGGAAGACCCCAGGGGACAATCCTTTTCCTTGTCTTTGCCTACTTCCAGAGATTGCCCATATTCTCTAGCTCATGGTCCCTTCCTCTATCTCCAGAGTTAGTCGTGGCTAGTTGAGTCTTCCTCATAATCCATCATTGACACTGGCCCTCTCTTCCACATCCAAGTACCCTTGTGATGACATTGAGTTCATGTGTATAATCCAGGACAATATCCCTACTTTAAAGTCAGCTGGCTAGCAATTTGAATTTTACCTGCTACCTTAATTCTCTTTTGTCACACAATGTAACACATTCAAAGGTTACAGGGATTAAGACATTAAGTCTATTATTCTTCATGTTTGGTATCTAATAAGATATAAATTCCTAATATTTTATGATCATCAACTAACATGTACCTCTAAATAATCTCAATGATATAAAGAAAATATTACATTTTTTAATGTACCCAAAATATTTTTATGATGAGCTGAAGCTAATAGTTTTGGTAAAGAACATGAGTGCCTTTTTTATTTTCATATGCTAAATAGGAGAAGTCAAAAGTCAAAGGCGCTTAATTCAATCAATGAAAGAAAATCCACATATATTAGATTACTGGGGTGCTGTTTTGGATCTTTTCACTCACACTTCTTTCCCAAAGAGAAACCAGGTGGAGCTCTTGCCCAGTACACAATCCTCCAGTAAGCTGGAGGTGCGGCATTTTGGAGTCCTCATCAGGTATAGGCTGTGACCATCACGGTGGGGAACTAAAAAGCCTTGGAGGAGAGGTTTAAGAGAGGAAGAGTTCAAGTTCTGAGATATCAGATGGTTGAGTCATCCAGGTGGAGGCTGAAGTCCCTCCATATGACTGCAGAATTTGGGGTGGACAAGATGAATGGTTTTAGGAGACCCCGTTTCTATAAATGAGAGAAACTGACAGGAAAACCATTGTAGGAGAGTAAACGTTCAGGAATGATGTAGGTAGAGCTAATTGCCATGAGTTTCACTGGAGCAGGGTTGTTTTGTTTTGTTGCGGTATGCGGGCCTCTCACTGTTGTGGCCTCTCCCGTTGCGGAGCACAGGCTCCGGACACGCAGGCCCAGCGGCCATGGCTCATGGGCCCAGCCGCTCCGCAGCATGTGGGATCCTCCCAGACCGGGACACGAACCTGCGTCCCCTGCATCGGCACGCGGACTCTCAACCACTGCCACCAGGGAAGCCCAGAGCAGGGTTTTTTTAGAGGAGCAAGGAGAATTATAATCTGAAACTTGTAAGGGTATTCTCACGGGTTCCCAGCCTTCCCTCAAATCTAGCCCAGGCTACCTGCAGAAAATAACACCTCGTGAGTGTGCTTTTGAGGAAATCATGTCCACAGGGGACAGTCTCTAGAGGAGTCTACTGATTTTATAGTTTTCTCCCGATATCCTTAAACTGTTGATATAAAATAAATGACAATAACTACTTCTATGTTTGAGCAAGGTATGGCTGAATCCCATCCATTCAGAAACTGTATTGATAGTCTTGTGGTAGTTGAGGAATAGATAGATACCACTCAAATTATACTACATAAGCTTTGTCACTTAAAAAAAATAGTATGGGGCTTTCCTGGTGGCGCAGTGGTTGAGAGTCCGCCTGCCGATGCAGGGGACGCGGGTTCGTGCCCCGGTTCGGAAGGATCCCACATGCTGCAGAGTGGCTGGGCCTGGGAGCCATGGCCGCTGGGCCTGTGCGTCCGGAGCCTGTGCTCTGCCACGGGAGAGGCCACAGCAGTGAGAGGCCCGCGTACTGAAAAAAAAAAAAAAAAAAAAATAGTATGAAACGCATGTGATATATCACACACACACACACACACACACACACACACACAAAAGATGTTCTTTATAAAAATTAATGCTAACCGAAAATATTAAGGCCATGCATTGTTCTTAGTGAGTTACAGGATAAAAGGTAAACAAATGAAAAGAACGGTCACAAATTCTCGACTGTAGTTGATTTGAATTCTATTTTGGTTTTTTTAACAAATAATAAACAAAACTGTTATTGTCAATTCCATATTACAAATTTTTTTTGAATTCTATTTTGTATGTATACATACTGATACAAATACCAATGTTTTCTCATATGAGTAAGACAGAGATGCAGAACCTGGGTTGAAGATATTAGAGGTTTTGTACTCAATAATGAATCTTTTAGATTCTCCTAGACACATACCTTTAAATAATATTCAAGTGCAAGTGTTTATTTGGGAAGCAGAGAGAAGGCTTCTAGGTGGGGTGAAGAATGTGCCAAGGAAGGGAAGTCGGTCAGTAAAAGGTGTAATATTATCAAAACATCTTCCACTGTGGTGCACACTGCCCAATAAAATGCTTCAACAAGGTCCAAAATACCAATCCTAAATCTGAAGAAAACCAGTCACAACCAGAACAGTCACTGTTCTCTAGACTTGTATAATGTCAGGCTGACGTTTAGAAGTCCTCAAAACCAGCACTGGAGAAATGGAGACTAATATACTGAGATGTTGTAGATTACAAAATGCTGTAGATCACTATTCATTCAACATCAATTATAAATTCATGTCACAAAGTCTACAAGTAATATATTATGCATTGCAAATTCCACTTAAAAGAAGTAAGACTAATTAATAATTTTCTGGTAACAGGCAAAACCACCTAAAGTTCCATATGATACACTCCTTATGGAACCGGCAACTGTCCAAGAAGAAATAGTGACTGTACGTAACACCCTCAGGAGAGGAGTATTTCCACCAGCCAGCAACATGCTAAAAATGGTAAGATTAATTAAACAGTAACCACAGCAATGCCAATAATAGTAACGGTGTTTACTGAGATTTTATTAAGTTCTATTTGCTTTCCATATACTAAAAGTTTGGTCTTCACAAACAAACCGATCATGCAGCAGCAGAAGAAACAGAGGCACAGAGAAGGTAAGTAGTTTTCCCAAACTCATAGAGTTAGTAAATGACAGAGCCACAATTCCAACGCAGAAAGTCTAATTTCACTCTTAATGGACCCTAAGACAGTGCTTGTCAAACTTAAGCGTGCTTAAGAATCAGCTGAAGAACTTGGTAAGGCACAGGTCCCTGGGCCCCACTCTCTGAGGTCTGATTAAGGAGGTCTGGGGTGGGGACCACTCCAAGCTCCTAGATGATGCTGACGCTGCCGGTCAGTATCGTCCGTGTAGCAGACTTTGTTTAATAAATTACAGAGGCATTTCACAGCTGTCTTCATTGAGCAGCAGCCCAGAGGCTAAGACACTCTCTGAGAATCAAGATGTCCAGGTTCTAAGCCAGGTGGTGCTGCCAGATGAACAAATATTAGCAAATCTATTTCCCAGTTTCCTGGCATGCCATAAGAGAAAAGAGAAATTGTTTTTGCACTACAAACCTGCTGCATGAGCAGACTAGGTGCTGTCAGACAAACAGATTTAGGGACTACTCAGGTGTATTAGGTGATTAGCCTCACCTATGTTATATCCCGGAAGTATCACTCAGGTTTTTGGTATCGTAAACCTGGCTCTTTAGCCCTGGACTGGCTTAGAGTAACAAGGGTCAGAAATAATGCAGGCTATGGGAAGTGATTCTAAGAGACAGCTTCCTCATGCAAATGACAAAGAGGAAGGAAGCTAGTGATGAGAAAAAATGATTTTGAAATTTATCTCTTGGTCATCTTAGAATCCAGAACAATAAAAGCCAGTAGTAGCACAGGCACTCTTGCGTTGTGAGTACTGTAGCTAACATGCATATTGTGCTTACTACTGATTGGCAGGCAGTCTTCTAGAAGCGTATTGCATTATTTCATTTAATCCTCTCAGTCATCTTGTGATGTAGATGATACTATCATCTCTATTTCACAGATAGTGAATCTGAACCTCAGAGAAATTCGGTAGCGCATCCGAAGTCCTAAGTACTGGATCAGTACAGATTCAAATACAAATGGCCACAGCTCCAGGCACCTGCTCTTAACTCTTTACCTTCCTTAGGACAAACAGGGTTCAAAATCCTTGGTTTCCAGATGAGCAAATAAGTGTAGCTGGGATGTAGTAAAGAAGTTACAGAGTGAACAGAAAACAGAAAACAGTTACGGAGTGAACAGACTTCATTATTGTGGATTCAAGGTGAATACAGAGGAAACATTAGAACATATTGTTTGAATATATAGAATGAATATATTCAAGTGCTGAGGTGCAAAGGTATGAGAGATCAAGAAGATGATAAAGTAAGTGCACCAGTAAAACTGAGTAACATTTTAAAGGGAATATGGGAGTTGAGTTTTTCCATAAATAATGCATAGGGCACAGATAGAAAGGAACTGATAGAATTACAGTAGAGCTGAAGAGCCAATCACAACTGCCAGGCAGAGATTTTCCAAAAATGAAACAAGTTTCTGCAAATGGGATTAGAACTTTATGTGAATAGAACCATTGATTAAAGCCAGAATTCATAACTTTGCTGCAATAACCATGAATATTTACTTTTGATTTTAATCACGGATGTATCACAAAAAAAATTAGCATCTTAGCAACATTAATCAGAGGAAATATCCTAAAGAGCTTCCTCAAAGAGGTCTGAACTACAGACTGTTTGCAATTAATGTTGCAGGTAGTTTACACAGTAAGATAACAGACTGAGATGGAGATTAGCATGCATGATGCTTATTGGGGAATATCTCCAGATTTACACCGACCATGGATACAGAGAGAGAAGCAACATAGGGCATACAAAGAAGTTTGGTTGTGATGTAGGCATAACAGGGGCCTCAGCTAATCCTACGGGAAGCTGTACAACTAGGACAACTCAGTACAACCTTGTCCTGAGTTGGAGGGAGGTTACATGGCACTTATAGTTACTACAGCTACTTGCTGTTAGATGTGGGCTGCCACAGGGAAGTGAGTATTCTCGCCAATGAGGATAATTTTTAGAGAAGACAGTAGGGCAGGACTCTCAGCTTAAGAGGAAGTAAGTGCTTCAGTTCAGAAAGTGATCTGGGTATGGGTAGTGCGTCATGCATGCACAACTAGCAATCAGCAGTAAATTAACCAGATAAGTTCCAGACCTACTTATTTGGTAACCTGGTCATAATAGGCAAGATTTTATGCTCGTGAGTCCAATGATGGTATCCCCGCTGCCAGGAGATGCTATGCCCTAATGGGATGTGTTATGTCATCTCTACTTTTTCAATTAGATGTATCCATCACTGAAATACATCTTTTCTTGCATGAAACAGTCAAACCCTAAAAAACCACATTTTTACTTTGACCCTAGGCTAATGAGTTACTTAATTAACCTCACAGTTTAACCAATTCATCAACCTGAGGGGTAATTCTGTAAAACTCACACAGATGGCAGCCTATGCATATAAGAGAGAAACTTCTTCGATGTCAGAAAAAATATTGAAAACCTAAGTTAGGGCATCATCCAAAAATTATTCTCAAGCGTAGCTGAATGATTTATGTGAAAGCCTGTAGTAAATAAGAAAGGCCACAACTTTTGTTGGTAATAATGTGTTGCATGCAGGTATCGGGACAGTCTTTTAAGGGGATGTGCATAATGTGAGAATGAAAGAATGCCTGGGAGAACATCCGTCACATAGTCCCATAACTAGTGTGGACATAGTCCCGTGTCCTTTGATTTGTGACTCATTCAAATCACAAAAATGTGTTATCCTTTTCTACACAAAAGACCTCATATTTGTAGATACAAACTTTGTCTCTTTTTAGTAGATTTTCTGCCTTTCATCAACGTTGGAGAAAAACCCAACAAAATGCTTCAGCTTAGCACAATTGACACATATCACAAGTTAGGAGCACACACGCCAGAGCCAGAAGAACCTGGATTCCAATTCTCTTTTTGCCATTATTGGTTGTATTATCCTGAAAAATCATGCAACATCTCCGCACCTCAGTTTCCTGATTTGCAGATGGGGATGACAACAGTGCATCCCTTGTAGAATTGCTATGAGTAAAGATGAGAGAATATACATATAGAATTGGTAAGAGGTCCTGGCATGAAGTATTAGCTATGATTTGCTATTATTATTATTCATAATTTAGATGGAGATGTGTAATACTATACATGTTTCTAATCACAGAAATATTTATTGAGCACGTAGCATAAGATTTATCATGTCACAGTTGTATTGCATAAATTATCACATTAAAACTTTTGAACAAGCTATTGGGTATGAATTGTGGGGCATATTTTACAGATGAAAAAAAAACTGAGATTCAAAGAGATTAAATAATGTGTCAGAGGTAAAACTACTAATAAATGATGGGATGGATTTCTAACCCTGGTCTGTTTTACTGGAAGCATTTACTTAAATTCTTTAATATTTCTGAAAGAGAAGCTACAACTGAATGTTACTGCCAAATTTTGATTTTGTAAATTCAAGGGCTAAAACAATGGATTGAAAGATTTGTCTTTCTCTTCCAACCAAAATATTGAAGAGAGGTGCTGTGATTTAAATTGTTAGCTAATACAACTGAGGATATTGCTAGCCTTGGATTTTTAGAAACAATAAACTAGAATCTTATCAAGGAAATGTTAATAAGGCCATGTGCTTGTATTTCACCTGTAGAATTGGAGTGAAGAAGCTGCAAGAAACGCCAGAATGTTGTCAAAAGATTGTGAATTGGTAGAGAGCAATGCAGTTAAGAGGCGAATTACAAGCAGGTATATGACACACCTTTCTGCTCAAAAGTTCTCAGGAATTGTTAAGTAACCTGGTATGGGTAAGTTAAGTCATCTAGTCTGTATTTACATTTGCCCCATAAATGGTAGGAATTGTGGCCCACTGCACTGTTTCATTATTATTAATTTTTGAATTTGGAAATTCAAATTTTCAAATTCCTGATTCACCAAAAGAAAAGAATCAAAGCTCTCACTATCACAGAAGAATTCAGTAATATGATGATGACTAGCTGGAAAGCTGTATAGCTAGAAGGTTTCCACTCTATTTATTTCAGCTTCTCACAATATTACCATGGGGCTATCCTTAGCTTTGGAACACTAATACAGTTGAGAAGTGAGTTATATCCAACTCTACTAAGCTGCCCATGAGAACAATTTTAGGTGCTCAAAAATGAGTCCATCTCATGCCATGTATATTAGGTGGATCCCTGCTGGTTTCCAGAAAAGCCATCAGTACCTCCTATACAAGTAGACATTAATAACATTTATAGGATACTTGTTTATTATAAATATTTTTAAATATTAATGAAACTTCCATATTTACAGATCACTGGGCATCTTTGCCCAATGTTGTTAAGCAGTGAATTAGCAATGTGAGTCCCCCTGCTATATTTACAGATTATTGGGCATCTTTACCCAATGTTGTTGAGCTGTGAATTAGCAATGTGAGTCTTCCCTGCTCCAGACAAGGGCAGTTTACTCCCAAATATCATATTTGATCAAGGCCCACGTCACAAGAGGATGGATGGTTAAATGAGCACATATTTATCTCAAGGTCTATGCGTGATGAATACCTCTGTGTGGCTGCTTTCAAGCCATGGGCCTGGTTACAATGCATAGGTTATTCTGATTGGTTGCACCCTTCTCCATCAGCTTGGACATGGCAGAGACTGAAATGTTGGTTGACCTGATTCCCAAGCTTGCAGATCATCCCCTACTGTCAAATTCTCAGCAAACTTGAGCACCACAAGTTTATTCATCAGTGAGAAAGAAAACTGTTAGCAGAGATAGAGCTGAGTTTGCTTCCTCTTATCAAACATTGCTTGGATGCCCAGTGAAACATTTGTAGAATAAAAGTACAAAAAGTATGCTTATAAAGTATTTCCAAATTTTGTAGAGTATGACCTAGCCCTTTTTCCTCCTTTCAGATAATTTTTGTGGAGAAAATATGCATCTGACATCTTATCCTATCTCATGGTCAAACGTAATCAGAATCTGGTACAGTGAGTCTAAATATTTCAAGTATGGGGAATGGGCCTCGACAGATGATGACATGATGATTGAGCATTACACTCAGGTAAACTGTGTGCTGGCAAATATACCCATTGGTTAAGTGACTATAAGCATGCGTGGAAAATAGGCGAATGAGAACCACGGAAAATCATTCTATCCATTTTTTGCAAACTTACACCCTTTAAAGATTTTTGTTTACTTTTAGTGGAAAATAATATTTGGAAACCAGTATCTGGGATCTGGGTATGTGCAAGGACAGAGAAAAAACTAGGGAAGGGGGTTGGAAAAGGAGGCTGAAACTTGATAAATGCAAGAGTGGAAGGAGATGAACACAGAAGGGAAGTGGGACTCTGTCACTGGAGCCTTATTAGCTATCATCAATTTTACATTGTATTTTAAATGCAGTAGAAGTCATTAAACAGGTGAATGATTTAACCTGATGCATGTTTTTAAAATACCATTGGGCTTCAGTGTAGATAATAAATTAATTCTACAAAAATGACTTTGAATATCTAAATCAGGTGAGTTATTTTCCAGTACAAAATAAATTAACAAAACTTATCCAGAATGGATAGATTTAAACATTGAACGTGCAAGAAATACAAAAATGGAAAAACAGCTGTTGTCCCCAAAGCAGAAGACTCAGATGTGACTGCAAAATCTGTAATAAAATTTACTTAAAATAAAGCCTACTTAAGATTAATGTTAAAAGCTGACAAAGATAGTACATTTAAAACTCATAGACTTAAATCACTCATGTATAGCAATGCAGACATTTCTAGGTAAAAGATTAGCAAATAGCATTCTTCTTTTAAGACTGATATCCTTGGACAAAAGCAGTATGTGCCAGGAACCCAAGAATATTATAGCATTAGACGATTTATTTATATAATTTACGTTATCAGACAGAGGATAAAAACCAAAATAATCACCCAGAGAGCTAAAAATATGACAAATGTGTGACGTCAATTCCTACTTTCCATTTCTTTTAGATAAAAGTAGACTAGCCCCACTATTTCCATCAAAAGAGCATGAGCTCTATTACTTTGGAATAGTAATTTAATATTTCCTCTTCCAAACACTTAAAAGGTTTATTATTTAATCCCCACCAAATACCTATGATGTAAAAGATAATATTATTATATTCCATTTGAGGAATAGGAAAATGAAATTTCAAGACATAAAGCAAACTGGTAAATACCATCCCACCAGGAAGTGGTAGAGACAGACTTCGAACCTGACTCAATTTTTTCTCCAAGGTCAACTCGTTACTCTCCACCATGCCAGTTTTTTGATGATTAAGTAAAGTCCCTTCCATGCTTTGATTTTTATATGATCACCAAGCAGCCTTCATCAGGTTATTCCATATAGATTTGATAAGAGAAGAGAATGAGTCAGGGTCAGCGATGGCAACTGGGTGTGCATATGTATGTGTGTTATCTAGACACATGGGAATCCTCCTGTTTCTAGGACTTCCTAATAAGCCATGCTCAAAGCATCCTAAAAACATGTGTGTTTATTTTCAATCAAGGATAACAATATTCGGAGAGTAATCATTTAGCAAACTACCAAATTGTTAATAAAATAACCTTATCTTTACAGGTTGTTTGGGCCACTTCTTACCTTATTGGCTGCAGCATATCATCATGTCGTAAAGGAATTCAGTATCTCTACATTTGTCACTATTGTCACGAGTATGTATTTTACAGCTTAGCTTCACATAGCTTTTAGAAATATACTTCCCTTACTAGTTTCCCTAATTTAGTTTCTCAACCATTCTAAAATAAAACTCAGATAAATATTTCTTATCAGTTAAGAACTTTAGGGATACAATGTCTTTTAGCCAACACCTAAAACACTACACCCACACACACATATTTTTATTTATATTTTTCTAAATAAATCCTTATCTCAATATAATGTTCAAATTAGGCACTATTACCAGTCATCTGGCTAGGTGTTATTCCTTCCTCAAGTACTATTAGTTAAGAGAAACAAATTTCATCTAGCTTAAGCAAAAAAAAAAGGATATTTATTTTAACAATGCAAGAGTATTTTTAGAATGCAAGGGCAAAAATGCAGTGGAGTATCAAGAATGAACAAATGAAAAAGCCAAGTGTTTTTGTATTTAGCATTTTAGTATTGACATATGTATTTCCTTTAGAAATTAAATTTACATGTTACCAAAGGTGTGAGCAACAATTCCAAGAAGAGATCCTCTGATTGCTCTGGTTAGGGACAGCTGTACTCCTTTGTCTTGTCACCTCTGGTTATGAAGCAAGGTCAACTTCAGAAAAGGTAACTGCAAGAACCCACAGGGACCCACTTGTGTGGCTTGAGTGGTGATTATCAGAAAGCAGGGATTGTTCTGAGCTGGATATAAACCTCCATTAGTTTACTACAAATGCCAGTTTAAATGTTCTTCTGCTAAGGAAAGTTGTTGGTCTGCATATGTCTCCTTCAGCTACCTGTGCTTACTTGTTCAATACACAAGTCTTTCCTCCATAAGATGAGCTCCAAGTATGGTAATTATTGAACTCTCAGTTCCCATGTGTGTAGCACAATAAAAGATATGCAACATGAATCAATGAAATTGATTTCTCTCATAGTAAGTTACCATATTTACACTTTAAATGAGGCCTCCACTGTCCCTGTAGATTCAATAGACGTAACATATTCATACAGTAGCTCTATGTGGGCTCTCTTCTGGTTTTATCATGTCTTGATTTCAGTACTTAATATTTGT
Organism: Globicephala melas; assembly: GCF_963455315.2. Lineage (NCBI taxonomy): Eukaryota > Metazoa > Chordata > Mammalia > Artiodactyla > Delphinidae > Globicephala > Globicephala melas. The sequence continues at coordinate 76,073,453 of NC_083324.2, read as the reverse complement.
TGTGATTTTATCTGTGTGATTAGTACTAAAGACAGTAAGGTCTCCTTGCATATACAATGCATCAATTGTACTAAATCCTTATGGGAGCTCATGGTCTGCAGTAAACTTCTGACAACACAGAAAAGTAGAATACATGGGGCTGAAATAACGAGAATTTTCTCAGCCAAAGATGAGGCCAAGAGTCTGACAAAACCCCTTGCTGAATTAAGTAATGTTTCTTTTATAAATTCAAATTTTAACAATTCATTCAAGGAGAAATATATCAGATAGAATATTTACTTTATTTTTTATTCAATATTAAGTGCAAATCAGGAGTTTGGGGTTTTTTGAGCACGCACAAGCCACTCGTTCTCCTTGCTTGGCCCTGCAATAAACCTTCCTCTACTCCAAAAGAAAAAAAGATTTAAGTGAAAATCAGCCAAAATCCCCATTGTTTTCTAGATATCTAAGGGAAGACCGTCTTCTCTGAAATTTTAAATTGGCTCAAAACAGGAAATTCTCATTTATTCTCTCTCCCCAAGCTCCAACACTTTGGCTTTATCCATGTTGTTGTACTTTCATCTTTTATAATAGTGCACGTGTTTCTACAAATGACACTGACATGTATCAAAATTCTCATGATATAGGGCAAGATGAAGTTAGAACATCTCCAATTTGACTCACTTAAAAATTTTCTTACATTATTAAGAACAATGCCCTTTTACATAAATGTTTATCAAGTCCTTATGGGTATAAATAAGGATAAGAGTCCTATCATAAATGTTTCTAAAGCCCCCTGCTTGTTAGAACTTGACTGTCCAAAGAGATGCAAATTGTCTCAAAATATTCTTAGCACCTCAGAGTTGCCTGCGGTATATTCAAAAAGATAAATTATTCTCATTCTAAGGCTAGAAATCTTACATGTCATAGCGATTACATACAAGTGGTTACAAGTGGTTTTCAAAAATTGTTTCATTGTTTTAAATTATTTTAATTGATTTTCAATAGTGAGTAAAATTTTATATGCATTTTTCAAACATCAATTTTATTAGGCCCTTTTTTCTTTATTCTTTTTTAAGGGGCAATGATCCTGACAAAAAGAATGTGCCTCATAATGAGGGAGCTCCATGCGGAGACTGTCCAAATAACTGTGAAGATAAACTTTGTAGTAAGTTTTACATCTCAGTGTGCTTACTCTTGACTGTTGATCTGGGAGCGATGTGTCCTTAAAATCAAGCATGTAACAATATTGTACTTTTCTATTACTTTTTCTTCAATCATCCCAAAGGAAAAATCAACGTTCTCTGATTTCCCTTCCCCCACCCCCAGAGTGACCCAGAAGACCACTGATTAAATCTTTTGGATTGGAAATTAGAATGTCCAAGTCTAAACTCAAGGTTCCACCCTAAAGCTTAAAGTTCCCACCCTAATATGGGCACCTCGGATAACATGTTAATATAAGTATAAATTTTTCTCTGCTCTATAAAAAGTTTGTTGGCTCTCTTACTGCAGCCCTGAAGTTAGACATCTTGCTTTCAGGTTACCGGCGTTCTCAGATTACTTGCTGGTCATAACCTCCCTAACCTGCCTGACCACTTACCATGGCCGGCAATTTCTTACTGAGTGATCCTTATTCTTTGAAGTTTCCACTGATACACTGGAAGATATTAGCTGATGATCACACTGTCCATTTACCGCACTTCCTTTTATTTCCTAAGTAAATCTTACCTAAAATGTAATATTAACCAAATGAGTTCCAATTACATGTTCATTTCCTTAGATAGCAAAAGTTTCTTTTTATAGAGCTTCCTGCAGGCATAATTCCTTACTCCACAGGGATATGTTTATATCATAATTTTCAATAAGTTTGTGGAGAAATAACAAACCTCCCCCCCCCCCAAAAATATCCTTTACCTTCAGATTTGTAAGACCAAAAAACTTATTTTCCTTCATCTGACCAGGTCATTCTGTTTGCTTTTAAATCCTATCACTTTCAGTAATTCATTTCTGAAAATAAATGTACTTGGAGAAAGATCATATATCTACTAATTAGCCTTGCTACAGGGAATGGGGTAGGTTTTTTTTAATCCAAGAGACAAAAGCAATGTCTACAATGGAATTGAAAAATGCAACAGAAGTGAAATGAGAGTAGAAAAGAAAAAAAGTATTACTTAAGAATATTGACTATATAACACGGAATATACATCTCTTAAGCCCTCTACTCACCTATAAATGCATGAGAAAATGAGAGATGAGCTTTTGAGTCAATATTGGGTAACCCTGCTTCTTCCTTTCAGCGAACCCTTGCATCTACTACGATGAATACAGTAATTGTAAGACACAGACACGAGGTCCTGCCTGCAGCCACCTGTCAGTTCAACGACTCTGCAAAGCTAGTTGCCTGTGTCCCACTGAGATAAAATAGCCTTTGTTATTTGCAGCTGTAATGTGCTGTTGAATCATACCTTTGACCTTACTTCGCTTCAGCAGTTTCCCCTGCATTTCATGTGGTTTTAATTACACCGGAGATCTTAATTTTCACTAATCAAATATGGGCATCAGTATGTTTACGACAGTGCCCCTCACTCCTGTTCTCATACATCGTGAAGTAACACTGTTGTAAACTTTCTTAAACCTCGGGTGAATATGATTGATGAAATATGACTGAACTATGAAATATGATTTAAATATGCGGCAGTTCAACACGTGCCTCATATTTAAATCATGTGATGTCTCGTTCTCAGGTTGACATGATTCAGTGGACTGGATAACTGATTCAGCAACCTGTGCTAAAGGAGGGTCTTTCCCTGTTTGTCTCCTTCCCCTGCTTTCCCAGGTCTCCAACCGCCCTGATGTTTGTCTTTCCTGTACAATTTACATGCACGAATAATTCTTCACTTCTTAACTTTACTTCTACCTTAAATCAACCATTAAAACAATCCACGAAGCAAACAAAGAGTCCAGTCTCATTACTTGAAAGGTAAACATTGGTTAATTGGAAATGATTTAAACGTCTCATTGTTTCATTGCCATGTCTATACACATCTGTAAAGCAGGGCAAGAAAACCGCGTGAGTGCTTAATTTAACAAAAGATGTATTCATCATTGATTACATGCAAGGGGTAATCCATATATGGAGGATATTGTCTCCCTCATTTCAAACTGAATTGGGACATTAAAGAAGCCTAGTGAGGAGGGCTGTAGTAAACAAAGAGCCCATGGCTCTTCATTGGATGAGTCCTTGCCAAGAAAGCAGAGTCCTTCGTCTTCCTGTTGGGCTCTGCTATCCTCACAGGGTATGAGAGCTTCCCCTTTTGGTCTCCTGACTCTACTTCATTGAGGTTGCTGTTTATTAATCTTTCACGAGGGCAACTTTTTGAATACTTCCCAACCTCACTCCAGTGACCACAGCTTATCAGGAGTGTTTGTGGACACAGCAGCATTCTTACTCCTAGACTTGAAATCTCATGGTATGTTCCAGGGTCACCATCAGGGGGAGTGTCAAGGCTGGACTCAGGAACCCAAATACATTGTTCTATTAAAAACAGATGTGTGTGGAGACAGCCCACACTGTGTCTATGGAATGTGTATCTCTCTAAATAAACCTGCTTTCAGTTTTTTAAAAAAACGTGTGTGTGTGTGTGTACGTACATATACTAATGGATGTCCAGAAAACCTGTAAAACAAAGGTAGTAGAGAGCATCATTGAGGGCAAAAACCTGATTAGATTGTTGGGTTTGTAGTGGAGAGCAAATGGGCACTAAAATGGATCCAGGTTACAGGGAAACTTGAAGGAAAGACAAACTGAATGACTTCGATTTGATACCATAAGAAAAGGTAATACATCCTGATTCTCAATTTAAAAAGCTCTACAATATAGGCAGAACACTCTATGATAAATCACAACAAGATCCTTTTTGACCCACCTCCCAGAGAAATGGAAATAAAAACAAAAATAAACAAATGGGACCTAATGACACTTCAAAGCTTTTGCACAGCAAAGGAAACCATAAACAAGACCAAAAGACAACCCTCAGAATGGGAGAAAATATTTGCAAACGAAGCAACTGACAAAGGATTAATCTCCAAAATTTATAAGTAGCTCAATAACAAAAAAACAAACAACCCAATCCAAAAATGGGCAAAAGACCTAAAAAGACATTTCTCCAAAGAAGATATACAGACTGCCAACAAACACATGAAAGAATGCTCAACATCATTAATCATTAGAGAAATGCAAATCAAAACTACAATGAGATATCATCTCACACCAGTCAGCACGGCCATCATCAAAAAATCTAGAAACAATAAATGCTGGAGAGGGTGTGGAGAAAAGGGAACAATCTTGCACTGTTGGTGGGAATGTGAATTGGTACAGCCACTATGGAGAAAGGTACGGCGGTTCCTTAAAAAACTACAAATAGAACTACCATATGACCCAGCAATCCCACTACTGGGCATATACCCTGAGAAAACCATAATTCAAAAAGAGTCATGTACCAATATGTTCATTGCAGCTCTATTTACAATAGCCCGGAGATGGAAACAACCTAAGTGTCCATCCTTGGATGAATGGATAAAGAAGATGTGGCACATATATACAATGGAATATTACTCAGCCATAAAAAGAAACGAAATTGAGCTATTTTTAATGAGGTGGATAGACCTAGAGTCTGTCATACAGAGTGAAGTAAGTCAGAAAGAGAAAGACAAATACCATATGCTAACATATATATATGGAATTTAAGAAAAAAAAATGTCATGAAGAACCTAGGGGTAAGACAGGAATAAAGACACAGACCTACTAGAGAATGGACTTGAGGATATGGGGAGGGGGAAGGGTAAGCTGTGACAAAGCGAGAGAGAGGCATGGACATATATACACTACCAAACGTAAGGTAGATAGCTAGTGGGAAGCAGCCGCATAGCACAGGGAGATCAGCTTGGTGCTTTGTGACCGCCTGGAGGGGTGGGATAGGGAGGGTGGGAGGGAGGGAGACGCAAGAGGGAAGAGATATGGGAACATATGTATATGTATAAGTGATTCACTTTGCTATATAAAGCAGAAACTAACACACCACTGTAAAGCAATTATACTCCAATAAAGATGTAAAAAAAAAAAAGTTGCAATAAATGATCTAGAAGGAAAAAATAAAAAAAATTTAAAGTTCTGCAATAAAAACTCATTTCTCTTCAGATGTAAATGGAAGCATGTGTAATAAAATTATCCAAGATATGCAGATGGACAACTGCCTATATTAGGGGTCATTGTTCTAAGCATTTGGTAACCTGGTCATAACAGCTAGATTTCTTTACTAGTGAGGGCATTAGTATTCCCTTTGCCAGAAGATCTTATGCCCTGATTCGGTATTTTCTGTCAGTTCTACCCCTTCAGGTACATATAGTTTGATAGGAATATGTCTTTTGGTGTGAAATTATTAAAAGCTGTAGAACCATGGTTTTCTCTCTAGTCACTTCATTCATCTCAGGGTTTAGAAAATTCATTCACATGAAGGGTAATTCTAGAAAATGACCACAAGATGGCAGCATATACATATTATCGTTAAACTTGTTTTGAAGCCAAGGAAAATTAACTGTTAGATTGATATCCTAAAATTATTCTAAAGAGTAGCTAAACGATTTGCATAAAAAGATTATAGTAAAAACAAAACAAAACAACCTCCACACTTTGTTGGCAACAGGTCACAGTCCTTTAAGTGGATGTACACAATGAAAGGATAATAGCATTAGGGAGGTTATTCGTCCCACACCTACTGATTACTTGTAGAATAGCTGTTGCTGACAATGACCTGATAACATATCTGAGCCTCAGTTTCCTCATTTGCAAATGGGGATAATAATAGTCCCTCCCTTGTAGAGTTGCTGTGAGGGTAAAGTAAGGGGAAAATACATACAGAATTCCTAACAGATCCCGGCATGTTGTGTTAGCTATTTTTATAATTCACAATTTTCCATTGAGATGCCTGACACTATAGTTGCTTCTAATCAAAGCTGTCACTTATTAATTGTGCTCATAGTATAAAATTTAGTATATCACAATTGTATTACATGGAGTATCTCATGGTAATAAAGGTAATACATGGCCTTCATTAAGTTGAGGTAGTTTCTTTCTATTCTAGTTGTTGAGTATATCACAAAAGGGTGTCGAATTTGTTCAAACACTTTTGAAACAACAGTTGAGAAGATCATGTTTTTCCCCCCTTCCTTCTCTTAATGTGGTCTATTAGGTTGATTTATATTTGTAGGTTAATCCATCCTTGATTCCAGGAATAAATCCCACTTGGTCATGGCATACAATCTTTTTAATATACTCCTGAATTCCGTTTGCTAGAGAATGTTTTCAGTAATAATCCTAAATTTTATTGTAGCTCCCTTTTCTTCTAATGTCTGTTTATGGCTCTGATGTTAGCATAACACTGGCTTTTCAAAATAAACTAGAAAGTTATCCCTCCTCTTCAATTTCTTGAATGAGTTTGAGAAGGATTCATGTTAATTCTTCTGTAAATATTTAGTAGAATTCACCAGAGAACTGTCTGGCTCTGGGCTATTCTTTGTTGGGAGATTTTGCTTACTAATTCATTCTCTTTATTATGTATAGGCCTACAGAGCTTTTTTATTTCTTCATGACTTAATCTTGACAGGTTGTGTGTTTCTATGAATTTGCCCATTTCTTTTAGGCAATTCAATTTCTGGCATACTATTGTTCATAGCACTCTCATAATCCTTTTTCTTTCTGTGATTTTACTTATTTGTCATCTTTTTTCTTAGTCAAATCTAGCTAAATGTTTGTCAATTTTGTTGATGTTTTTGAAGAACCAGCTTGTTGATTTTCTCTACTGTTTTTCTATTCTCAAATTTATTTATCTCTGCTCTAATCTTTATTGTTTCCTTTTTTCTACTACCTTTGGATTTAGTTTATTCTTTTCCTAGTTCCATCAAGTGTAAAGTTAGCGAGTTGACTTGAGGTGTTTCTTTTTTTAACATAAACATTTACAATGATAAATTTTCATCTGTTTTTCTTTCTCTGCAAACCATAAATTTTTGGATATTGTGTTTCGTTTTCTATAATTTGAAGACATATTCTGATTTCCCTTGTGATTTCTTCTTGTCCCACTGGTTGTTCAAGAGTTTTGTGTTTAATTTCCACATATTTGTGATTTTTTCACATGTCTTCAACCAATGCCTGCTGAACTTGAAGCCAGCAGCCAGGGATCAGGAATTCTGGGTATTTTTCTGAAACTTGTCCTGTTACTCTTCTTGAATTTCCTGACCACAGAACTGCTGTGGAAGGCAGGAGGAGAAGAACACGCGTGTTTGTGAGCAAACCTTCAAAATGCCAACTTTATCTGAGTGCGTTGTTGACAGTACACTGGTATTGGGCGGCAAACTCAAGTATCTATGGACTTTTCCAATCAGCTCTTTAAATTGTTAATTCAGGAGATTGTGTTGGGAAAGGAGGGCCTCCTTTTTCAGCCACGCCCTGGGCATTTTGAATCCTGATATTATCTCCATCCGGCTCGTACTGTTCTGTTCATGTATGTGAGCAGACATTTATTTTCCTCATCAAGTGATGGTAATGACGGTAATGAGAAAACGTGTAGGGTTTTCACAGCGCATCCCTGAAGGGAGATGGGGGAGTTGCGCGAATAATTCAGTTGGCTCAGGACTGCGCTGAGGGCATAAAGCCCGGTGACGTCGCCCGCACGTGGACGGCGGGGTATTTTACACACGTGGCCGGAGCGGTGAACAGCAGCCGGTCCCTGGCCGCTGCCCTGCAGCACAAAGATCTGGGCTCTAAGCCAGGGTAAGAATTAGAGCAGGCTGGTTTAGACTAATTCTATTCTCCTTTAACTCAGAAATCTAAGAGCTCACAGGACAGCTACCCAAGGGATTTTGTTTTTGGTTTTTTTTATTAGTAAACTAGTAGTAAAACCCTAGCTTTCTGCTTCACAGTTCAAAGTAAATAATTTTATCTTACACCATAAAACTATGATTTCTCCTGTACTATTCCTTCAGGTACATTTTAATCTAATACAACCATTTTGCAAACATATGAAATGACAGGGCAGTCTTCTCCAAGTCGGATTTAAAGCTCAAATATATATGTATAGCTATACAATGCATAAATACACACACAACCGTACACACATGCACCTCTTTATTACCTCAGAATGAAAATGCAAATGCATTTATTAGCCTAAGAGTGGCACCAAATGGAAATGTATGCACATACATTTAGATACCAGAAACCTTGAAAATAAAGCAGTTGTAGCTATTAATGTTCCTCTTTGACAGTTTTTTAAATTCCTCAAAAATATGAAACAGCATGAATACTGTCAATATATCACAACGGCCACATTAGGTTTTGTGATATACATCATAATATAAAGAGCACTATTAGAGCACAACTTGGGAACCATTAAATCATTCTAAATCATTGTTCTATTCCATTAGTGTCAATGGTGAAACCACATAATAGGCTTTACTACAAACTTCACCTTGGTAGGCCACTGTCTCTAATAACCACTTCTCTATGATGTGGTATCATACCCAGAAATCCAGGGAGAAAATAAAGTCTCCCTTATTTCTTTTTTATTGGATGGGTAAAGTTAAATTTAGCTGTAAGTAAAAAAAAAAAAATCCTGAAGCTTTGTTCACTAACTGCGAGTTGCTGCTACTTGTACAAAAAAAAATTAGGCAGACCTTGGAAGAACAGTTTGAAATACATTTAAAACCTGGCAATGCTGAGGCCAGGGTAGGCCGGGCAGTGCCTGCAATTACGATGTCATTTTTGAAATGCAGTTTAGCACATTTGTCCGCCTCTTTACACTTTTGTTCAGGAGCAGAGTCCTGATTATAGGAACACTGTAAGTTTCAAACCTGCCCTTTCCCTTATTCTCCCCTGGTTTGCGCTGTACCCTTTTAAAAAGTCATTTGGGCACTTTGTTGAGGTGAGGCTGGGAAGGACTTCAGCTCAAACTGAGATCAATTTTCAAATGTTTCAGGGAGAATCGTTGTACAGTGTTCTGTGCCCCTCTTCTTTACAAATAGAACCATTTATTCCCCTCCCCCTACGAATTTAGTCACAATCCCTTCGCTCTACTTCTTAGATACACTTACAAATATAATGCTCACTGCAAAGATTTCTACTACACGATAGACACCTTTGTTATTGGCTAAGGACGTTTTAGGATAGGATAACATAAGTGAAAGTCAGATGCAACTGCATAAATGAATAATAATATAACGAATGACTGAAATAATTCATCATTTAATACACTACCAGATCAAAGACAAAATTCTTTATATTCTCTCTGTTAACTTTGATAAATTGTAAAGTGTTTAAACAATTATTGATTGTAAATAAGTACTTTTTTTAAACATCTTTATTGGAGTATAATTTCTTTACAAAAACAACAATCTACCCTTTTCAGGTGAGCTTTGAATAAAGCCAGTTTAGGGCACTGAAACAGATTATTACTCTAATGGCTCCATTTTGCTTTTGATCCATTCTTTAGGAACAGACTTAAAAAATAATAATAATACTACATGTATCCCTATGATAAGATGATGTTTTAAACTTAGGAAGAGAAAGCAATACGGCAAAGAGGAACAAATAACAAATACATTAAGGGAAGTAGAAATAAGTCACTAGGAGCTGAATACTTCAGAAGGATAAACAAAAATCATAGTGAGGAATCTGGTATATGTATGTTTATAAGAATTATCTAATAAAAGGGAAAAAAATAAATAAATTTGGAAATTATAAAGTAGATAAAGTATAAGAAATATAGAAATCCAGTCTCATACCCGGTAGACTTATTTAAAGTGTCCTCATGCCATGAAACACTTTTAGATTTCTCTGTTAATACTGTTAGATTTCTTTGTTAATTTGCTTACCCACATCACATGTACCAGACTGACATAAAAACATGTCTCTCCATCCCTCCAATTTCTCTTCCCTTCCGTTTTCTTTTCTTCTTTCTCTCTGTCTCTCTCTACCTGCCTGCCTCCCTCTCCTTTTCTTATCTTTTTCCCTCTGTCTCCCTCCCTTTCCCTCTTCTGTCCCATCTCCCTCCTGTTAGCTCTCTTGCCCTCTCTTCTTCTTTCTTTCCTTCCTTTTTAAAAAATTAACAGTCTTTTTCAATGCTGGTTTATGCATAATATGTTTGGAAATAGCAATGCAGGAAAGTGTTAACATAGCACTTCATGGAAGGGAAATTAAAAATAAAAACCTGAGGTATTACGGCTTTTTTTTAATGAGGATTCAAACAGAAAAAAACATAAGCTTGATTTGCTGTCTCTGTTGCCTAAAGAAAGTCTTTTAGCTAAAGCCTCACCTCTGACCTTGTTCTTTACTTTCAGGGTATATTGTATTCCTCTTTTTCGTTACATGTTTGGTTTGCAATGTCACTGATGTTAATAGGAAAGAGAGAGAATTGCTGTTTGAAAAGTCCATGCTCTGCTTTTTGAAGGCTACCTTTATTTTCTATTTTTGTGATATTTTCTTTTTTTGCTTTTGAAAAAAATCATGGTAAAGGTCAACTCTTAAATACATTGGAAAACTTACCTGAGTCAAAATTACAACATTTAAAAAATAATAGATGTTATCTTCTGATGTCAAATTGGCATATCAGATTTTATCACTTAAGAATTTAATCTCAAAGTGTCATGAATAAACTGGTATCAGAATTAAAAGGAAAACATTGTTGATGTCTGTTCTAAAGCGCTGGTTTTAGGTTTCAAATGGGGAACACACTAGGTTTGATTTGTATCACACAGTTATCAGACAGAGTAGTTGTGTCTTCCAGATCAAAGGAAAAAAAAAACAAACCCCAAGTCAAACCATGTATTACTGCTTCCTAATTTCATTTACCTTCTGATTCCAGAGAAGATTTTGCTGAAGGCTTAGTAAGAGTAAGAATCTACAGGGAATGCTTCACTTGTGGCTTTGCCTAATTCTACATTCCTTCTAGATGGAAAATGGTGACGGTTGGAAGGGTGTGGGGAAAACTTTTTTTTTTTTTTTTTTTTTCGGTACACGGGCCTCTCACTGTTGTGGCCTCTCCCGTTGCAGAGCACAGGCTCCGCATTCACAGGCTCAGCGGCCATGGCTCACGGGCCTAGCCGCTCCGCGGCATGTGGGATCTTCCCGGACGGGGGCACGAACCCGCGTCCCCTGCATCGGCAGATGGACTTTCAACCACTGCGCCACCAGGGAAGCCCCGTGGGGAAAACTCTGCAGTAGGATTACACTATGGCTAATCTGCAGGATCAAATAACCTACTTATTACTGAATATGCTAATCTATTTTCCATATTCTGTACATCCATTCCAATTTTAAGAAACAGTGCTTAAGGAATCTGGATTAATATGTGATCATAAAGCCTGCATGGAAAACCAAGAAAAGCAATGCCATTAAATACTCTTTCATAGAAAAAAAGAAAAAAAAAAGAATTAGAGCAGGCTGGGAAACTGGAAATGCCCAGCCCGGAGGTGGGGGTGGGGAGGTAGGTGGGTGAAAAGTGGCGAGAGAAAGATCTGTGGGGTGAGGGGTCTTCTGATCCTTCATGCCTCTTCAGGCACTCAGGTTGGTACATGGCCTGATTCGGTTCAGACAGATGACAGAGTGGTCAGTTTTGTTGCTCAGCACCTAGCCACCAAAGACTCAACATCCTGTCTAAGATATCCTATTGAAACTCATTACCTATTGCAAAAGACAAATCATTCTAGTTATGTGAAACACTGAGTCATAGCAGAAACCTGAAGTCATTTCTAACTCTGGTTTTTCATGAGATCAAACTAAGAGTTTTAGTTTCTTATGTTTTGAACAAACAGTTATTAGAAACTGTATATTACAAATAATTACAATCGTGACTGAGGACTCTTCTGGACTTTATGTAATCTGCTGGCTTCCAGGAAAAGACGTGAAGAGATATAGGTGGGCCCCCCTAAATCCACTCAATACATGCCTGGCTATTTACAGAAATTACCTTCTAAGGAGTGTATGGGTTGGAGGCCTAGATAAGGAGCTGAGAGTCTTGAAAGTGTGCTGTGATATTCCAAGGAAGTCGGTCAACCAACAGTTAACTGAGCTTCTTTAAAAAGCCCATACCTTGGGACTTCCCTGGTGGCACAGTGGTTAAGAATCCACCTGCCAAGGCAGGGGACACGGGTTCGATCCCTGGTCTGGGAAGATCCTAAACGCTGAGGAGCAACCAAGCCCATGCGCCACAACTACTGAGCCTGCGCTCTACAGCCTGTGAGCCACAACTACTGAGCCCACGAACCACAACTACTGAGGCTGTGTGCCACAAGTACTGAAGCCCACGCACATAGAGCCTGTGCTCCACAACAAGAGAAGCCGCCACAATGAGAAACCTGCGCACCACAATGAAGAGTAGCCCCTGCTCGCCACAACTGGAGAAAGCCCGTGCGCTGCAACAAAGACCGAACGTAGCCAAAAATAAATAAATAAAATTAAAAAAAAAAGAAGAAGCAGCTTACGTCATTGTTAGTGTTTAAAGGAAATACCAGGACATCAAAACACAAAATGATGTCAGAAGGAGATTATTGTCTTAATGGTGAGATCAAATAAATGCAGTAAAGCATTAGAAAAACAATACGAAACAGCTGAGTCGTTTTAAGTTTGTGACAGGGATTATTGATACTACCTATCTCTTCTTCATGTCTTTACTTTAAATATTCTTTTTCCCTATTCTAGGATTACAAAACCATACACCATGCTCTTCTTGTAGACACCCTAGAAGAACCATATCATCCTGGTCTTAAAACACCTACAAGAAAGGGCACAGTACTTTTCCATTAGTAAGTATCCAGGTAAAATAATGGCAGCCAGCTTTTCAACTATGCAGGAATTAGGGTTTAAAGGAATAAAATATCAATTTTTCTTTAAATATTTGTCACCCAAAGTGTCACTGCCTTCACTGATACAACAAAAAATTAGGTTGGGTGAGTGAGGGAGTAGGGAGAGGAAAGTGTCAGGGAGGAGTATGTGGCATCTTTTGTCTATTAAATTATGGAATTACGGGTCATCTAATGGAAACCTGTGGCATGATTAAGCTATACAAAATTGTCAGGCTCATGTGTATGTCTTTCAAAGAGCTGATAGGATACAGCTCTTTGGGTAGCAAAGGATACAACAGCCTAGATATCAAGTTAGCCAAAAGGTCTCCAGCGGAACTGGGCCTTGAGCATTGGAATATATAATTAGATCATAGTGATTTTTTTCCTATGACACCTGGAAGTAAAAACAGGTCTTATAAACACTTCTAAAACTAGCAGTTCAAACAACATGCATTTACAGAGAGAGCGTATGAGCTCAGCAGACTGCTACTCATTGCGAAGGGTAATAATAAAATATTAATAATTTCCATTTATTGAGTATTATATGTCAGGCATCATAGTAGGTGTTTTATGTACATTATGCTGTTTTCAAAGCAAAATTATGATATGATAATCCACAGTTTACAGAAGAGAAATCTGTAGATCAGAGAAGATTTTTCAAGAACTGATGGTTTCCAAAGACTGTGCTCTTATCCAATAAGCTATAGAAAGTTGGCACCGGGAAGTAAAGGTCACAGAAAGCTGAGCCACAGAAGTTCAGCTCTAAGGTAGGATCTTGGTTACCTTCACAGTGATTAACCAGTCTTCAGTGGTTATTATAGAAATACTAGGCCAAAAAGGCAGCATCCAGATTTTAGTTTGCATCAGAAGAGAAGAGGGCTGGCCAGGGAGTGAGGGTATGCTTTACTTACTTGTGTTAAAAGCTACATGGGAACCAAATAATGTCAAAAACAATGTCCGATAACTGGCAATGAAATTGGAAGCTATTGGTGTGAAAAATTCTGGTTTGGAATTGTATTGACTTAGGTTTACTTGCACAGCCAGAACTTTCTAAAACAGAAATAGATGTAATATATATTGTGCTCTAACCTTCTCTGTACTTTTCTTCTTCCTACAGACAAAGCAGATACTTCATCCTGCTCTGAAAACAAACAGTAAGTGATAACTCATTTATTTAAATGTGAACATTTTATTTGTCAATCATTTTTACTTTGCCAATGGTAAAATTATATATTTAACAAATGTACCCATGATTTTCAAACTTTATGGATAGTTATTGAGACAATGATCTTGAATTAATTCTACTCTCACTATGTCAAGTTGAAACAAATGCATTTTTTACATCTCATTCTAAAATGGATAATAGAAATAGTTCCCGTGTTTATGATCTTGAAACAAGTATACTAGAACTATATTGAATAGAAAACAATGTAAAATATGACAATTTGTATATATTGTATATTCTTCCATGTTAGTGATTTTTACTATGAACATATTGTATACTGTTATATATTAACACAGGAATTGTTAAAATAAGGATAGAGTGTCTCCATTAAGCTACAAAATGTTTGATTTTCCCAGTTGAAACTATGTTTTCCTTTCAATGTGCATTGACTTGGACATCATAATTGGTTGAAGGTTAATTTCTGCCATTACTTAAGAACTTACCAGGACTTCCCTGGTGGCGCAGTGGTTAAAAATCTGCCTGCTAATGCAAGGGACACGGGTTTGAGCCCTGGTCTGGGAAGATCCCACATGCCGCGGAGCAACTAAGCCCGTGGGCCACAGCTGCTGAGCCTGAGCTCTAAAGCCCGCGAGCCACAACTACTGAGTCTGTGTGCTACAACTATGGAAACGCCTAGAGCCCGTGCTCCACAACAAGAGAAGCCACCGCAATGAGAAGTCGGCGCACCGCAACGAAGAGCAGACCCCGCTCGAGGCCACTAGAGAAAGCCCGCACGCAGCAACAAAGACCCAACGCAGCCAAAATAAATAAATATAAATAAATAAATAAAGGAACTTACCATTGGCATAGGTTAATTAACTCTTATAGGCCTCAATTCCTTCATCCGTAAAACACCACCATACCTGCGAAGGTAAGAGAGTGAAATTAGACATTGTATTTTGCCCTACACTGTCAATAAATGTTCATTCCTCTCCCTTTGATAATCACACTATTGAGAAGAAAGGCAATACATGGAAGAGGTACCAATTGTCCACTATTTACAAGTCAATAAGGCCTGAGATGTACTGCAGATAAACAGTTTAGAATTTTCTTTTCCTCCAAGAATTTGGGGGTAGCAATTGCATAGGAAGACAGTTAATCTAGGCAGTATTCCTTTCATTTACAAAGTGAGTAATTTTTATATGATGAATGGTGGGGAAGAGAATATGAATGCTTCCTAAACTTCATGTTCTTTTTGATTCATCTAAAGGACCAAGGATTTTTTGACACAGTGAGAAAGCACAATGTGGGCAACCCAACGCTGAGTGTCTTTTAAAAAGTTAATGAAGATATTAAGTAACCTTTGTACCCAATCATGAATTCAGCAAATTTGAACAGGCTAGATTTTCAATATATTAGTTCTATTTGTATTTTTTCTATACTTGGAAATTTGAAAATATAGACAAGTGTAAGGAATAAAATAAACATAACTTCTAATGCCTCCATTGGAGAAATAACTACTACTAAAGTATTTGTACATTTCTGTGTTATCACAACCCTGAAATCTTGATTAGAGTTGTGTATAAATAAAAGGACAAGAAGTCTACTTTTCATAGACAAGAGGAAAAAAACTAAGAAATGGTATACACTGAAAATAACCTTTGCCCTAAAATTGAAATAATAATCAATGCAAGATCATAATTAACTGTGGCGAAATCTGTTTTCTTCCATATTTTCTTTCTGATGGGCTTAGGAGCAATAGAAGTGGGCAGAGAGAAGTGGTATGTCCCTCACCTTTATAGGTATAATTCAAGTGCAACAGTCAAGTTCTTCAGCTTATTTTTTATTGTCCCTATCAGAGACAAGGTTGGTTCTATTATGATTCTACTGGCACCATATGACAGTCCTCTCTTGTTACATTACTTATAAATTTGGGAATCACGGCTCCTTTGAGATAACCAAGATCATTACATTAGTTCTTCCCTCCTAGTTAGAGGTCCATGTACTACATGTTTCAATGTAGACCTTTGTTCTCTTTGACTTACTTCCTAGCAATGGCTTCACTCCCAGTTGTGCTGTTTCTGGCTACTGTGCTGCTACCATCTTTCCCCACCAAAGCAAAGGTAAGGTTAAAGTGGAAAAATCTTTCCAGAGCTATCCAGGCAGCTCTGTGGGATGGCAAGGCACTTTGAGAGCGGAAGTAATGAGAGTGTCTAGTACATCACAGAGCACTCCTTGGTAGCTCAGAGCACTTAACGTAATTATCTAGATGAAAGTTCAAGGATGAGCAGTCCAGTACAGCAGCTATCTGTCACACATGGCTATTAAAGACTTGAAATGTGGCTTTTCCAAAACAAGATGTGCTGTAGGTAGTATAAATTACACACCAGATTTCAAAGATTTAGTACAAAAAAAGAAAAATATTGCATTATTTTTACATGGAGTACATGATATTTTGGAAAATTAATGCATTAGGTCCCTAGGGCTGTTGTAGGAAATTAACACAAGTTTGGTGGCTTAGCCCAATAGAAATTTATTCTCTCACAGTTCTGGAGACCAGAAGTCTGAAATCAAGGTATCAGCAGGGCCATGCTCCCTCTGGAGGATCTAGGAGGGAGTCTGTTCCATGGTCCTCTCCCAGCTTCTGGTGGCTTCCACCAATCCTTGGCTTGTGGCTACATCACTGGAATCTCTGCCTCCATCTTCACATCACCTTCTCCTCTTGCGTCTCTTATAAAGACACGTGCCATTGGATTTATTTTTCATTCAGTATTGGCCCCTGTCCTTAGGGATGTATAAGTACGCAGGAGAAATGGACGCAATGTGATCATGGTGATAAAATGTGGTCAGACCTATGTTCACAGTATTTGCAGAGCTCTGAAGGGGACTCAGTATTGGGGGAGCAGAGAATGACTTATTCCAAGGTGTCAGGGGAAGGTCAACCAAGGACCCTGTCTATTCAGACTTACACTTCAAAGTCTTACTCATGCTGGGACTTCCCTGGTGGCACAGTGGTTAAGAATCTGCCTGCCAATGCAGGGGACACGGGTTCATCCGGGACGATCCCACATGCCGCAGAGAAACTAAGCCCGCGTGCCACAACTACTGAAGCCCGCACGCCTAGAGCCCGAGCTCCGCAACAAGAGAATCCACAACAATGAGAAGCCTGCACAGTGCAATGGAGACCCAACACAGCCAAAAATTTTAAAAAAATAAATTGATTAAAAAAAAAATCTTGCTCATGTAATATCAGCCTTTTGTGTAAATTTAGGCTATCAAATTGCTAGACCTTGTGGGAGCAATTCACACACCCTACTCCACCTCCAGGTTTAGGATCTATCCCCCCCAACACACACACACACACACACACACACACACACACACACACCCCAAAAATATCAGCAACTGATTTAATACCTTATCAATTATATTTCTATTTCTAAAAGGAACAAAGTCAGCAATAGTCCATTCACTGGATGGCTTTGCTCCTTCCAAATGGCCTTGGAGATTTTTTTAATGGGGTCTTTTGAGCGACCCTATAAAATCTACCTATAACAGGTAGAATCACCCACAGCCAACATCGTCCTCAATGGTGAAAAACTGAAACCATTTCCACTAAGATCAGGAACAAGACAGGTTGCCCACTCTCATCACAATTATTCAACATAGTTTTGGAAGTTTTAGCCATAGCAGTCAGAGAAGAAAAAGAAACAAAAGGAATCCGAATTGGAAAAGAGGTAGAACTGTTACTGTTTGCTGATGACGTGATACCATGCATAGAGAATCCTAAAGATGCTACCAGAAAACTACTAGAGCTAATGAATGAATTTGGTAAAGTAGCAGGATACAAAATTAATGCACAGAAATCTCCTGCATTCCTATACACTAATGATGAAAAATCTGAAAGAGAAATTAAGGAAACACTCCCATTTGCCATTGCAACAAAAAGAATAAAATATCTAGGAATAAACCTACCTAAGGAGACAAAAGACCTGTATGCAGAAAACTATAAGACACTGATGAAAGAAATGAGAGATGGTACAAACAGATGGAGAGATATACCATGTTCTTGGATTGGAAGAATCAAAATTGTGAAAATGACTCTACTACCCAAAGCAATCTACAGATTCAATGCAATCCCTATCAAACTACCAATGGCATTTTTCACAGAACTAGAACAAAAACTGCACAGTTTGTATGGAAACACAAAAGACCCCAAATAGCCAAAGCAATCTTGAGAAAGAAAAACAGAGATGGAGGAATCAAGCTCCCTGACTTCAGACTATACTACAAAGCTACAGGAATCAAGACAGTATGGTACTGGCACAAAAACAGAAATATAGATCAATGGAACAGGGTACAAAGCCAAGAGAGAAACCCACGCATATATGGTCACCTTATCTTTGATAAAAGAGGCAAGAATATACAATGCAGAAAAGACAGCCTCTTCAATAAGTGGTGCTGGGAAAACTGGACAGCTACATGTAAAAGAAAGAAATTAGAGCACTCCCTAACACCATACACAAAAATAAACTCAGAATGGATTAAAGACCTAAGTGTAACACCAGACACTATAAAACTCTTAGAGGAAAACATAATAAGAACACTCTTTGACATAAATCACAGCAAGATCCTTTTTGACCCACCTCCTACAGAAATGGAAATGTAAACAAAAATAAACAAATGGGACCTAATGAAACTTCAAAGCTTTTGCACAGCAAAGGAAACCATAAAAAGATGAAAAGACAACCCTCAGAATGGGAGAAAATATTTGCAGATGAAGCAACTAACAAAGGATTAGTTTCCAAAATTTACAAGCAGCTCATGCAGCTCAATATCAAAAAAACAAAGAGCCCAATCCAAAAATAGGCAGAAGACCTAAATAGACATTTCTCCAAAGAAGATATACAGATTGCCAACAAACACATGAAAGGATGCTCAACATCACTAATCATTAGAGAAATGCAAATCAAAATTGCAATGAGATATCACCCCACACCAGTCAGAATGGCCATCATCAAAAAATCTACAAATAATAAATGCTGGAGAGGGTGTGAAGAAAAGGGAACCCTCTTGCACTGTTGGTGGGAATGTAAATTGATACAGCCACTATGGAGAACAGTATGGAGGTTCCTTAAAAAACTAAAAATAGAACTACCATATGACCCAGCAATCCCATTACTGGGCATATACCCTAAGAAAACTATAATTCAAAAAGAGACATGTACCACAATGTTCATTGCAGCTCTATTTACAATAGCCAGGACATGGAAGGAACCTAAGTGTCCATTAACAGATGAATGGATAAAGAAGATGTGGCACATATATACAATGGAATATTACTCACCCATAAAAGAAACGAAATTGAGTTATTTGTAATGAGGTGAATGGACCTAGAGTCTGTCATACAGAGTGAAGTCAGAAAGAGAAAAACAAATACCGTATGCTAACACATATATATATGGAATCTAAAAAAAAATGGTTCTGAAGAACCTAGGGGCAGGACAGGAATAAAGACACAGACATAGAGAATGGACTTGAGGACACAGGGAGGGAGAATGGTAAGCTGGGACGAAGTGAGAGAGTGGCATGGACATATACACACTACCAAATGTAAAACAGTTAGCTAGTGAGAAGCAGCCCCACAGCACAGGGAGATCAGCTCTGTGCTTTGTGACCACCTAGAGGGGTGGAATAGGGAGGGTGGGAGGGAGATGCAAGGGGGGGGGAATATGGGGATATATGTATACATTTAGCTGATTCACTTTGTTGTACAGCAGCAACTAACACAACAATGTAAAGCAATTATACTCCAATAAAGATGTTAAAAAAATAAAACAGGTAGAATCATTTTACTGGAATACTGAATGCACTTCAACTGAACCTCAACATTCTTTCTCTAAATACATTCTAAATATATTCTTTCTCTAAAAACAGATACCATGTCAGGTCAAAGTTCCCCTTAAAGTCTAGGATGAGTCTTGAGGTCCGCTCTTACCCCACTGCTGCAGCCTGATTGAATGTGGATGAATCTGCCTTCATGTTCTTATTGTATACCTTTGTACACAATATTATAAAATATAAAACATTATCACTTGTATGTCTAGAAAAATCACACTGAGAGTTCCCTTGAAACTAGAAATTGGCATTTGCGGCCTCAGAGGCGTTTTTAATTTGTCATGTCATGAATTCCATTCCCATTCTCAAAACTTCAAACTACTTTTTTCCTATTTGTCATTGCCTTGGTTCAGTTCATTGACAGTGCTTAACAACTCATAGTGGCTTGAACTGAACACTTTGTAAAGTCATCTCAGAGCCCCTGAATTAACTTATTCACTCTTAAGTGCAATTTTCAAAAATGTTTAAAAAAAAATCCTAATTTTATTTCCCTGTAGGATCCATCCTTCACTGCGCTGTTAACCATTCAAACGCAAGTCCAAAGAGAGATTGTAAATAAACACAATGAACTAAGGAAATCAGTCTCTCCACCTGCCAGCAACATGCTAAAGATGGTAAGAAGCAAAAATATAAATAAAGTGGTGTGAACCAGCAGTGGTAAGAGCAGGCAGCTAACTGGCATCTCTTAAGACTCTTGTGGCTTACAAAGTTCTGTCTCTATTTTTCTACTTCATTTAGCTCTGTCATGGGCAGGGCAGAAATGAATTTTCCTTTATAATGGTTAAATAACTTGTCAAGATTACAGGGCTCTTAAGCTGGGAAGGCAGAATTTAGAAGCCAGATCTTCAGACATCAAATATGAAGGTGTTACATTTTTGGTTCACTATCTTCCCTAGTTGAAAATAAAGAAATCTCCTATCCTTCAGGATCAATGCCATTTAGGGAAAATAACAGCCCATTTCCCAGGGAATAGTCCATAAAAGCTGGACATCTCCCATGTGGACACAGTGGGCTACAAATGGAATTGGCAATAAACTAGGTCAGCTTATTACTACTGAAATATAGTCAGACTATCTCACATGTTGGTATTTAGAGCAGCAACATTATTAAAAATCTTAGGTGCGGCTGCTATGCTATCATAGTCAGATAATGTATTAGGTATTTCTCTCGTTAGACATACCTGTGGACTTGTCTTTGTGTGGAAACTGGCACTGGGACAGATAAAGACACACGCACACACATACACACAAACAAAAAGGTACTTTAATACCAATGACAATTAGATAATACATCTACAGAAGTTTTAAAGTAATGCAAATCAGCCTACCAATCAGATTTTAAAGCATATACTTCATTGGAGTTGAATCTTTGTGTATTTTGTTTTTCTTGTGACATTTAGGAATGGAGCAGAGAAGCAACAGCAAATGCTCAGAAGTGGGCAAACAAGTGCACTTTAGAACACAGTAATCCAGATGACCGGAAGACCAGTATGTAAATGAGTCAATGTTTGTTGAATAAATGAGCAAATAAAATATTAGGCAAATAAAATAGGACAGACCATTCTGGAGCATTGTATTCAGAAGACTTTGTGAATAAATGTTGCTTATATGGCTGTACTTTTAAAATTAAAGTATCTGTATAGAGAGAGATACGATAAGTACTATTTCATGCTTGTTGATTATTTACATTATGCAAATTATTTCTTAAGCAGCATCTCATTTGTTCCTCTTGATCAGCTCATGGTGAACAGGTCATGCATAATCATTTTCCCGATTTTAAAGATTAAAAAGGATGTGGAAGGAATGAATTATGCAAGAACACAACTGGTAGGAGTATCATATGCTGGAAAGTTAACCAGGCTTCCTGATTTCTCACCCTTTGCCCTTTTTGTGATATTGTGTAGCTGTATGGTGTTTTGAAATCAGATTATTTTGCATTCACAAAATGTGTTAAAATATGTTGAACTGTTCCTGAATTTTACTCTAAAAATATTTAAGCTTTTTTTAATCAGGATGAATATTTTGGGTGTGTTGATTCATTTTTTAAAGTTTTGATAACAAATTGTCAAGTATTTTGTATAGACTGTGTACCTATAATGCATAGAATAATATATTAGACTCAAAAAAACTTGAAGACGTATCTTACCAAGGATCATAAAAGCCATGAGAGAAAAAAAACTTGTCTTCACAAACCTTACATAAAATGTTTTACATTTTCAAGCATGATATACACATAGGTAAGCCCAATTTAAAGGTAGTGAATAACTTATCTGTTATTTCAGATTTGTTCTTGTTTATATTGTTGATGCAAACATTATGATGAAATTACAACAGGAGGCGACTGTGTTCATTTTCAGTGGAAAATGGTCTTAAAGATCCAAGTCTACTGTTAGTTTCTAAGTTTCTGTCTTTCCTTATTAAAGGAGATATCCAAAAACACTTTATACTTTCTTTAAGCAGCACGTAAACATTATATTTCAAGTCACCAAAACGTAAATATTAAGAGAGGGCTGAAAAGGGTAACGTTTCTGGACCTCAAGGCACTTCTTTCTTCTTTAAATTAATTTTACTGTGGTAAGAACACCTTTTTTTTTTTTTTTTTTAGTTTTTAAAAAATTTTATGCTGCTAAGAACACTTAACATGAAATCTACCCTCTCAAGAAATGTTTAAGTGTACGATACAATATTGTTGATTGTAGGTGCCATGCTGTCCATCAGATATCTAGAAATTATCTTGCTTACCAGAAAGTTTATGCCCATTGATTAGTAACTCCCCATTCCTCCTTCCCCCCAGCCCAGCAGCCACCATTCCACTCTTTGATTCTATGAATTTGACTATTTGAGATACTTCATACTGATAGAATCAGGCACTCGTTTTCTGTGACTAGCTTATTTCACTTAGCAAAATATCCTCAAGGTTCATTCATGTTGCTGCATGTTGCAGAATTTCCTTCTTTTCTAAGGATGGATGATATTCCATTGTGTGTATATACCACATTTTGTTTATCCGTTCATCTGCTGATGGACATTTAGGTCATTTCCACATCTTGGCTATCATGAATAGTGCTGCAGTGAACATGAGAATGTAAATATCTCTTCAAGATCTTGACTTCAATTCTTTTGGATAAATACTCAGAAGTGGAATTGCTGGATCATTTGGTAGCTCTACTTTCAATTTTTTGAGGAACCTCCCTACTGTTGCCTACAACAGCTACCTATGTTTTATTCTCACCAACAGCGTACAAGAATTCCAATTTCTCTTGCTGTCTTTTGTTTTTTGAGAACAGACATCCTGACAGGTGTAAGGTTATATCTCATTGTGGTTTTGATCTGCCTTTTTTCTGATGATTAGTGACACTGAGCACCTTTTCATATACCTGTTGGTCATTTGTACATCTTTTTTGGAGAAATGCTGTTCAAGTCCATTTTGCTCAAGAAAGATTCTTAAGTCGTTTCCTCAGGCAGCCCCCAGAAAAGATGGATCTCTGACAGTCCATCCAATTCTTTCCCTCCCCAGGGAGAGGCTAAGAGCTGGAGTATTTTGTTTGTTCACTCTGTGCTGAACCAGGAAGGGAGGCTATGGCAACTGCCAGCCCAAATATCTGTCTCTGTTCTCACTAGCCGCAGGCAGTGAGTTTATGCTAGGTCTTGATAGCATTCCAAAACAGGCAAGTCAGGAGCCAGTCCTTCAGGCAGCCTCTGGAAAATGTGTGGCATCAGATGACCAAACCAGCTTCTTCCCTCCCCAGGGAGAAGCAGGCAGCTGAGGTTTTTGTCGGCTTGCTCTGTGCTGAGCTGGGGAGAAGGGCTATGGCATCTACCAATCCAAACTGCCATCTCAGTTCTCCCCCAGGGAACAAGATTGCGCTCCAGGACTGGCAAGAAAGATGCCAGTTCTTTGGGTAGCCCCAGAGAAACTGGACCACTGGACACACTGATCAACTCCCAGGGAAGAAAGGAAAAAAATGAAAGGATTTTTCATTTGCTTGCTCTGTGCTGAGCCAGAGGGAGGAGTTATGGTGTCTAGCAGCCCAAACACCATCTCCACTCACCACCTCCAAGACTAGCAAGACAGAAGCCAGCTCTCTGGGGCGTCCCCTTGGAAACGTTGGGTTGCTGGACACATGAGCCAACTCTTTCCCTCCCCTGGGAGAAGCTGGGAGTTAGAGGGTCTCTTCCTGATTGTATAGCACGGTGCTGAGGGTAGGGATTCTCGCCAGAGGGTTTTCCAATCTCCCTAGAGGCTTCAGTGAGTCTGGTTTCATATCCCTCAGGGTCAGGAAGCCTTTAGTTTTGTTTTTGGATTTCTGACAAGGGCAATTTGTTCATGAATTGTTGCTGAATCAGTGTGTGTATTGGGGAAAGGAGAGTCCAGGGCTTCCTACCTCACCATTCTGCTGATGTCACCCTCTGCAAGGTCCTTCCTGCCTAACTCTCTGAGGAGACATTATGACTCCTCAGAGAGTTATAATATAACTGGAAGTTATAATATCCAGTTATAATATAACTGTAAGTTATATATAACTCTCCTCAGAGAGTTATAACTGTAAGTTATATAACATTATATAACTATAATGTCACATTGTGACATTATGACTCATGGACTAAGGGAAGAGCTACAAGTTTTGAACACCTTCCTGATGTCAGTTGACTCTTGATTGGGACTCTTAAAGACTGCCCGTAAACCTTTTTTTTTCCAAAGTTATGCAAATTCATAATCATAAATATTTATTCTGGCTCCTATGTGTGAAAAATCTCTGCTGAGGGTGGGTAAGAGGAGAGAAAAAATAAAATTTGGTTGTTGCCTTTCGTAAGCTAACAATACAAAGCTGAGAGCACACACATTATACCTGTGAAGAATTTAGCATGAAAAAGAATGCATCTTTGACAATCCACAGGGAGGAGGATTTTGTTTGGTTTGGTTTTGTTTTGATTTTTATTGAAATATAGTTAATTTACAATGTTGTGATAGCTTCCGGTGTACAGCAAGGTGATTCAAATATACATATATATATATATTTTACATTCACTTCCATTATAGGTTATTACAAGATATTGAGTATAGTTCCCTGTGCTATACAGTAGGTCCTTGTTAGAATAAATTCTTCTCAAGCTATTCAGAGTTTGCATATTGTGGCCAGCCCAGTGGGCTAGGTCTTCTGTCTTCTATTCAGCTTTACAGCTGATAAGGAATGGAAGCATCTTTTTCATGTATTAACAGTTAGCAAATACAGGCACTGAGTTTGAAGGGCAACATCCTTGTGTTCATGTAGTTGACTTCTCTTGCCACGGCATGCTTTTTTGTTTTCTTCATGAATGATCTGTTCACACTTAGGTACAAAACGTGGTGAGAATCCCTACATGTCAAGTGACCCTACTGCCTGGTCAGATGCAATCCAAAGCTGGTTTGAAGAACACCACAATTTTGTCTATGGTGCAGGACCAAAGAGCTCCAGTGCAATTGTTGGACATTATACCCAGGTAACCAGAACAAATGAAAAACTTCTGCCACAGATGCTCTAACAGAGAAAGCTTCTCCAAATGATGACCAACACCAATGTTCAATCTGGGGGAAGGGCTTGAGTATAATAGAGTCCTGGCATTTGGCTGGTATTTCATCTAAAACTGTCATTTTTTTTTCTCATGGGCTGCAAAATTCTTGGCAGGGAAGTACACTCTGTACTTTTCCAACATTATAAATGGATACACGAAATTTAATATTTTTAAAGTTTGTGACTTTGTTTCAGTAGTTTAAATATTTCCATAAGGTATACGGCTACAAACTATGAGTCACTTTTTTTTCTTTCTTTTTAAATATTTGGCTGCGTTGGGTCTTTGCTGGTGCGCGCAGGCTTTCTCTAGTTGTCGTGAGAGGGGGCTACTCTTCACTGCAGTGTGCGGCCTTCTCATTGCAGTGGATTCTCTTGTTGTGGAGCACAGGCTCTAGGCACGCGGGCTTCAGTAGTTGTAGCATGCGGGCTCAGTAGTCGTGGCACGTGGGCTTAGTTGCCCCGAGGCATGTGGGATCCTCCAGGACCAGGGATGGAACCCGTGTCCCCTGCATTGGCAGATGGGTTCCTAACCACTGCACCACCAAGGAAGTGCCAAGAATCACTTTTTTTTTTACATTTGCTATTATTTGTTTTCCCAGTATTTTCCCCTCTTCCTTAATGTACTCTTACATATTTCCTTATGCATTTGTAGCTTGTTTGGTACTCATCTTTCCGTGTTGGATGTGGAATTGCCTACTGTCCCAATCAGGAGAGTCTAAAATACTACTATGTTTGCCAGTACTGTCCTGCGTAAGTATATACTTTAAAGTTTAATACCAATAATTCCATCGGCAATTTAATATTTTAAAATAATCTTACATTTACCCAATCAAAATAAAAAAGCATATGTTAATAAAGAGAAGGGATAAACCTTTGGAAATACTGCTTAAGGTAAGATACATTCAACTTATCAGAGAAGAGACCAAGAGTAAAATCTGAAACTCTCTTTCCTCAATTATGAAGTCATGTCTTTTCTCTCAATTGCCTTTCCCCAGGGCTCAAGGTTATTCTCTGGGCACGTGTAGTATGCATTTCTCTAGACTTGATGTCATCAGTTCTCACTAATTTCACACCCTAGGTGGGTGGAAGCTTGATGGTTAAGCAAGAGGCAGTAGTGGAGTGGAAAATAAGGGATAGTAAATTGTGATTTCAGCCCTTTCTGCTGAAACGTTCCTATTCTTACTTATCTTGAAAACCATATACGTTATTATCATTAGAAATGATTCATTCTTCTGGGTCTCCAAGGTTTTTCAAGAGATCTTTAATATATGTTAGAGTCCAGAAAAAGGAAACATCTTAAGCTTTTGTTTCTCAGAAGTTTTCACCAAAAACTCCATAATGAACAATTCCTTACAGTCTTTATTTGTAACAGGAAACATGCTCTTTCATTAAGCAAAACGTTTTAAGTTCTCCACAACAAATCCTATGGATAAACTAAAGACCTAACCTCAACATATCTGCTAGTCTTAATTTCTTTTAAAATTTGAAGTTCTTTACCACTACAGGCAGGGAGGCCCCAAACCAAGCCTCATATAGGATTTATTTGATACTATAGATGACCCAGGGATATGGGTCTCCAGTTTGAGAAATATGACCTCCAAAGTCATTTTCCTGAAAACAGCTATTAGAGTTTAGTAGAAAGAATAGATAGGTCATTTGGGGAAGGACAACACGGGCCTAGGAAGACCCTGAGCTCACCTCCTCCCATGCACACACTGAATCTACACCTACATATAAAGAAATTGCCCCCGAAGTTGATTTAACAGCTTCTGCAGATAGAAGGACCACATAGAAATTACTAGGAAAGATGGAGACACTGTATCCATGGGAACCCCACCCCCATTTTAGTGATCTGCAGTAGGAGGGATATAGCTGAGGGGCTTGAGAACAGACTCACCTGCCCTGGGACACAGCAAAAAATACCCCAGCAATTTAAAAAGCATTCAGACTATACAGAAGGAAAATCCATCTGCTAACCTGAGAGCTTCTTCCAAATGAACAGGGAACTGCTGGAGCCCTCCCCAGAGTCGAAGGCACCAGTGAGCACCATTGTTTGGTCCCCCTGGGAGTCCCCCCAGTGCACACCTTCCCCAGCTGCAGCCCTAGCCATCCCACCAAGGCAGCCGTAAGCACAGTGCTCCCCAGGGACTTCCTCTAGCCTGGCCCATTCCAGCTCAAGCTGGTCTGCTAAAGCCACCAGTCACAAGCAGTCACAGGGGATGCTCTTACACAAGGCCACTCCTTCAAGACCAAGAGCGGTAGCTGTTTAGCCTAAATCATAGAAAAAAACCCAAAATTTAGCAACTATACTCCAATAAAAAATTTTTTTAAAATAATAATAAAAACAAAATTCAAACAAAATGAGGAGACAGGAATATGTTCCAAATGAAAGAACAGAATATAACCACAGGAAAAAACTCTAATGAAATGGAGATAAGTAATTTACCTGATAGAGTTCAAAGAAATGGTTATAGGATGCTCACTGAACTAGGGAGAATAATGGAAGAACACAATAAGAATTTCAGCAAAGACTTAAAAACTAAAAGAACCAATCAGAAATGAAGAATATAGGAACTGAAATAAAAAACACACTCAAGAGAATCAATAGCAGATTATATGATACAGAAGAACAGATAAGCAATCTGGAAGATAGAATAGTGAAAAATCACCCAATGAGAACAGCAAAAAGAAGAAAGAATTTTTTTTAAATGAGGAGAGTTTAAGGTACCTCTGGGACAACAGCAAGCTACCAACAGCTAGGGATCCCAGGAAGATAAGAGAGAGAAAGGAACAGAAAACATTTAAAAAAAATAATGCCTGAAACCTTCCCTAACCTGAAAAAGGAAACAGACATCCAGGTACAGGAAGCTAAGAGAGTCCCGAACAAGATGAACCTAGAGTTATACCAAGACATAATTAAAATGGCAAAAGTTAAAGAGGAAATTTTTAAGGCAACAAGAGAAAAACAACTAATCACACAAAAGAGAAACCCCATAAGACTATCAGCTGGTTTCCAGGAGAAACTTTATAGGCTGGAAGGGAGTGGTAGGATATATTTAAAGTTCTGAAAAAACAAAAACAAAAAAAGCTTACAACCTGGAATATTCTGTTCAGCAAGGTTATCATTCAGAATTGAAGGATAGATAAAGAGTTTCCCAGACAAGCAAAACTAAAAAAGTTCATCATCGCTAGACTGGCCTTACAAGAAATGTTAAAGGGTCTTCTTTAAGCAGAAAAGCAAAGGCCACAACTAGAAACAGAAAACACATATGAAAGAATAAATCTCACTGGTAAAGGCAAATATATAGTAATGGCAGTGGATCAGCCACTTAAAAAGCTAGTATGAAGTTTAAAAGACAAAAGTGCTACTATCAGTTGTAACTGCAACAAGTAGTGAAGGACTACACAAGGTAAAAAAATGTAAAATATGACATAAAAATCATAAAACAGATGGGGGTAGTAAAAATTTAGTGCTTTTAGAAAGCCTTCGAACTTAAGTGACTATCAGCTTAAAACAGCTATAGCTACAGACTGATATATATGAACCTCATGTTAAGTACAAAATAAAAACCTACAATGGATACACAAAAAATAATGAAAAAGAAGTCCAAAGCTAACACTAAAGGAATCCATCAAACCACAAGAGATGTACAGATGGTAACTGGAATTACTGTGGTGATTTCATAATGTATAAAAATATCAAACCACTATGTTGTACACGTGAAACTAATAGAATATTGTGTGTCAAGTATAACTTAATAAAAAAATTGATAGACCCTTGGAAAATGCATCCAAACTCACTGCCTGGCTGTGAGAGGGGAGGCATCGGGAACCAGGCATCTGGAGTGAGAGCTGAAGTGAATAATGAGGAAAGCGGGAGTGACAGAACCTCCAGAACACTTTTGTGTCTACGTCACAATCTTTCCAAGCCCTTCCAAGGCTACCACATGGACAGCCATGTTCTGTGCAGGAAGACAGATTCAAATACATCACTTTGGGCCCTTGGCTCCCTTGACACTACTGAGATTTGCATTCTCATGTATTTTCCGATGAATTAGATAAATTTAACAGCCAATAGGATAATCATCATCGATGAGTTACAAGTTAGTCACTGTAATTGACTACACCCAGGCTATTGGCGTTTATCAAAACTTTTTACTCTCACGTTCCTTTTTCGGTAAACATAAAAATCTCTCACGCACTACCTCTGGAAATTCATAAACCTTCCCCAGCTCTCCCTGACCCACAAATACACGCACCACAAACTACTTAAATAGCACAATGCCATCTCGAAATTAAAATATATATATATTGGAGCTTTACTGTCCCTAGTTCATATTAGAGGAATTAGGGTATTTATCCTCTTTCAAATATAAAATTATATTGCAACATTGAGTATTCTTTTTCATACTGCAACCTCCTGCCCCCAGGATCTTTCCCCGTCTCTCAAAGTGATATATTTATCCCTAGCCAGCTCTCTGCGGGGCACGGCCTTACCAATCTGACCAAGTCTACCGGGAGATGAAAAGTGTATTGCTGCAAAGAAGTTATCTGGATGCTTTAGACTAGTTATGCCAGTGTAGCTGCCCAGCCTGAAGAAGTAGAGTCAAGGAGATGGGTCGATGTGTGTGAAGTATTTTCTTAATTTGGATGTTATGTAAATTACATGTGGAGAATTGTAATTTTTCAGTTTTGTTTTGTCGTTGTTTTTTTTTTTTTGGCCTGGTGGTGCGGCTTGTGGGATCTTAGTTCCCCGACCTAAGGGGTCGAACCTGGGACCACAGCAGTGAAAGCCCAGAATCCTAGCCATTGGACCGCCAGGGAATTCCCCTCAGTTTTGTTAACAGAACTAAAAACGTTACATATATACTTATATATATTTAGTGATTGATGTTGCCCTTGGCAACTAAACAGTAAAGTGAAAAATATTTGACAGTGTGTATTTTACATTACAGTGGTAATAATGTGAGTAAAAAGAGTACCCCTTAACAACAAGGAACACCTTGTGCCAGTTGCCCTGATAACTGTGACAGTGGACTATGCAGTAAGTTTGAAGTGATTAACTTGCTATTATAATCAAGAATTGATGTTTAATTTTCTTTTTATGGATAAAGAAATCTCCCAAAGTAACCAATTTAAATAACATCTTTATGCCAAGACAAAAAGATTACCCAACAGAGTGTGTTTAAGTAAACATTTTACACATTTCAATAACCTACATATTCTCTGTAATGAAAAGAATACAGGCATACCTCAGAGACGTTGTTACAGATCACTGAAAGAAAGAAAATATGGCTATTAAGCGAGTCACACAAATTTTTGGTTTCCCAGTGCACATGAAAGCTATGTTTACACTATACTGTAGTCTATGAAGTGTGCAATGGTATTATGTCTAAAAAAAAACAATGTACATTAAATTAAAAATAATGCTTTTGGAAAAATTGCACCAATAGGCTTGCTCAATGTAGGGTTGCCACAAACCTTCAATTGTAAAAAACACAATATCTGCAAAGTACCGTAAAGTGAAATGCAATACAATGAGGTATGCCTATATTACCATATATAAGATAATGAAACATCTAGCATCCATTTGTTTCTGTGACCTCGCAGAGCTCATTAATAACTATACATTAGGGGCTTACCTGGTGGCGCAGTGGTTGGGAGTCCGCCTGCCGATGCAGGGGACACGGGTTCGTGCCCCGGTCCGGGAAGATCCCACATGCCGAGGAGCAGCTAGGCCCGTGAGCCATGGCCACTGAGCCTGCGCGTCCGGAGCCTGCGTTCCACAACGGGAGAGGCCACGACAGTGAGAGGCCCACATACTGAAAAAAAAAAAACAAAAAAAACTATACATTCATGCTTCTGATAATTTCATCAACGTTAATGTCATTACACCAAAGGTAGTATTTTGAAAGCATAAAAATGTATAAATCTAAGGATGTGAGACCACATTGTGTCTCAGTCTATACAGGCAAACTTAATGTTTCTTTTGTGCAAATGAGTTCCTCATGCTGATTACTGCATTTTTTTCTAAAGTATAATTGGAAGCATGGTGATTAACATAATAAATGATCACTTGCCCTATAATTTACTCATGGTTTTGTGCACACTTTTAATGACAAAGTCCAACCTGTATATGATATGGGTTTATAGAATCCATAAAGATATTGTTGCAAAAGGAGGGAATAAAATGTCATATGTGTCATTTCTAAAGTTGTCATGATCTGAAGTAAAAATAGCTATTGGTTTTTTATAGTTGGGATATTTTTATTAAAATTATTATGGGGCTTCCCTGGTGGCGCCGTGGTTGAGAATCTGCCTGCCGATGCAGGGGACGCGGGTTCGTGCCCTGGTCCGGGAAGATCCCACATGCCGTGGAGCGGCTGTGCCCGTGAGCCATGGCCGCTGAGCCTGCATGTCCGGAGCCTATGCTCCGCAACGGGAGAGGCCACGACACTGAGAGGCTCGCGTACCACAAAAAAAAAAAAAATTATTATGAACAATAGAGTTGACTCATTCCCTGAGACTTTTACCTTTCAAATGCATTCACCTTTAGTCAGTATTCTTCCTTACTGAATTATAGAGCTATAATTCAGAATATTCATGATGTCAAAACTATAAATTAACTAAAGGAAAAAAATCAGCTAAAAAAACATGGAATAGGCTTCCGGGAAGATGGCGGAAGAGTAAGACGTGGAGATCATCTTCCTCCCCACGGATACACCAGAAATACATCTACATGTGGAACAACTCCCACAGAACACCTACTGAACGCTGGCAGAAGACCTAAGGCTTCCCAAAAGGCAAGAAACCCCCCACGTACCTGGGTAGGGCAAAAGAAAAGAGAATAAACAGAGACAAAAGGATAGGGACGGGACCTGCACCAGTGGGAGGGAGCTGTGAAGGAGAAGAAGTTTCCACACACTAGGAAGCCCCTTCGCGGGCGGAGACTGCGGGTGGCGCAGGGGGAAAGCTTCGGAGCCGCGTAGGAGAGCACAGCAACAGGGGTGCGGAGAGAAAAGGGGAGAGATTCCCGCACAGAGGATCAGGGCCGACCGGCACTCACCAGCCAGAGAGGCTTGTCTGCTCACCTGCCGGGGCGGGCGAGGCTTGGAGTTGAGGCTCAGGCTTCAGTCGGAGCACCGGGAGAGGACTGGGGTTGGTGGCGTGAACACAGCCTGCAGGCGGTTAATGCACCACGGCTAGCCGGGAGGGAGTCCGGGGAAAACTCTGGACCTGCCGAAGAGGCAAGAGACTTTTTCTTTCCTCTTTGTTTCCTGGTCCGCGAGGAGAGGCGATTAAGAGCGCTGCTTAAAGGAGCTCCAGAGACGGGCGCGAGCCGCGCCTAAAAGAGCGCAACCCAGAGACGGGCATGAGACGCTAAGGCTGCTGCTGCCGCCACCAAGAAGCCTGTGTGCGAGCACAGGTTACTACCCACACTCCCCTTCCGGGGAGCCTGTGCAGCCCGCCACCGTCAGGGCCCCGGGATCCAGGGACAACTTCCCGGGGAGAACGCCCGGAGCGCCTCAGGCTCGTGCAACGTCACGGTGGCGTCTGCCGCCGCAGGCCCGCCCCGCACGCAGTGCCCCTCCCTCCCCCCCGGGCCTGAGCCAGCGACCTACACGCAGAGGCGGGGCCAAATCCAAAGCTGAGCCCCGGGAGCTGTGAGAACAAAGAAGAGAAAGGGAAATCTCTCCCAGCTGCCGCAGAAGCAGCGGATTAAAGCTCCACAATCAACTTGAGGTACCTGCATCTGTGGAATACATGAATAGAAAACGAATCATCCCAAATTGAGGAGGTGGACTTTGAGAGCAAGATTTATGATTTTTTCCCCTTTTCCTCTTTTTGTGAGTGTGTATGTGTATGCTTCTGTGTGAGATTATGTCTGTATAGCTTTGCTTCCACCATTTGTCCTAGGGTTCTATCCGTCCGTTGTTTTTTTTCTTAATAATTATTATTATACTTTATCTTACTTTATTTTATTTTACTTTATCTTCTTTCTTTTTTCCCATCCTTCTCTCCTTCCTTCCTTCCTTCCTTCCTTCCTCCCTCCCTCCCTCCCTCCCTCCTTTCTTTCTTTCTTTCTTTCTTTCTTTCTTTCTTTCTTTCTTTCTTTCTTTCTACTTCTACTAATTCTTTCTTTCTCCTTTTCTCCCTTTTATTCTGAGCCGTGCGGATGAAAGGCTCTTGGTGCTGCAGTCAGGAGTCAGTGCTGTGCCTCTGAGGTGGGAGAGCCAACTTCAGGGCAGTGGTCCACAAGAGACCTCCCAGCTCCACATAATATCAAATGGTGAAAATTCCCAGAGATCTCCATCTCAACGCCAGCACCCAGCTTCACTCAATGACCAGCAAGCTACAGTGCTGGACATCCTATGCCAAACAACTAGCAAGACAGGAACACAACCCCACCCATTACCAGAGAGGCTGCCTAAAATCATAATAAGTCCACAGACACCCCAAAACACACCACCAGACGTGCACCTGCCCACCAGAAAAACAAGATCCAGCCTCATCCACCAGAACACAGGCACTAGTACCCTCCACCAGGAAGCCTACACCATCGACTGAACAAACCTTAGCCACTGGGGACAGACACCAAAAACAACGGGAACTACGAACCTGCAGCCTGCAAAAAGGAGACCCCAAACACAGTAAGATAAGCAAAATGAGAAGACAGAAAAACACACAGCAGATGAAGGAGCAAGATAAAAACCCACCAGACCTAACAAATGAAGAGGAAATAGGCAGTCTACCTGAAAAAGAATTCAGAACAATGATAGTAAAGATGATCCAAAATCTTGGAAATAGAATGGACAAAATGCAACAAACATTTAACAAGGAACTAGAAGAACTAAAGATGAAACAAACAATGATGAACAACACAATAGATGAAATTAAAAATACTCTAGATAGGATCAATAGCAGAATAACTGAGGCAGAAGAACGGATAAGTGACCTGGAAGATAAAATAGTGGAAATAAGTACTGCAGAGCAGAATAAAGAAAAAAGAATGAAAAGAACTGAGGACAGTCTCAAAGACCTCTGGGACAATATTAAACACACCAACATTTGAATTATAGGGGTTCCAGAAGAAGAAGAGAAAAAGGGACTGAGAAAATATTTGAAAAGGTTATAGTTGAAAACTTCCCTAATATGGGAAAGGAAATAGTTAATCAAGTCCAGGAAGCACAGAGAGTCCCATACAGGATAAATCCAAGGAGAAATATGCCAAGACACATATTAATCAAACTGTCAAAAATTAAATACAAAGAAAACATATTAAAAGCAGCAAGGGAAAAACAACAAATAACACACAAGGGAATCCCCATAAGGTTAACAGCTGATCTTTCAGCAGAAACTCTGCAAGCCAGAAGGGACTGGCAGGACATATTTAAAGTGATGAAGGAGAAAAACCTGCAACCAAGATTACTCTACCCAGCAAGGATTTCATTCAGATTTGATGGAGAAATTAAAACGTTTACAGACAAGCAAAAGCTGAGAGAGTTCAGCACCACCAAACCAGCTTTACAACAACTGCTAAAGGAACTTCTCTAGACAAGAAACACAAGAGAAGGAAAAGATCTCCAATAACGAACCCAAAACAATTAAGAAAATGGGAATAGGAACATACATATCGATAATTACCTTAAATGTAAATGGATTAAATGCTCCCACCAAAAGACACAGATTGGCTGAATGAATACAAAAACAAGACCCATATATTTGTTGTCTACAAGAGACCCACTTCAGACCTAGAGACACATACAGACTGAAAGTAAGGGGATGGAAAAAGATATTTCATGCAAATGGAAACCAAAAGAAAGCTGGAGTAGCAATGCTCATAACAGACAAAATAGACTTTAAAATAAAGACTATTAGAAAGACAAAGAAGGACATTACATAATGATCAAGGGATCGATCCAAGAAGAAGATATAACAATTGTAAATATTTATGCACCCAACATAGGAGCACCTCAATACATAAGGCTAATACTAATAGCCATAAAAGGGGAAATCGACAGTAATACATTCATAGTAGGGGACTTTAACACCCCACTTATACCACAGGACAGATCATCCAAAATGAAAATAAATAAGGAAACACAAGCTTTAAATGATACATTAAACAAGATGGACTTAATTGATATTTATAGGACATTCCACCCAAAAACAACAGAATACACATTTTTCTCAAGTGCTCATGGAACATTCTCTAGGATAGATCATATCTTGGGTCACAAGTCAAGCCTTGGTAAATTTAAGAAAATTGAAATTGTTTCAAGTATCCTTTCTGACCACGCTATGAGACTAGATATCAATTACAGGAAAAGATCTGTAAAAAATACAAACACATGGAGGCTAAACAATACACTACTTAATAACGAAGTGATCACAGAAGAAATCAAAGAGGAAATTTAAAAATACCTAGAAACAAATGACAATGGAGACACAACGACCCAAAATCTATGGGATGCAGCAAAAGCAGTTCTAAGAGGGAAGTTTATAGCAATACAATCCTACCTTAAGAAACAGGAAACATCTCAAATAAACAACCTAACCTTGCACATAAAGCAATTAGAGAAAGAAGAACAAAAAAAAACCCAAAGTCAGCAGAAGGAAAGAAAACATAAAACTCAGATCAGAAGTAAATGAAAAAGAAATGAAGGAAACAATAGCAAAAATCAATAAAACTAAAAGCTGGTTCTTTGAGAAGATAAACAAAATAGATTAGCCAGACTCATCAAGAAAAAAAGGGAGAAGACTCAAATCAATAGAATTAGAAATGAAAAAGGAGAAGTAACAAGTGAAACTGCAGAAATACAAAAGATCATGAGAGATTACTACAAACAACCCTATGCCAATAAAATGGACAACCTGGAAGAAATGGACAAATTCTTGGAAAAACCCAACCTTCTGATACTGAACCAGGAAGAAATAGAAAATGTGAACAGACCAATCACAAGCATTGAAATTGAAACTGTGATTAAAAATCTTCCAACAAACAAACGCCCAGGAACAGATGGCTTCACAGGTGAATTCTATCAAACATTTAGAGAAAAGCTAACACCTATCCTTCTCAAACTCTTCCAAAATATAGCAGAGGGAGGAACACTCCCAAACTCATTCTACGAGGCCACCATCACCTTGATACCAAAACCAGACAAGGATGTCACAAAGAAAGAAAACTACAGGCCAATATCACTGATGAACATAGATGCAAAAATCCTCAACAAAATACTAGCAAATAGGATCCAACAGCACATTAAAAGGATCATACACCATGATCAAGTTGGATTTATTCCAGGAATGCAAGGATTCTTCAATATATGCAAAACAATTAATGTGATAAACCATATTAACAAATTGAAGGAGAAAAACCATATGATCATCTCAATAGATGCAGAGAAAGCTTTTGACAAAATTCAACACCCATTTATGATAAAAACGCTCCAGAAAGTAGGCATAGAGGGAACTTTCTCAACATAATAAAGGCCATATAGGACAAACCCACAGCCAACATCGTCCTCAATGGTGAAAAAATGAAAGCATTTCCACTAAGATCAGGAACAAGACAAGGTTGCCCACTCTCACCACTCTTATTCAATATAGTTTTGGAAGTTTTAGCCACAGCAATCAGAGAAGAAAAGGAAATAAAAGGAATCCAAATCGGAAAAGAAGAAGTAAAGCTGTCACTGTTTGTAGATGACATGATACTATACATATAGAATCCTAAAGATGCTACCAGAAAACTACTAGAGCTAATCAATGAATTTGGTAAAGTAGCAGGATACAACATTAATGCACAGAAATCTCTGGCATTCCTATATGCTAATGATGAAAAATCTGAAAGTGAAATCAAGAAAACACTCCCATTTACCATTGCAACAAAAAGAATAAAATATCTAGGAATAAACCTACCTAAGGAGACAAAAGACCTGTATGCAGAAAATTATAAGACACTGATAAAAGAAATTAAAGATGATACAAATAGATGGAGAGATATACCATGTTCTTGGATTGGAAGAATCAACATTGTGAAAATGACTCTACTAGCCAAAGCAATCTACAGATTCAATGCAATCCCTATCAAACTACCACTGGTATTTTTCACAGAACTAGAACAAAAATTTCACAATTTGTATGGAAACACAAAAGACCCCGAATAGCCAAAGCAATCTTGAGAACGAAAAATGGAGCTGGAGGAATCTGGCTCCCTGGCTTCAGACTATACTACAAAGCTACAGTAATCAAGACAGTATGGTACTGGCACAGAAACAGAAAGATACATCAATGGAACAGGATAGAAAGCCCAGAGATAAACCCACGCACGTATGGACACCTTATCTTTGATAAAGGAGGCAGGAATGTACAGTGGAGAAAGAGAGGCACTTCAATAAGTGGTGCTGGGAAAACTGGACAGCTACATGTAAAAGTATGAGATTAGATCACTCCCTAACACCATACACAAAAATAAACTCAAAATGGATTAAAGACCTAAATGTAAGACCAGAAACTATCAAATTCTTAGAGGAAAACATAGGCAGAACACTCTATGACATAAATCACAGCAAGATCCTTTCTGACCCACCTCCCAGAGAAATGGAAATAAAAACAAAAATAAACAAATGGGACCTAATGAAACTTCAAAGCTTTTGCACAGCAAAGGAAACCATAAACAAGACGAAAAGACAACCCTCAGAATGGGAGAAAATATTTGCAAATGAAGCAAATGACAAAGGATTAATCTCCAAAATTTATAAGCAGCTCATGCAGCTCAATAACAAAAAAACAAACAACCCAATCCAAAAATGGGCAGAAGGCCTAAACAGACATTTCTCCACAGAAGATATATAGACTGCCAACAAACACATGAAGGAATGCTCAACTTCATTAATCATTAGAGAAATGCAAATCAAAAGTACAATGAGATATCATCTCATACCAGTCAGAATAGCCATCATCAAAAAATCTAGAAACAGTAAATGCTGGAGAGAATGTGGAGAAAAGGGAACCTTCTTGCACTGTTGGTGGGAATGTAAATTGATACAGTGACTGTGGAGAACAGTATGGAGGTTCCTTAAGAAACTAAAAATAGAACTACCATACAACCCAGCAATCCCACTACTGGGCATATACCCTGAAAAAAACATAATTCAAAAAGAGTCATGTATCAAAATGTTCATTGCAGCTCTATTTACAATAGCCAGGAGATGGAAACAACCTAAGTGTCCATCATCGGATGTATGGATAAAGAAGATGTGGCACATATATACAATGGAATATTATTCAGCCATAAAAAGAAACGAAATTGAGCTATTTGTAATGAGGTGGGTAGACCTAGAGTCTGTCATACAGAGTGAAGTAAGTCAGAAAGAGAAAGACAAATACCATATGCTAACACATATATATGGAATTTAAGAAAAAAAAATGTCATGAAGAACCTAGGGGTAAGACAGGAATAAAGACACAGACCTACTAGAGAATGGACTTGAGGATATGGGGAGGGGGAAGGGTAAGCTGGGACGAAGTGAGAGAGTGGCATGGACATATATACACTACCAAACGTAAGGTAGATAGCTAGTGGGAAGCAGCCGCATAGCACAGGGAGATCAGCTCAGCGCTTTGTGACTGCCTGGAGGGCTGGGATAAGGAGGGTGGGAGGGAGGGAGACGCAGGAGGGAAGAGATATGGGAACATATGTATATGTATAACTGATTCACTTTGTTATAAAGCAGAAACTAACACACCATTGTAAAGCAATTATACTTCAATAAAGATGTAAAAAAAAAAAGTCAAAATACAAGAGTTCAAAAAGGCAAAAAAAAAATAATAAACCTTGGAATATTTCTACCTCTGCTGAGTGCTATATTAGCTAAGGAGCTTGGAATTTATCCTATTAGCAATAAGCACTCAATTGAAAGGTTTTCAGCAAAAGAGTGACAAGGTCAGAATCATGTTTGATAAAGAGCTTTCTAGCACTGGTAAATAGAAACTATTGGATGGAAGTCAGCAAGAAAACTATTGAAAAACATGGATTAAAAAGAAATTGAATGTCTTGACCTCATTACTGGGAAAATGAATGAAGAACAATGGACAGGGCTGAGAGACAAGAAGTAGAATAGCCAGTGTTTGTTACCAGTGCTGGTTGGTGCTGGTCAGAAGTAGAAAAGAAGTTCAGATTGATTCAGTTCCTGGCCTGAATGACTGAGTAGTCAGGGAACCATTCCCCTGGGATTGTGGGAGGGGAATAGTCACCTTGGATCCATTTTGGGTAAGAGGATGAGTTTAGTTTGAGATTTGTTGGGTTTGGGGTCCCTGGAGAACATCCAAAAAAGAAACATTAGAAAGCAAGAAGGCATATTATCATTGTTTTACCTCTCTATCTTCCCACTGGAATCACTTTCTCCTGAAAGAGAAAGCATTGGTGTCTGAGGCAGTGTGTCCAATAGGATGAAATGATAAGGATGTTCTCTATCATCATGTATCTTACAAGTAGCCACTAGTCACAGGTGGTCATTGAACACTGTGGCTGGTAAGATTAAGGAACTAAATTTTTAATTTCGCCTAACTTAAAATAATTTAAGTTTAAATAGCTCTATGTGTGTAGTAGCTCCTCCCATATTAGATTCTGTAGGTATTTTCATTTTACTCTCTTTGCTAAGGGAGAAAAATAGGTCAATTCATTTTAGAAACATGTCACCAAGTTCAAAATAAAAAGTGATGGATTAATCAGTGATCTCAACTAAGGCACCTTGTATGTCCCTCAGGAAGTGAAAGGCCCCTTGTGGTGTAAGTGACACTGACTTGTTTGTCCAATCTTACCCACTCATACACTTTGAATATGTGGATTGTTTTGTCGTTACTGAGAAAAATGATAATGAGGTAACTCATCTGTTTTTGTTACAGCCAATTCTTGTGAGTATGAAGATCTCCTTAGTAACTGTGATTCCTTGAAGAAAACAGCTGGCTGTGAACATGAAATGCTCAAGGAAAAGTGCAAGACTACTTGCCTATGTGAAGGCAAAATTTACTGAAATGCCCAACTTGCACTGTGCAGGACTAAGTGGAGAAAATCTGCATCATTTAGTTGACACATACCAAGAGGGAAATTGTAGGCATGTTAGTTACAAATTTGATTCCAAACAGTAAGGAACCTTTTTCTCCAGGATATTTACAGAGATCTCTTTCATACAACGATTTACAAAAGTAAGCTAGTCTATGACAACAACTTTGGACTGATACAAATTTGTCACCTTACATTTAATTAACTGAATCAAGTCGAGAATTTTGAAAGTAGTACAACCACAGGACTTAGTCACTAGAACTTTGGATTAAAATAAAGAATTACATGTTTCCTGAAACAACATGCCAAAAGAAAAAAAAAAAAAGACTGTAACATTGTCATTCCTACTCCAAGATTTTTTACATGTTTAAAGAATGAATTCAAAGATTGACATCTACCTTTGTCTTATGACATCCTCTTTAAATAAAAGCAAACAGCTTTTAAAATAAAGAATTTATCTAAGCAAACACATGTATGTGATTCTTGAGTCATATTTTATAATATTAATATATAACCCCAGCTAGACTAGCCCAGATATATGATTAGACAGAGCAAAATTTCTGAAAACATTTGCCTATAAAATTAAATTTTGGGAGTTCCCTGGCAATCCATTGGTTAGGACCCTGCACTGACACTGCAGGGGGTCAGGGTTGATCCCTGGTCAGGGAACTAAGATCCCACAATCTGTGTGGCATGGCCAAAAATAAAAAATTTAAAAATTAAATTTTAACAATAACAAAAAGGAATCAGTTGTATTCTCTTTTTGCTTTTTGACATTTTGCTCTCTTCTGCACTGGTTTGATATCCTACCTTTTGTGTAAAAAGAATAGTAAATACAAAAATACACATGTAATTTCACATTTATGCAAAATGTACATGAAACATGGGAAAAGTATACCAGAAACTAATGAGATTGGTTATATAGAGTGGGTGGGTGAGAATGGGTTGGGCAGGATGGAGGGTGTCAAAAGGCTAGGAGAAAATGGGTGGGGCGTGACACTTCTCTATTTCTTTTCATATAGTTTTAGCTTATGAATTTTGTTTCACATACTCTTCAAAATAAAATATAATCAACAAGGGTGGGCAGAAAAATCCAAAATGAAATAGAAACAAGAATAAAATAAACTGTTTTGCACATAGATCAAATAATCACCATAAAGGGTGGGAAAAAAGAATCAATTCAACTAATGTTTGAATGTCATATTTGAACTGTATGTCATCTATATTTATATAAACAAATGTTCAACTCTAGTGAATAAGATTTTGTTTTGTTTGTTTTTAACATAGACACATGGGTTAGTAATTCTGAAACTACTATATATCCTATGAACACACAAATAAATAATTATAAATAATGGAAGCCAGGTTTCTCACTGTTGGAGAAAGGCTTTACACACATGGAAAGAAGGAATACAGGATTAAACCCTGTGTTGTTGCATTGGAATTGGAGGTATTAGTGTGAATTTGTAATTTTTCACATATACATAGAGGTGTTAGAAAAATAGTGAACAGAACAGAAGGAATTCCTGCCCTCATGCATGGATAATTTTTGAAACTGGAGGATAAGAACATAAGGGTTCCCAGAGCCACTAGGGACACAAACCATTCTTTGGGATGATAAAAATTGTTCGTAAAATGTAACAACAAAATGTAGTGTTAACCACTTTTAAATGAAACACATAGTGGCTTTGAGTTAAAGAAAGTTCCAGGGACTTCCCTGGTGGTGCAGTGGTTAAGAATCTGCCTGCCTATGCAGGGGACATGGGTAAGCCCGGGCGCTACAACTACCAAGCCTGGGCTCTAGAGCCTACGAACCAGAACTACTGAGCCCACGTGCCACAACTACAGAAGCCCGTGCACCTAGAGCCCATGCTCCGCAACAAGAGAAGCCACCGCAATGAGAAGCCCGCGCACCGCAATGAAGAGCAGGCCCGCTCGCCACAACTAGAGAAAGCCCGTGTGCAGCAATGAAGACCCAATGCAGCCAAAATATAAAATACATAAATAAATTTAAATCGATGTGATGCTAATTAGAAATTAAAAAAAAAAAAGTTCCAGGAAAAAACGGTTTCACGTTGGCCACATGAAGCATTAATCCTTATCCCG
This sequence comes from Globicephala melas, assembly GCF_963455315.2. Taxonomy (NCBI): domain Eukaryota; kingdom Metazoa; phylum Chordata; class Mammalia; order Artiodactyla; family Delphinidae; genus Globicephala; species Globicephala melas. Next base: position 76,030,802 of record NC_083324.2, on the reverse strand, counting down.
GCAACGTTGGCAGCCAGCAACAAAGACGGTAGTAGCTGATGAGCGGTCACTTCAGTGGCGTCCAGAAGACAACCTCATCTTTGAGATCTGGAGCTATTGGAAACATGTTCACTGAGAGTCCCCAAGCATCAGAATCCTTAGAGTCCCAGATCTGTGAAAGAAGGTGGGGTAGAAGAGTAGAAAAAGAGCAGATGCTATGGGGGAGGTAACAGGATCTGTTAGCACACATGAGAAAATCCCTGGGGGCACCCAGTAGCAGTTGGGTGAAAAGTGTAGGGTTTATGGCTCTTTCAATAGCAGGCAGAAGGGAACACCCTCTTCCCTGTCACATACATGCACACACATACATGAAAACAATTGATGGAAACTGTCTTAAAACCAAACCCCCTAGTACTGGGAAATACGATTATAAAATGTACTCTGGATCTATATATAGAATATTTAAATGTCATCAGGTGCTGATTTCGCTATTTCAAATTGAGATACTGTTTCTCTTTTGTAAGTGAAATAACACATGTAAGATATTTAGGAGTAAGAGAGACTAATGGTGCTCAGTAAATTCTAATTTACTTCTCTGTTTCACCTTAGTGCTACCAAAGTTAATTAGAAAACATTCTACATTCCAGGTGATATGCTGATTCTTTTACATTCATTTTTTGCACTTTATCCTCACAATAGTCTTTTGTCTGCATTTTGCAGGTGAGTGAACAGGGACAGGAGGGTTAAGTATTTTGTCCTGATATGGACTGCTACCCAACATCAGAGCACAGACTCAACCCTCACGCTTTTAGGGAATACACAATGCTGTTTCCTGATCTAGACTGAAATTAATTGACAGTTTGGATTAAAAATGCATTCAGACAGAGGATTTAATGGGAAATGAAATAAAGTTTTATACAAAGTTCTTAGGTTCTTTGTTCTATATTTATGGAGATGTGTTTATTTTTGACAATATGACATTTAAGACTTGTATTAACAGTTCAATGGTAGTCAGGCATGGAATACCTCCTTAGAACTTTATAAAATTACATCATGACTCAAGCCTATTGACTTCCATTTCTATTATCTTAAAAACCTGTTCTATAGTTATAAAAAAGGTGACAGGAAATAAATTAAAACTTGAAGAGAACTAATTAGGCTGGGTGCGGGCATGAAGGAGACTTCTGGAATTAGTATAGCTAGTTTCATAGCTATACACCTATGTAAAAATTAAATTGGCTATATACCCTTAAGATTTTGTGCATTTATTGTATATTAGTTATGCTTCAATTTTTTAAAAAAAGATGCAGGGAGGGAGGAAGGAAGGAAAAAAAAGGAAAAGGCAAAAAAAAATAAAAGAAAATAGGTTACTGTGATATGACAAGGAGCACAGGTTTGGGAAGAAAATCTGGTTTTTGTTTGGCGCATATCATGAGTGGAGGTATGGAGTGGCAGTTGAATATATGAGTCTGGGATTCAGTCTAGAAAGGAAATAAAAATTTGGAAATCATCTCTGTATAGTTGATACCTACAGTCATGATATTAGATTAGATTCCTAGGAAGTGATTGAAGGGATGTGCTAAATCCCAGAATATGCGGAAGCTTGGAAAATAAGATATAAACGTTCACCAAAAGTGTCAAAACAGGAGAAGCAGCAGAAAGGACTGAAGAGTATAATGTAAATGAATGTCAGAGAGACAGATTACTGTGTAACTCCTATCATTTTTTTCAATCAAAGAAATGAATCTTTAAATTCTCTATGCCTGTGCAATTACCTGAAGGAGGAAAGGAATAATTCCATCTCTAAGGAGACAGAAAAGGATCATACAGATGCTTGGGGAATATTGAAAACCTTTTGAAAATGATCGTGAAATTACTGTCAGTTGATAGCTATCAGTTAACCCTGAAAAATGATGAGGAAGGAGGAGCCGTATAAGGTGACTGACATGACAAGTGGAAGGAACCAGAAAATCTTGAAAGCTTGATATTAACCTGTGGGAAATTCCTATGATTTAAAATATTTTTCTTATCTTCTTATATTTAAAATATTTGACTTATCAACCCAATCAGGTTATACAAGCTCCTTGGAGTTATGGACGACTTTTCTCTTATGTCCCCTAAACACTCAGCACCCTGTAGAACAATATTTGATGTTCAGGGGATGTTTGTCGTGTTAAGTTGTTTCTAAACTCCTTTTCTATTTTTTTTTTTTTTGCGGTACGCGGGCCTCTCCCTGTTGTGGCCTCTCCCGTTGCGGAGCACAGGCTCCGGACGCGCAGGCTCAGCGGCCATGGCTCACGGGCCCAGCCTCTCCACGGCACATGGGATCTTCCCGGACCGGGGCACGAACCCGTGTCCCCTGCATCGGCAGGTGGACTCTCAACCACTGCTCCACCAGGGAAGCCCTCCTTTTCCATTTCTTATGTTATTATTTTTATTTTTAAATTCCGGATGGATTTTTTGGTATATTCACCCTGCAAATATGAAGAGCCAGAGCTGAAAAGGACCTTCAGAGGTTCTATGGCCTACACTCTTTTTCGAGATGAGAACACTGAAACCCTGAAAGAGGTTACAGAAGTAATTAGTACAAGTTACAGGTCTAACATTGATTCTAAACCCAGGTTCCCTGAGTCCAATTTTAGTAAGTGTCTCACTAAAACTACACTTATTCTTAAATATCATCATTGCTTACCTCTCTACCATAATCATATTTGCCTTCATTACCCATTTCAGTATCAATCACTCAAAAGATTATCTGCTTTGATTCCTTGACATTTCCTCAAGTACATCTTTATTCATTGTTAAATTTGGTCTATATTTAACTAGAACTCTGTTCAGTAACCCACACCCAGTACTCTGCTCAACATTAGCTACCAAGTAACAATTTAATAAATGGATACATGAACAAATAAGTAAATGAATGAAAAAATAACTCATTAATTGCTACAGGAATGTGTTTTGTGAGACTGACACAGATTTTTTCAGAAGCCAAAGGGTTCTTTACCAAGAAGGATGTGTTGCCAAAGAATTCCTTAATGTACTTCTTGCTAAAATTGTACATGAAAGAACACTACCTGCTCTCTAATTTAACAAAAAAAAAGAGAAGGGAATAGTGTCGGCTCCACCCTTTTGGTAAACATGGACCATCACTACTGTTTCTGTGGGGAAGAGGAAATAAGAGCCAGCTTCCCTTTGAAATATAGTAAATACAAGGAAGAAACATACATAAAGGAATATTGAAAGTTTAGTTGATTCCCAAGTCCTCTCTCTCTCCTTAACATGATGTTTATTGTTTTAAAATGTTAAGTTGATATATTGGTTGTTTGGTGCCTATAAAATTGAAAGAGAAAGTAACAGTGTCTAAAAATGTAGCATAAAGGAACGTACCACAATATATTTATTTGATCGAACAAGAACATTGAAGTTAAAAGGCAACTCTGAGCACTGATATACATAATTATATTTATAATTGAATATCCAACTGAATATCCAACACCATTATGCATATCTCTGGTGAAAAAAAAAGATAGTTTTTCATTCAAAAATATATTAAATATATACTGAGGATCTACTATGTCCCATATGTACTGATTAGTTGCATTGGGAAAGCCTGACTTGATGGAAGGTATGGATCTCGTCAACATCTTAAAACAATGTGGGCAGGTTTTATAATGTTTTCTAAATATAAAGAACTCCAAGACAGGAGGTCATCATTATTATCAGGGATGCACATTTGATTTAGCTTTTTTATTGGCAACGTGGAGTTGTGAGTTAGGATGCTGACTTGCCAAGTTTTAGGTTGAACTAGAGCTGGAGAGGATAACAAACTCAAAGGTAACATGAAAGTCATCAGTGGGGTCAAGTCACACTAATGTACAAAAAGAAAGGAAGGAAAGAAGGAAGAAAGGAAAGAACAAGGAACATTAATTGCATAACTCGATAATAAAAAAATAATATGAGAAAAGACAAGGGATACCTAAAACAATTATGTGACCATCAGAGGGATAATTTCTGCAACTTGCCGAGTCTTACTGCAAAACGACATAAATAAGAAAATCCAATAGAAAGGTAGGCAGAAGTCCTTATCAGATGATAAACAAATAAATACAATCACCAATAACATATGTAAGGAGGCCTGGCTTTATATACAGATATAAAGAATGAAAACTTAACATTTTTCATGTATCACATTGATGAGAATTTAAAGTTTAATAGTACCCAGGGTAAGGGAAGAAAGCAATCACTTTCTTATGGGAGTACACATTAATGCAAATTTGAGGACAATTTGATGATTTTTTAAATGCACATATTCTTTGATCAGCAACTTCACTTCTGGGAAACTCTTCAATAGCTATATTTACTTTATGTGTGTGAAAATGTCCAAACAAAATGATATGATTGCAGTATTGCGTGGAATCATAAAAAATTTTTTAAAAGGCTGAAAATAGCCTACGTGCTTAAATCTACATCAGGAAGGAACTGAGTAAAGACCTTATGGTATGTCTACAGGAGGAGTCAACAAATTTTTTTTTAATTTTATTGAAGTCTAGCTGATTTACAATGTTGTGTTAATTTCTGCTGTACAGCAAAGTGACTCAGTTATACATATATATATATACTTTTTTCATACTCTTTTCCATTTTGGTTTATCACAGGATATTGAATATGGTTCCCTGCTCTATAAGGTAGAATCTTGTTGTTTGTCCATTCTCTATATAATAGTTTGCATATGCTAATCCCAAGCTCCCAATCCTTCCCTCCCGCCCGCTCCGCCCTTCTCCCCCTTGGCAACCACAAGTCTGTTCTCTGTTTGATGAACTTTTTTTGTAAAGGTCAAGATAGTAAAATTTTTAGGATTTGTGAGCCACATAAGATCTCTGTCACATATTCTTCATTTTTTTCTTTAATATAGTATTGGCACAGACTTCTGATCTAGAGAATGGGATACCATGGCCAGTAAAAATCATTCATGTGCAAAGAAGGAAAAGTCATGTGAAATATTGTTTGGCAAAACCAAAAAGAACAAAACGTGTTTTCTTTATCTAAAGACCTTCTTTCTTATAATACTGGAAAAAATGGTATCCATCAGGCATATGTACATATATTTATTTACCTTTTTCCCTCCTGTTCAAATGGAAAAACTGTCCTTGCTCCACCCAAGGCCAACCATAGAACCCAAGCTCTGGAGCCCAACTCCTTTTGCTCACACGAAAAGCTATTTTTTTTCCTTCACAGGAAAATTTCACATTGTTGTCTTTGTTAATTCCTTCATTTAGACTTTCCCATTTTTCTCCTCAACCCACTCCATTCCAGCTTTCATCTCCTCTAGGCCTCTAAAATCATTCTCATTAGGGTAAGTAATACCTGAAAGACTTAGTAAAAGAGCGCCAACGACAATTAGCCCAAGAAAAAGAGCAACAGTGTCAGAGTCAGACAGACTTGCATTTTAATTGAGTCCTGGAACTTTTCTAGGTGCTGTTAGATTTTGGGAGTGATTTAGTTTCTTGGTTTTCCCATTTGTACAATGACAATAAGAAACAAACCTACCTTGATGGACTGTCTCAAGGATAATAACTTGTGTAAACAGCCTGGCAGCTATCAGGTGCCAGTGGATGTTTAAAAGGTCACTAAATACTTACTGGAAAGACACATTAGTGCCCGAAGCCCAGTATGCTGATGCACCTTGATAAAACGCAATGGGGAAAGAAGCAAGTTCCGGGAGGAAAAAAAAAAAGTTCTGCCATACTTTCTGGGAGGCCCTTCAGTTCTAACCTTATCTTTGGAAAGCAGCTTGCTCAAGACCGTGCCTGGTTTATACGACTTCCCTTTCATTTTAGCTGTACCCTCCCTTGGGCCCAACGGCCAGGACCCTAATCAGGCGGGATCTCCCTGGAACCCAGATACAAGTTTCTGTCCCCACCTTTCTCCTCTACTATCATCTCCTTCTCTTTTGTTCTTTATTTTAATTTTGTACAGTGGAATTGCAGCTACTGCATTTTATTATGAGTGAATTTAGGGAAACATGTTTGGGACCTAATCCTTTCTTGGCAAGACTGTGGAGAATGAATATTTTTCAACATTAAAACTCTTCTCCACCTTAACCAAGTAACCAAGGTTAACATCACCAGTGATAAAACATATCCATATCTCATACTTCGTGATATGATAGGAGGAGAAGGGCAGTTCACCTCTGGAGTAGTTAACCCTAAAATCCATAACCCCAGTCTAATCATGAGAAAACATCAGGCAAACCCAATTTGAGGAACATTCTGCAAAATATCTGAGCAGTACTCTTCGAAAACATCAGAGTCTAAGATGACTAAATGCAATATGGGACTGCGGATTGAACGCTGGAACAGAAAAAGGACACTAGCAAAAAAGTCTGGAGCTAATAGTATTGTACCAATGTTAATTTCCTGGTTTTGATCATTGTACTATGACGATGTTAGATGTCAACATTAGAAAAAAACTGAATGGAGGGTAATAAGGAACTCTCTGTTACCTTTGCAATAGAGATAAATCTTAAGTTATTATTCTAAACCTAAAATTATTCAAAATAAAAACTTTAAAAATCTCTTCTGCTTCCTAATGTTGATAGGATATAAACATTTTAGTGACTTTATTATTTAAATAGTATGCCTTCATTTTTCCAATTTATTGTCCTTATATCAAGGTTTCAAATTTTTCCCCCAAACTGCCCCATACATTTGCCACTGTTAGCTTTTTAGTTTGTTTGTTTTTTGTTTTGTTTTGTTTTTTCGGTACGCGGGCCTCTCAGTGTTGTGGCCTCTCCCGTTGCAGAGCACAGGCTCCGGACGCGCAGGCTCAGCGGCCATGGCTCACGGGCCCAGCCGCTCCGCGGCATGTGGGATCTTCCCGGACCGGGGCACGAACCCGTGTCCCCTGCATCGGCAGGTGGACTCTCAACCACTGCGCCACCAGGGAAGCCCTAGACTGAAAATTTTTGAGGTAGCAAGGAGTTACCTCCTTAAAAAGGGGATGTTTTTATAGAATGTCAACTATGGCTCAACACTTAACCCATAGTAATGATCAGACTTGAAGATTCTTTGTACCTGACCATTGGTTGGTGAGATTCATCCATTTAACAGGCAGGGGTAAATACATGTTAGTGATCCCCACACTTTCCATAGTAAAAACTACATTTAAATAAATATAGAATTATATTTTAAATATATAATATAAATGTATAACAGTCCTCAACAGAATAGAAATGTAGTTTTCATATCTTTTGATTTGAAAAGTACATAGGGTATATTTTTTTTTCTCAGTGCAAAGTTTGAAGTTCATAGCAATTTTTAGTATTCTGCAATAAAGCCATTATGTATCAGGGACAAAGTTTGGGGACATCTGTCAAATAACTATATGCAAACATAAAATATTCTCCATTATCTAGATGTCCTCACTGGGGAAAAGAGTGCCCCAAGTAAGAAAGTTGACGTCTATCTTAATTTGATAGTACCTTCCAAATTAAAGTAAAATAAAATATAATAAACAGAAGACAGAGCTAAAATTAGAAATGTCTTCCTTTAATATTTCAGAAGATTCTTTGACATTTTTCAGTACCTTGAGATCAGCAGGAACCTAAATTATCTTACATAGAAAATGAAATGGTATAGCTGAAAGACGTTAAATTTAGGAAATTGGACAGACATGTTTGGCCAAGCTCTGCCTTCTACCTGCTGTGCAACCTTGAGCAAGTTGCTTAAACTCTCTGAGCCTCAAGTTTATTATCTGTCTATAGAGTTCTACTTGGCAAAGTTAGCTTTACTGTCTTTGTTAAGCATCATTTCACAGGTCCTCTAGCTCTTCTTATGCAACGCCGATCATATGAGGGGTGTTGAATTAACTTTTCTAAGGTGCACAGGATCTCCTAGGAAGATTTTGACTAATATTCCTCTAATTGTCCCTGGGATGTAGAGTTAAGGAGATTTATTGCTATAAACTAAGGTGTCCATGAGAATTACCAAGAACAAGAAATGATGAGGAGATTCCTGAGGTAAAATTACATTGAAACAAAGGGGAAGTAAGGCCATATTTAAAACAGACTTTTTTTGTTTTTGGCTGCTTTGGGTCTTTGTTGCGGCGCGGGCTTTCTCTAGTTGTGGTGAGCAGGAGTTACTCTTCATTGTGGTGCGCAGGCTTCTCATTGCGGTGGCTTCTCTTGTTGCGGAGCACGGGCTCTAGGCGCGGGCTTCAGTAGTTTTAGCACGTGGGCTCAGTAGTTGTGGCTCGCGGGCTCTAGAGTGCAGGCTCAGTAGTTGTGATGCACGAGCTTAGTTGCTCTGTGGCATGTGGGATCTTCCCAGACCAGAGCTCAAACCCATGCCCTCCTGCATTGGCAGGCGGATTCTTAACCACTGTGCCACCAGGGAAGTCCCCAAAACAGACATTTTTAACCAGGGTTCCATGGATAGAGTTCAGGTGGTCCATATACTTGAGTAGGAAAAAAAGTGCATTTAATTGAAATTCAGTATTTCCATTAGTAGTTTTATGACTTTGTCACCAATAGAAATCCCAAATAATTTTCTCTCATATTATTCTTGTTCCAAATATCTTAAAATAATGAGTAAAAATTGTTTATACTCATACTCCTACTTTGAAGTTATACTAGTTATTAGAAATGCCACTAGATCTTGTTATTTTCTATATTATGAAGATGCATCTACATCAGACTTTTGGATTTTATTATATTTTGATCAATGAATTTCAATGCAACTGGTTAACTTGATAATTCTATGCATGTTATTTTGTACATTTAAGAAATATTTCGAGAAGGAATTCAGAGGCTTCAACAAACTGCCAAAGTGTGCATAGCACAGAAATGTTAAGAACCCTTGGCTTAAGACAAGGGCCTACACCTCAGACAGCTGCTTTGGGCGTGCTGGAGCTCACTCTGGTCCTGTAACCCAGCTCGGTGGTAATATTCTGGGAAATAATTCCACAGCCATGTAGGATGATGAGGAAAGACAGGGCCCCCCAGCTAGAGCCCTGAGAGGTGGAAAGAGCCTTTTTGGGGACAGGAAAAACCTTTTCTTCACTAGATACATATGGGATCGTAGTTCCTCGACCAAGGATCAAACATGGAATTCAGGCCCCCTGCAGTGGAAGCTCAGAGTCCTAACCACTGGACCGCCAGGGAATTCCCTGTTACTTGGTTTTCTACAACCTTGTGTAGAGTTTATCAGCATTAGTACTTTGCCTTTATGATCTGTTGGAATTATCACGAGCACCCTTTGGGCCACTGCAAAACCGAAACCACAGTGGAGGACATACATGTGTGTCCCCGAAGTTAACCATCTGAATCCACTCCTGTGGTGCCGTCTTTCACTCAGCACGATAATCTCTAGGTCCTTCCGTGTCACTGCAAATGGCATTATTTTGTTATTTTTTATGGCTGAGTAATATTCCATTGTATATATGCAGCATTCTTTTTTTTTTTTTTTTTAATTTTCCTTTTTTAATTATTTTTGCGGTACACGGGCCTCTCACTGTTGTGGCCTCTCCTGCTGCAGGGCACAGGCTCCGGACGCACAGGCTCAGCGGCCATGGCTCACGGGCCCAGCCGCTCCACGGCATGTGGGACCTTCCCGGACCGGGGCCCGAACCCGTGTCCCCTGCATCGGCAGGCAGACCCTCAACCACTGCGCCACCAGGGAAGCCCTGCAGCATTCTTAATACTGAATGCAAGACCCTTTATAATCCAGCCCAGCTACCATTACAGCTTTATCACCAGATACCCCACACCTGGTCCCTCCCCATTTCTCCCAGCTTTACTTAACGAATTGCTATTCCTCAAATATGCCGTGTGCGTCCAAGCCTTATGCTAGTCCCTCTTTCTGTTTTACTGGTAAAGCCTATTTATTTTTTTAATGCCTCCATCCATAGCATTTCATGTGCTAGTAGTGTTCTTGGGCCAAGACAAAATGAATTGCTGCCTTATTTATGTTCCCCAATACTTTTACGAACACTTACATTACTTATCTGTTTTTATACGATCACTTGCTTACATTCCTGTCTTCCCAACTAGATTAACTTCCTCAAGGAAGTTAATAGACCCCTTCTATACTTTGCTTACTTTTGTGTCTCCTAGAGGGCCCAGCTCAGTGCCTGTCATACAATTAGCAGCAAGTTTCTGCTGAATTAAAGTTACATTAGAGACTAGACACTAGAAATAATGCCACTTGCAGCAACATGGATGGACCTAGAGATTGTCATACTGAGCGAAGTAAGTCAGACAGAGAAATACAGGTATCATATGATATCACTTATATGTGGAATCTAAAAAATGGTACAAATGAACCTATTTACAAAACTGAAATAGAGTCACAGATGTAGAAAACAAACTTACGGTTACCAAGGGGAAAAGTTGGGGGAGGGATAAATTGGGAGATTGGGATTGACATATACACACTACTATATATAAAATAGATAACTAATAAGAACATACTGTATAGCACAGGGAACTCTACTCAGTACTCTGTGATGACCTACACAGGACTAGAATCTTAAAAAGAGTGGATATATGTATATGTATAACTGATTCACTTTGTTGTACAGCACAACATTGCAAATCAACTATATTCCAATAAAAAGTTTTTAAATTAATTAAAAAATTTTTTAATTTAAAAATGTAATAAAAAGGGGAAAAAAGAGTCTAGACACTTGTGTGCAATAGATCATTTCCATCAGCTGGCTTCTTTCAATCTATATTGTATTTTCTTCAAACCAGCATTTACAACAGTTTGATTACAGAGCATAATTCACTCCAGTGGATGGGGCGTTTTCACCAGTCTTGCCCATTTTTTTTCTTGCAATGTCACTGGAGTGCCTTGAGCATGCAGCCTAATTCTACACACAGAGCAGCCCTTCTGTCCTTATCAACCTCCCACAGACCGCGAAGCCCTCAGTGTGCCTCTGTCCTTTGCCACAAACATGAGGTTCACGTTCCCTCTCATGGCCATTGGCCTGGAAGTTGCCATGATTGTTTTATTTGGATTATTTGTTCAGTATGAAACGGATCAGAACGTTTCCCAGCAGCCCAACAGCACCAAGTCACCTACCGTGGATGTGGACAGATACCTTGACCTGTATCCTCGTGAGTAAGCAATCTGCTTCTTATTGTACATTTTTGGGTTCTCAGAATGTGGACCCATTTTAGGTTCTCAGAATGTGAGGTCTGTGAATACCGTAACCCCTAGCACTCTACATGGGAGCTCTTTACAGAATTATGTGATAGTTCTGAGTGCTAAGGTTATTATAAGTTTATGCTGGGGCATCTGGTCTCTGTAGTTAATGTGTTTGGATAGAATCTGTGTTTATTAAAATATGAGAACAAGAAGCTGAAAATGTAAATAATTGATCAGTGTTTTGTGTTGTCTACATGCTGCTAAATGACCTTATTTTTCCCTTCATCACTAGTTCTGCAAGGTATAAAAATATCACCCCCCCAAAAAAAAAGACTCAAAGTTAACTTTGGAGGAGAAAGAGTAGAAACAAAATGGAATATTGAGAAGGAATTCATGTAAGGGCCTTAAGGTATAAGAAGGGGTATTAAGGATGATACAGGATGTAAATGATGTACTCAAGGCTTTATAATATTCTGAAAGGAAGACGGTTTGTTCCTCTGAGATGAGAAGAAACGTGTGAACTACCTGACATATTTTAAAAGCAGGACCCTTCCCTGGGAATGGCAACTGGAGGAAAGAACGGATATAGTTTCAAGTTTGGACAGGCAGGCTATAAAATACTTAGTATAAAAATAATAACTACCATTTACTGACTGCTTACTATGAGCCAGGCATATTCATCACCTTGTTAACCAGGGAGGGAGGTTGTGATATAATCTTGTTATATAGACTGTTTATTCAGTGAGGCACAAATAATTTTAGTATTTATTATTTATTAAGTGTTAAATTTTATTAATTTATTCAATTATTTTTGTAGCGATATTTATTATAGTTCTATAGCATATGTCTAAGCTTTTTAAAGAAAATATGACATTTGTTCTCTCATTCCTACACATTTTTGAGGGAGTTTACATAATGCGGAGTAGTCTCATGTAGAAACTGTGACCTAGAGTTGCCAAGCGACTCAGCCAAAATGCACATTCTCAAGTTAAGGGCAGAGTTAGGACCATAAGTCAGAGACTCAGGGTCCAAATCTAGTTCTCTTTACACTACATAGATATCCAAACGGGTTCTTGATTAAAGAATTTTATAATTTGCAAGTTCAAGAACACCAAAACAGAAAAGAATTCTGTTCAACTCTGTATGCTTTTGTACATTTTGTTTCTTCCTCCAGTAAACATTTTTACTATGCACCAAGCATGTGCTACCGCAAACTTACTCAAAGATGAAACAAGTAAGATGTCTTTATTGTAAGACTCCACTGTTCGGTGCAAATGTAAACGAAGAGCTGCAGTATGGCATAGAAATAAAATGCCAAAAATATAATCTAAGATTAGTGTTATTCAAATAAAGTTATCTTAAGAGATCAAAAGCTCTGTAATTTGCATAATTCAAGCTGAATTCTCTCAGTTCCAGTGTCAACACTCATAGGTAAAACTTCAATTCAGAATTTGAGATAAAAGCCAAGTTGGAGAGAAGAGTTACTAAACATGGTCATTTTTTTCAATTGCCTAGCAATCATATAACTTTTATACTCTGCTTGCAAGGAACATAGAAATCCATTCATTTTATGATGCATTAAGAAAATATCTATTTAGCTCCCAATTCTCATCAAGCAATCTTCGAGGTCCTAGGCTCTAGGCAGTAAATAAAGCAAAGCAAACAAAGCAAGCAAAGTCCACGCCCTTGCTATTACCGAAGTGGGGTCTGGCTGCTCGCCGCTCAAAAGCCAATAAAGAAGCAAGTTTGGTGGAAAGGAAAGTTTGCTTTATTATAGATGCTGCAGCTGAGGGGGAGGGCAGACTCCTGTCCAAAGGCCGACTCCCCCCCGCCCCCCCGACAATCAGGGCGCAAGAGCTTTTACAGACCGAGGGAGGGGGCTACATGCAGAAAGAGCACAGTCAGCTCTGACAGTCCTCTTGATATTGGTCATCAGTGGTCTGATCAGTGTCATATTGATTGTTTTAAGTACTGTTAGTCTTTAGTTCCAGGGTTGGTTTGTTCCCATTTCGTTGAGGCCAATTCTCAGAATTGTGACAGCTTATGTCATGGCTACAGTCTGTTCATCATGTAGTTAACTTCTTCCACCTGGCCGGGGTTTCAGTGTCTATAAGGCAGCTCACAGCATGTGGCTCAGGATATTATCTATATCCCATGGGGAGGAACTAAAGGTCCTTGACTTTGGTTAATGACTAAACTATTATTATTTAGTCTTTTTTGACTGCTATTCTTTGCTTCTGCATTTTCTCACTTCTATTAAACTTATTCTTTGGCTACAGTTTTTCCACAGACAAAAGGCAGGTGGAGAACATGGATTGCGGGAGGACTGTAGGGTCCTGCTCTATTTCATTATAAAGTTTACATTCCAATGGGGAAACCCAGACCATATATATATATATACACACACACACACACACACAAACAAACACATATATATATATATATGAATAGATATATATTCAATATGTATATATATATTCATATTCACATATGTACTGTGCTGGGAGGGGAAAAGCATTTACACATATGTACATATGTGTATATATATACATATACATATGCATATCTGTGTATAATACAAGCAAATATATACATGTATATATTTGCTTGTATGTTATACATACACACAGCACACAGCCATACACTAACACACACACACTCACATGGTAATAAAATGCCACAGCAATAAACAAAGCAATATTTAAAAAATAGATGTACCTGGACCAGGGGGATATCCTTTCAGCCTTTCTCAACCAGGGTTATGTGAATGAATTAAGTCTTACTAGCCCAAGGCATCCACTGCATACAATTAATTAACTTCTCTTCTGTGCTTCTACAGTGGTACCAATCCTGTACCATCTTTGAGAGAACTAGAAAATAGTTACTTAAATCATTATCTTGTTCCATGGTTTAAATGAGAAATCTGATTGAGAAAGGCAGTTAATGTAGAGTCTGGATAGGTCTTTTTGATACGAAGTGACATTAAACAGAACTAAAAGAGGCAAGAGAATAAGCTATATGGAAACGGAACAAGGACATTTTATATGGAAGAAACAGCAAGCGCAAAGGCCCTGGGGTATTTAGTATGTGCAGTGGGCAAGCAGGGAAAACAGACTCAGAAGTGTGAGAGTTCGGGTGCTACAGAGCCTTGTAGACCGTTGTAAGCAAACTGTTTTTATTCTGAGTCGATAAACAATTGGAGGACTTTGACAGGAGGAGTATGATATGATTTAAGTTTTAAAGACATTCTTCTGGATGTTACGTAGACAAGAGTTTGTAGGGGATCAAGGGAACAACTAGGAAGTCATATTACAAGAACCATCTAGTAATCCTGAAGAGATATGAAAGTAGGCTGGACCAAGGTCATAATGGAGGAAGTTCCGAGAAATGGTCAAATTCTGGCTATAACTTGAAAGTATCGCTAAAAGGATTTTCTGTTATATCAGCTGTATCAAACATGAAAACAAGAGAGGGATCAAAAAATGATATCTAGGGCAGGATTCTTTTTCACTTCTTTAAGGAAACATCAAATCACAGTTGCCAATAATAATAATGATTAACAGCCAACACAGACACACACAAACCACAACATCTTCCTCACTATAAGGGCAGTGAAGCCAGGACATAGGCAGGGGGCGGGATAAGGGAAGAAGAATTTAAGCAATAGAGGCCCCTGGGGGCCCAGAAGAAGGGCATTACACAGAACACAAAGTGAAATTTTACATGGAAGGCAGTCTTCACTCATTCAAAATGCTCCCCATAACTCAAGTCTATACACAATTAAAAGTTCTCTCTTCTGTAAGGTGGCTCCCAAGATCTAAAATTCTGGTTAGTACTAATCTTCCAGTTCAGCTATGTTATCACTGGTTAAAATATTTTGTAGAACAGCCCTAGAAACCACACAATTATACTAATTATACCTATATATTTTTTCCTACATTTCAACAATTGATGTACATCAAACTTATGCAACAGCATAAGTCACTGGAGAGAAGATTATTAACTATTCACTCACTAAGAAGTAAAGTTCAAGTCAGGTCAACAAACATTTGGGGGCACCTACCCAGCACCATGGACGGTGCCAAGTTCAGGGGTTCAAGCACAGAAGAGGCTCATTTCCTGCCTAAGAAGCTCACAGGGACTTTCACCAGTTCTCAGTTGCAGTGTGGTGAAAGCTATGAATTTTTCACAAATAAATAAAGTAGGACCTTAATTTACATTTAAAATAAATTCAATAGGATATAATTTTATTCATCTCTCTCCTCTCTTGCATTCCTCACTATGCAATGCAGAGAAAGGGGTGATATCACACAATCCTGGCATCTGCTCCCATCCCAGGGCACAACTACGGAAGTGGGCAATACACCTGAATATCACATTGCATGTCATGACGGACCCCAGAGAAACTCACCTGAGGAACTAGATACACTCCACGGTTTTTGGCCTTCATGGCACCCAGCAAAGTGTTGGCCAGTTTGTTGAGGCAAATAATTTGATAAAGGAATGACGTTTGGCTGTGACTGTCAACTAATCCTTGCTAACACATAGCAAGACTAGAGAAAAGTTTAAGGAGAAGGCTCCTTGAAGGCTGTTAACATGTTACTAGAGATTCTACAAACACAAGGTCTTTAATGCCTACAGGACATTAAAACCACATCAATGAACTTTATGTCCTCTGTTAAACATTAGAATCCATTAGTCTATCTTTTTTTTTTTTTTTTTTGCAGTACGCGGGCCTCTTACTGCTGTGGCCTCTCCTGTTGCGGAGCACAGGCTCCAGACGCGCAGGCTCAGCGGCCATGGTTCACGGGCCCAGCCGCTCCGCGGCATGTGGGATCCTCCCGGACCGGGGCACAAACCCGTGTCCCCTGCATCGGCAGGCGGACTCTCAACCACTGTGCCACCAGGGAAGCCCCCATTAGTCTATCTTGAACTTTGAGTGGATCCCATGTGTGATCTTGTTACACTGATCATTTGAAAAATACTGATTCACAGTTACGCAGATACTCCAAATGTTGACATAGTTCATTATATAATATCAAAAAAGGATACTTGTTAATATCACCAACAATCTCACCAGAAACCCCAAGAAGTTTCAGAAAGCTGGCAAGCTTGTAGTGGCAGACATAAATATTCTGAAATTCTAATTTTTAATTTACTTCTAATTTTTTAATTTACTTCTTATTTAACCAAGTATAGTTGATTCACAATGTTGTGTTAGTTTCTGGTGGAATTCTAAGGTTTTTTTTTAAAACTCAAAATGTATTACTGGCATACTGTGAGTTCTTTTCATTGAAATCATAACATCACTTCGTTCATTTTTCAGAAAAAGTTAATACCCATTTGAAAAACCATAGTTTATATCAATCTTTTTTCCAAAAAAAAAAAAAATGGAGTTCTGTGGAAAAGTTGCTCACTCAGTTCATAACTCAAACAATAACAAACGTGCTTTTTCTTTTCTGAGACAACCATCATGTTTCAGTAGTGCTTTACGTGTAAAGACATGTATGAGAGGGTTAATAGTTACAATTAATAATTTTTACTGATTCATCAAGGAATTTGTAAGTAAAACTGGCTTTTTTTACTGCAAGTGTGTGGTCAGGAAGAATACCAGACTACTAATTCAGTTTGGTACCACTGCTTTCATTCATGCTAAAGTACAAGTAGTTTTCTATACCATTGTTTTTCATCATCTGCGGAAATATCAACACAGTGAAAAAGTCAAATAACATCCTGAATTAGAATTATCATAAAAATAATTTTAACCTCAGATTCCCTGAAAGTGTTTCCAAGATGCCCAAGATGTCTGCAGATCACACTTGAAGAATTACTGAAGATATAGGTAAACTGGCAACGAATGTACACAGCACTAGAAATTATTTTATGAATTTCAATACCAGCAACAGATTAGTATGATGATTTATTTTTAAAATCTCAATTTAAGAATATGCTCCTATATTTATTCAGATATCATTCAGTTCATTTATTTATTTATTTATTTTGGCTGCGCCGCACGGCTTGCAGGATCTTAGTTCCCTGACCAGGGATTGAACCCAGGCCAGGGCAGTGAAAGCACCGAGTTCTAACCACTGGACCACCAGGGAATTCCTCATTCAGTTCATTTATTACAAAAGATTCAGCAAATCTAGATATACGTGACAGGCAAAAGGTTACAAAAAGTGCAGGGTAAATGATTCCTAGGAAATTGTTTGCTGCTATCCTAAGTGATACAATGCTTGAATTAACATGCTGTGTTTTATAATCTAACAATAAGATACCAGCCTCCTGTATGCTGCCTTTGAGTTGACTCATTTTGTTTACTTAAAAGGACTGGAAGCAATGAGCACAAATAGAACCCATATCTTGCCTTCTAACTACCATTTTCCACTCAGAGGCTCATTCCAGGTCAGGGCAAAGCAAGCTCAATGTAAGCCAAGTGTATAAAGACTAATGGGGGCGTGCCAAGAGAACACAAGATCCTACTTGAAAGAGCACCAGCTAGCCAAACTGGGGATAAATAGAGCATTAAAAATAATAATGGTATGACGGTAATAGATTATAACACACTGAAACAAAGAAAAATTGATGATAAACGGGCACAGACAAGCACATAAACAAATGAAATTAAACCAGAGGGACGTGCACAATGTTACAGCTGTGCCCGGCAACACTGTGCAGAGCATCTGGTGCTTGAGGGTCATCTAGAAGTATGCCAGGTAAAGAAGTGTTGGGTATAGGGGAATTCCCTGGCGGTCCAGTTGTTAGGACTTGGCACTCTCACTGCCAGGCCCCCGGGTTCAATCCCTGGTCAGGGAAGTAAGATCCCACAAGCCATGTGGCGTGGCCAAAAGAAGAAAAAGTGTTGGAGGTGGGATGGGGCAGACATTCTAGGCAGCACGCGTATACAGGAAATAGAGGAGAAAGAAGGTTCTATTTCATTTTTCTGTTGGTTGGTGGTGGGAGAGGGAGAGTTGGAATCCTCAGTTGCATTTCAAAGACATTGAGTTATCGGGGCTTAAAAGATACCCTAGTCCAAGATAAATGTGAAGTAAAATATAGAACAAAAATACCAGACGTTGCCAAGTTTACTTTAGAGGCTAAAGTTGACTGCTAATTGACAGAGACAGACAAATACTATAAGATATCACTTACACGTGGAATCTAAAAAATAATACAAATGAATCTATATACAAAACAGATACAGACTCACAGACATAGAAAACAAACTTATGGTTACCAAAGGGGAAAGGGAACAGGGATGGACAAACTAGGAGTATGGGATTAACAGATATAAACTACTATACATAAAGTAAATAAGCAACAAGGATTTACTATATAGCACAGGGAGTGTTACCCAATATCTTGTAATAGCCTATAATGGAACATAATCTGAAAAAAATTTTTTAAAAAAGGCAAATCACTATGTCTTATACCTGAAACTAACACAGTATTGTAAATCAACTATACTTCAATTTTTTAAAATTGCCTGCTACTGAGAATATCTGATTTAGACAAGTCTTGGCAGTCTTTAAAACCCATCAGAAGACTTCACAAAAGTTCCAATCACTAAAGAAATCCCTTTTTCCTTCTATGAAGAGGATACTTAATTCCTTTAATGGCAGAGTCTTGCACCATAAAACTAAACTCATGACCCTCTCCTTTGTCCCCACCCGCAAAAAAAAATTCCTAGTGCAGGATGAAAGACAATACACAATCCTGTTTATAAACCTTTTTATCCATACCTTTCATACAGAATCATTATTTGTCAAGAGCCTTCTCAACTTTGTAAGCTCTCTTAGATGAGGTTCTTAAAGCCCCCTTGTGGCGAAAAGCAGTAACAAGAATTAGATTTGGGGGAGGGGTGGGAAACAGTGGAGCACTGTTAATACAAGAAATTCCTCCCTCTATATAATGTCTGGTTTTCCAACAAAGGAAGAGGGGGATAGAATCTGAATAATTATTACTCCCAGTGTGAGACATTACAAAATTAGTTAAAACAATTTTTTAATTAGTTGGTTACTGCACACTTTAAAATCAGCTGATGACAGGAGGAACGAGAGTACTCTCGGAAAAAAGAATGTTTAGAAAAACAACTTGGCGTAATGAAAAAAAAAGAAAACAACACAGTGAAGACAGTAAGACTGGGTTTGTTTTTGTTTTTTTCGGTACGCGGGCCTCTCACTGTTGTGGCCTCTCGCGTTGCAGAGCACAGGCTCCGGATGCGCAGGCTCAGCAGCCATGGCTCACGGGCCCAGCCGCTCCGTGGCATGTGGGATCTTCCCGGAGCGGGGCACGAACCCGTGTCCCCTGCATCGGCAGGCGGACTCTCAACCACTGCGCCACCAGGGAAGCCCTGGGTTCTTATTTTTATTTTAGTTTTGTGATTATAAACAACTCACCTAACTTCTCTGGATCTTAAGAGTCCTGACCTAAAAACAAAATAAAATAAATGAAACAACTTATAGAGCTAGGAGAGACTTTGGGCTTCATCTAATCCAAACTGTTCTTTAAAGAGGAGAAAACCGAGTTGCAGAAAGGTCTAGGAAAATCATAAACAGTAAGTCACGCATACTCTCTGAGCTCCACTCCAACTTAGTCTATGATCTAAATCAAATGTTTACGTAAAAAAATTTAAATGGTGGTAAAACAATCTGTAAAAATAGATGAATGCATGTGGTCACCTATATTTCCAAAATCAAACAGGTTGATGTTAGTTGACAGTTGCCCAACGGCAGGTCAGGTAAAATCCCAATTCTGAAGTTCTCTGGGAAGATATGAGATGAGGGTGGGCATCCAGAATGCGGGTATAAGTCATATTATTGCCAATAGGCATTATCGCACTAGGAAAAAAAATAAGACTGCAGCATTCTCCTCTCTGAGACCTCCCTCAAAGCTGCTAAGGAGAGGGAATCTTCAGAAATCTTTTTCCTTTTTCACCCTCCTCAGACTGACTGTCTTGGGAGGTTGCACCAACAAATAAAATGACCAAAAGGCTCACTGCGTGGATGGAGTCGAAACAATGATGACGCTGTGTGTACCTGAATCAGCAAGTTTGGTCTGGTTTTCTCATTCTCTTTATTACATTTGCAGCACTCATATACAAGTGAGACTAGCTTCTAGACCACCAAAGGAACCTCATAATTCAGTCTATGATGCCAACTTCTGTCTGTCCTGGTATTTGTCATAGAGTAAGATGGTAGGGTAAGTCCCCACGGCTCCAACCAGCCCTTTTCAAATACTGGGAATCTTTGGAAAGACAGCATCTTCATCTACTTCCGGGTTTGTGATCACTGCCACAGATTAGTTGATCGGATTTAATCTGAAAAGTTTGAAAAAAATGTAGTATGCAAGCTGTGTTGGGGAAAGAGTCAGGACAGTTCTACAGAGACGAGGGGAGCCCAAAGGGAAGGTGCTACAGACTCTAAGAGTGACATTAGCCTGAAAGAAGGTTATTGGGGAGTGTCTTATGATCAACACCTGCAGCAGAAGTGTTTGGGCAGAGAGAGAAGCCTCAGCTGACCCCACCAGAAACTCTGAGACTGGTATTGTCTAGCTTCAGGTGGCCCTCTCCCGAGGCAAGGGGATGCACATGTGAACCAGTCACTGGGCTCAGGCTTCCCGAGGGAAGGCCTGTGACCTGTATAAGATAAGAGTGTTTCCCAGAGGGAAGGGAGAGCTGTCACCTGGCAGCACTCCCTACAGCCCCAGGAAATGTGAAATATAGCTTTTGCAGTATTGCAGATGAGAACACTGAAGCTCCCAGAGAATAAGTGACTTGCCCAAGGTCTCACAGTCACGTGATACAATTGGGGGATATCAGCCTACATCTCCAGAACCAAGTCAAGTATCTGTTCCTCAAGAGGATAAAGCCTTCCTTCCGTTGGCTTAGAAAGTGTTAACAAAGACATTATCCCATATGACTTGAATAATGATCTAGTAAGATTTCCAGGGCTGGTCCTATTATACACATTTGATAGATAAAGACAGCAGCTCATTCATTTAGTCAATGTTGCCTCTTTTCCTATATGCACGCTTTTATGACAGATTCAGGGGAGCAAAGGATGAGTATGCCCTAATCCCTTCAATCGGGAAACTCACAATCTAGTGCAGGCAATGGACACCTCACAAAATAACTATTACAGTGTGATACGTGCTAAATAAATGGTAATGCAATGTGACAAATGCTAAAGCTGAGGTTTGGGAAAGACAAGAGGAAATATTAATTTTCCCTGGAAATATTGGGAAAGTCTGCAAGAGCGGGTGATACTTGCACTATGCTTTGCAAAGTTTTCCTCAGGTGGAAAGTAATGGAAAACTCTTCAGGGAGAGGATGAAAGACACACTGGTATGATAGTGCATAGTCTTCCAAGAAAAGGCTCAGACACTGAATAATTTGCCCAAGGTCTCCTGGCTGGTAAGTAACCAAGCTGGCACTTGAACCCAGCCTTTGGCAGCCCAGTTAACATTCCCTTTGTAGTGTTTTCTGAAAAGGATGTAGCACTTAGTAAATGGAATATGCTATGATGTAACACTTTCTCAGTGGTCCCCTTATGCAGATTTTTTTTCCTCTGCTCTTTTGCAGTCTTCCAAGATGTGCATGTTATGGTATTTGCTGGGTTTGGCTTCCTCATGACCTTCTTGAGAAAATATGGCTTCAGCAGTATGGGCATCAACCTACTCATTGCTGCTCTGGGCCTCCAGTGGGGCACTATTGCACAGGGGATCCTGCAGAGCCATGGAGAGAAATTCCACATTGAAATCAAAAAGTGAGCACCCCTTATTTTCCAACCATTGTGTTTTCAGAGCAATTGTTTCTCTGCTTAGTCTCTTGACAGTCAGCCTCTGAACTAGCTTGCAAATTGTTATTATTATTCCTTTACCTTATTAAGGTAAAACCCTAAATGAGGTAAAGAACAGGGAGGTTAAAGGAAATGTGAGAGCAACTAAAGATTGTATGGTAATTGGAGGCGGGGGTGGGCAAGAACGTGGGAGAGGATAAAAGTAGGCCTGGGAGAAGCACCTGATGGGGACAGGTGGGGAGAGGGCCCTTGAACTCTAGACAGGGTGATGCTATAGTTCATTACAACTCATATATGTGGGGTGTGCATTATTCTTCAATGTCTTCTTTCTTCTTCCCTCAGCATGATAAATGCAGACTTCAGTACAGCCGCAGTTCTGATTTCTTTTGGAGCTGTCCTGGGAAAAACAAGTCCAATCCAAATGCTGACCATGACAATTTTAGAAATTGCTGTCTTTGCTGTCAATGAACATCTGGTTGTCGAGGTATTTGGGGTAAGTGTTCTAGTGATACTTACCTAGCTTTGAACATCACAACACATGTATTGGATGCCCACTATATTCAGGGACAAACCTTGGTGACAGTGATACCATAGCAAATAGTACTCATAGTCATCATTTGAGTGCCTACTGTAAACCAGGAGTTTTATAAACATTATTTAATTGCAGTATCACCACAACAGTGTAAAGTAGGTATTATGATGTTACTATTTATACACAATAAAACTGATGATCACAGATGCTAAATGACTTACTTGCCTGAATCTGGATTCAAATCCAGAATTTTCTAGCTCTACAACTCTTTTTATTAAAATACATTTTCTATCAATGATCAATTCCTATTTATATTTCAACTACTCATTGAATAGCTCTTTCAAAGCCTTTTATTAAAGCTTAGATGAAATTTCTTCTCCTCCGTGAAAATCTCATTGATTCTCCCAAGGAAAATAAATAGAATATTCCTGGGCACTCTCCAGTATTTTATTTATGCCTCTATTGAACATGTAATTCAAAAGCAAATACTTTTGGTAACTTTCTAGGTGTCATGTGTTGGTGATTCAGTGACAAACAAATAGTTAAGGTCTCTGTCTTCATAGGGTTTACAATCTAGTGGGGGAGACAGACACCCAACAAATGATCATACATTCAACCATCTACCTATAGAATCACGCACACATACACAAAAATATTACTGTAAATTGCAACACATGCTTTGAAAAAATAAATAGAGCGGCTCTGAAGGAGTATACCTAAAAGATCTAATTTAGACTGTGGAATCAAGGAAGAATTATGTAAGGAAGTGACAGCTAAGCTGGACCTGAAAGGTACATAGGAGTTTATCAAGCATGAAAATTTAAATAAATTAATAAATTTGTATCATTTTCCTACTTTAATAAGTACAGAGCAATGCCTTGGGTTTGGCACACTGAACTTTCCATCTAGAGACAAGAAATGTAGAAAACTGGATCAAATCCATTGTGTCCTAAAGAGGGACCTAAAATGCGCTTCTTCAAATGAATCTTGGACCTCAGCTCATTTTCTTTTTCTTTGGTTTTTTTTTTCTTTTTTTTTTGTGGCGGCACTGAGCAGCATGTGGGATCTTAGTTCCCAGACCAGGGATCGAACCCGTGCCCCCTGCAGTGGAAGCGCAGAGTCTTAACCACTGGACCGCCAGGGAAGTCCCTCAGCTGGTTTTCATATCATCATTGCAGGGTGAAGCTTCTTGAAACTTCAAGTCTTTGAGTTACAATGAAGTGAGCTTTTACTGCAATGTCAAGCGAATGCAAAAATCATGTTTGTTTTGTATCAAGTGCAATGCATAATATTTCACTGAGAATATCTCTAACCTTGAAAAGTAACCTAAAAGGTATTGAGTGCCCACTAAGGACCTAACAGTTGAAAAACATGGTCCCAGCTCAATCTTACCACAAACTGTATTAGCTGGGTAACATTTCCCCATTTTACAGAACTGGAGATTCAAAGAAGTAGAGTAATTTGACTAACGTCACATCAAAGAAGTACCTGACCTAGGATTGAAAGTCAGTTCTGTGTGGCTCCAATGCTTGCACTTTTTTGTTTTTCCCGATCCTGTTTTATTCCCTTTCTCTGACACATTTTTTCTCTCTTCATCTTTTTTTCTTTAACCCATGAAGCAGTTCTTTCATTGACCTCCCTCCTGTAGTGAGTTTCACCTCTATTTACATGAATGTTTTGCCACCCTCAGGCCTCTGATATTGGAGCATCAATGACCATCCATGCCTTTGGGGCCTACTTTGGTTTGGCTGTAGCAGGCATCTTGTATCGATCAAGCCTGAAAGAAGGGCATCGCAATGAAGAGTCTGTGTACCACTCGGACTTGTTTGCAATGATTGGTGAGTTGGGATGAACTTGCCTGATTCTTGTCTATTTGGTCAGACGCAAGGGAATACCCCTATTTTCCCCTAACTCTTAGATAACAAAGCATAAAAGGAAAGACATCTTGTCCATGCCCAAAGCAAACGGCTTCCCCTGGACTGCCTTCCATATTCAGAACGAATACCCCTTTTTGTGATTTACTACAGGGACTCTTTTTTTATGGGTATTTTGGCCCAGCTTTAATTCGGCCATCGCTGATGCTGGAAAGAACCAGTACCTGGCCATCGTAAACACATACTTCTCTCTTGCCGCCTGCGTGGTTACAGCCTATGCGTGCTCCAGCCTTCTTGAGAGCCGAGGCAAGCTCCATATGGTAAGTGCCATGTTAACTCCCATGGAACTTTCGCTAAGCGACCCTGATGGCTGCTCTGATGACTAGTTCACTTCTGCATCACTGCTGAGCTGCCCGAACAAATCACAACACTGCAGACCTTGGAGAATAATCTGAAAACAACATTCCTTTATTCTTCAAATGTGTACTCTGGCAAATCTAGTAGGGAATATAATTATGCAAAAATGAAAGATCTGAAGTGTATTTCTTTAATGATAGAGCTAACTGTCCCCAAGTTCTTAGAAAATCTTTCTTAGAAACAGGAATTTCTACAAGAGTAAAAAAAGAGAGTGGGGGAATGCAAGTTGATTTTCTAACAGCAGATATTTCTCTCAAAGAAATAACAACTAAATGTAATGTGGGATCCTGAATAGGATTCTGGAAAAGAAAAGGGATATCAGTGGGGATACTGGTGAAATTCAAAAAGGTATTTAATAATATTACACCAATGCTAATTTCCTAGTTCTACAGTGATGTAAGACGTTAACATTGGGGAAAACTGGGTGTGGTATATATGGAAACTCTCTGCAATATTTTTGTAACTGCTACATGTCTAAAATTATTTCAAAATCAAACTTTTTTTATATCTCCCCCAAAATAGTCTTTTGAGTTTCTTGACTAAGAGCTTAAAGAAATATCAGTGAAGGAATAATCCTCAGATCAGCCACTCTTCCTTTCTGAGCTGAGGGAGAAAAAAGATATTGTACCAAAATACTACTTTCTTTTTTAAAATTTTTTTAAATTAATTTACTTATTTTGGCTGCGTTGGGTCTTCTTTGCTGCGTGCAGGCTTTCTCTAGTTGCCTCAAGCGGGGGCTACTCTTCATTGCAGTGCACGGACTTCTCATTGCAGTGGCTTCTCTTGTTGCAGAGCACGGGCTCGAGGCGTTTCACTAGTCGTAGCACACGGGCTCAGTAGTTGGGCTCACAGGCTCTAGAGCACAGGCTCAGTAGTTGTGGCGCACGGGCTTAGTTGCTCCACGGCATGTGGGATCTTCCCAGATCAGGGCTTGAACCTGTGTCCCCTGCATTGGCAGGTGGATTCTTAACCACTGCACCACCAGGGAAGTCCCACTAAAATATTTCTAAGCATAGCTAAGGACATGTATTTCAGTTCTCTACAAATTGTTTCATGAGAAAAAACTGAAAACAATAAAAGGAAGCAATCGTACATGTACAGCTCAGTGGTTCTCTTTCAAAAGCACTGATAACCTGTCTTCCTCTGGCAGAACAGTCAGAATATGATTTTTCTGAGGAATTCTGGTAAATGGAAACTGGTTACTCTTTCCTCCACCCTCAAATGTTCTCAGAAGAGTGACACTTGCAAAAGCTGTTGTCTTTGATGTGTAATGTGTACTTTTCAATGTCTCTAAATCCCCTCTTTGATTATTGGAATATCATGGACTCTGCAAAAGCACACAGTGGCCACAGGCTTCTTTCAGTTCACGGTAACCACAAATGCATTCCAAAGCTGCATAAAAAGGCAGAACACTGCCAGAATAACTGCTGTATATTCCCACCCTCCTACTACAACTTCTTTTGATTTCCTCACATCCCTCTCCACACTGGTCTTACTAATCTGATCTCTCATGCATGACCAAAGAACCCTACAACAAGGATACCAAGTGTCAACTTCTGGGAAGAAAGGCCTTCTGAAATTACAAAGAACCTTCTTCTTAAAAAGGAATCCTGGGACTTCCCTGGTGGCACAGTGGTTAAGACGCCACGATCCCAGTGCAGGGGGCCTGGGTTCGATCCCTGGTCAGAGAACTAGATCCCACATGCATGCCGCAACTAAGAGTTCACATGCCACAATTAAGGAGCCCTTGAGTCGCAACTAAGGAGCCTGCCTGCCACAACTAAGGCTGAGTGCAACCAAATAAATAAATAAAAATTTTAAAAATAAATAAAAAGTCCATTCCCCAATAATATTAAAAAAAAAAAAAAGAATGAATCCATAACCCTCCCAACTGAAGAATGTGTGGTGTATGGAATCCACTGAACCCACGATTGCTACAGTCCTTCTGAACTCCTCCTCCTTCCTCTCACCTCACTCACATTTCTGTGCCCTACACAGGTTCACATTCAGAATGCAACCCTTGCTGGAGGAGTGGCTATAGGCACTACTGCAGACATGGCAAATACCCCATACTATGCTATGATCATTGGGAGCATTGCAGGAGTGGTCTGCGTGTTTGGGTTCAAGTTTCTGACTGTAAGTATTAACAAGACACTCTGAGTCAAACTTTGGATCTGCCCCATCTTCTTCTCACATCCCACCAACAGAGAAAAGCTATGAAAAGTCCTTTCCTAAGCACCTCTCCTTGGGTCATTCAACATGTCAGTGTTCCAGTGGTTTCTACTCTTTCTTGCTTTCTTTTTTTTATGTCAGTTACTTATAACAGTATGAACTGAACGTACTTGTATTGCTTTCCTCAGGGCAGTTCCATTAAAGGTTTTGTTGTTGTTGATGTTTGTTTTGTATAATTAAGGACTCTGAGCCCTATTCATGGGATTTAGGATACCATCAGTAGTTAAGAATGAGTAGGAGTTAAAGTCACTCACCTTCAAATCTATCTACATAAGACTGAAATGAGCAGTTTTGCCACCAGTGTATTCAGATTCTTTGATGTAAGCAGGTGTCAGATAAAGATGGAGAACTGGCCTGCAGATAAAAGTTTTCCTGCATGGTCATTGACTTCAGTCACACAGCTCTCTATACTTAACAAAATAATAAAGCTTCCTCTTTTTACAATTTTAGCCATTTTTCACTACTAAACTGAGGATCCACGATACGTGTGGGGTCCATAACCTACATGCCTTACCTGGTGTGATAGGAGGCCTCGCCAGCATTGTGTTCATAGCCTTGGAGACAGCTGACACGTGAGTGAAAGAATGGGTTTTCCTGTTCCCCAAGGTCAAGTGCTGTTTTCTTACTCTTAGAGAAACCCAGTGATGAGAGAGCTTTTTCTTTAGCAGTCCAGACCACAGTTCGTAAGTACTGTTCTTATAGAAGCCAAAGAGACACAACCAAGATAAAAGAATTGTATTGGAAGATGTTTCTTAACTAGCATTATTAATGTTTATTTTTGTTTAATTAACGTGTTTATTTAAATTTCTCTATCATAGGCAACTGTCTCATTGCAGATAGGACAATTTGATCATCACATTCAGATTACAGTAGGCTTACTCTTTTACTTGGTCCTACCAAAATCAAGCATATGGGGCATATGTGATGAACTGGCAACCTTTGCATCCAATCCACACAAAGAAGAATGAGTTAGCATAATGTGGAGAGCATTTGGATCTGGGGAATCAGAAAGACTGGCATATGGTTCCAACTTTGCTACCTAGTTAAGTGGCTTTTGACAAGTCACTCAGCATTTCTGGTTCTAAGTTTTCTCATCTGTAAAATGAGAGACTTGTACTATTTATTCTCTGAAATCCCTTCTAGGCTCTAACAGACTTAGAGTCTTCCCCAAGTGGCCAGAGAAAGAACAGCCATCAGTCAAATTTAGGAGAATGGAAGTGATGCCATAAGCCATGAGTCGTAACTTTATGCAACAAGATTGGAACAATTTGAAATGAATGTCATCCATGCAAAACAGCTAGGAAAATTGTAGAGTTCAGATCACTCAGGGAGTAAGGAAGGAGGAATAAAAATGCGCAATTTTTGATTGAAAACATGAGGAAAAGGTGAATGTGTTTGATGATGTCTCAACAAGACCACTGGCTGGAGTTATATAATATGAAAAGAAAGTGTTTCTCTTCCATTTTAGCAGATTAAAATATTACCATGTTAAGACCAGTAATGATAAATATTTGAAAAACTTGCTTCATCATATTTTCTACTGAATAGAAAATTTGCTTCCTCTTCATGTGTATAGGTGACCCATTTCTTCTGTTGTTGTTTTTTGTGTTTTTTTTTTTTTTACTACTTTTGTAAATTTGGAGGACAACCCCAGAAATATCACATCTTCTTTTAGTTCTTTCCAGGACCCAACAGAGTGTTGAGACCAAACACTGATGTATTTTAATGCAAATCAAGTGTGACAAAAGTTTGAGTTAAAGAGTTCAACTCCTAAGTATTATAGTGTGTAAACGTTCTGCACACATACTTAAGAGGTGTCTCAGGATTAGAAATAGAGGAATTCTTGAGCATCATGCCTGGATCAATTCCATAGATGCAATAAAACTAGTCTGTCTGGCTCTCAAAGGCTGGGTCTTGCTGGGTGGCCAGATTTGGGGTAGGTTTCATGGTTAAGAGTCCAATCCTTGGGTATACAGGTTTAGCAACTTCTTAATTTACTCAGGAGGCATTGAGGGGGGCAAGCCTTGGAAGGCCCATTCACATGTGTGGGTAAAATTCACACATATTTCACACAGCAGATAAAATACATTTGTACAAGAGCCAAATCTATTTACTCACATGTGTCTATTCAGAATATTAAAATGCGAATCGGGTTTCTTGGTAAGCATAGAACAAGGAGAAGTTAATATACTTAAGGGACATTTTTTCAAGTTATGGCAGCTTTACTCTAACAGTGCTGTTAATTTTGTCTAACGCTGTGTTTTCCAAGCCTATTTTATCATGGAATAACTTTCATCAAAAACATCTTTTAATACCTTGTAAAAGGTCTTGGCAGATTCTGGTAAAATTAACAGGCAGCTTACAATAGAAGAAAATCAGATGAGTTAAATACATATTAAATATTCAACCTTGCTAGTAATCAAAGGAATGCAAATTAAAACAAGTTATCCATTTTTCAGTTATCAAATTGATAAAGATTTAATAAATTATAATACTGAATGGTGGCTAAAGTGGAAAAATGGGGATATAAATTGTATAAGGTCGTATTTGGAAAAGCCCTTAAGAAGAATATAAACCTTTACTGATAATCCCATTTCTAGATAGGTTTTATTTTAGGGAAATTATTGGACAAGTCCATAAGCATATTCCTAAGAGGATATATTCTCACAGCATATTTAAAAATATGAAACATCAGAAGCAACCTAAATACCCAACCTATAGAACTATAATTACAGTATATTTGTACAGTGTAATACTCTAGTAATTAAAATTATGATCCAGATCTACATTTACTGACATGAAAAAACATTAAGATTTAATGGGAAAATCAGTATCATGACATGCTTGCATTTTTATAAAAATACTTGCTTATATTTTACATGTTTATACTGATAAGATTGGAGGGAAATTAAACTTTTTCCCTTCTTTTCTTAATTAGTGGTTTTGAAATTTTTACAATGATCATATATTACCCATACAATTTTTTCTTTAGTAGAAAAAAAGTAATAAACCCTTCAAATAAAGAGAAAAAAAGGAATCTGAGTTAAGTACATTCTTTTCCCTGAAGGATGAGGAAGAAACAACACATTCTCCTACTTCAATGGTTTGCTTTCCTGCAATAACTCAACTATTTGTTAATTGCCTGTTAAAGAGTGAGGCACTGTGCTAAGGGGATTCCCACACTCCTAGTTCATTTGACACCCTTATGCATTTCTATAGCTTTTTATCACATTCTTCTATTCCCCAAATTATAAGGAATTTTTCACTCATTAAATTTTAAGGTAACTACTTCTAAGATATAGATGCACTTTAATATTTTCAGTGAGTTGTCCCTACAATACATGGTAAAATTAGCTTTTCTGATTTTTAATTTCATCACAATTGTTTTTGGGGGGATGAAGTAAGGAGAGATGGCTGCTCACATTTGTTTTGTATATTGCTCCATCCTCAGTGCCTAGAAGGGAAGCTGGCACAAAGCAAGTACCCAATAAGTAGTTGTTGAATCAATCAGAACCTCGTACCATATTTTTAGAAAATACTAAACCCTCTAAGGAAGATCTTTTTTTTTTTTTTAACATCTTTATTGGAGTATAATTCTTTTACATTGTTGTGTTAGTTTCTGCTATATAACAAAGTGAATCAGCTATATGTATACATATATTCCCATATTCCCTCCCTCTTGCATCTCCCTCCCATCCTCCCTATCCCACCCCTCTAGGTGGTCACAAAGCACCGAGCTGATCTCCCTGTGCTATGGGGCTGCTTCCCACTAGCTATCTATTTTACATTTGCTAGTGTATATATGTCCATGCCACTGTCTCACTTCATCCCAGCTCACCCTTCCCCCTCCCCGTGTCCTCAAGTCCATTCTCTACAGCCATTATGGAGAACAATATGGAGGTTCCTTAAAAAACTAAAAATAGAACTATCATATGACCCAGCAATCCCACTACTGGGCATATATCCTGAGAAAACCATAATTCAAAAAGAGTCATGTACTGCAATGCTCATTGCAGCACTACTTACAATTGCCAGGACATGGAAGCAACCTAAGTGTCCATTGACAGATGGATGGATAAAGAAGATGTGGCACATATGTACAATGGAATATTACTCAGCCATAAAAAGAAACGAAATTGAGTTATTCGTAGTGAGGTAGATGGACCTAGAGTCTGTCATACAGAGTGAAGTGAGTCAGAAAGAGAAAAACAAATACCGTGTGCTAACACATATATATGGAATCTGAGGAAGATCTTTTCATCATTCCTGAAGAAAAAGGTAGTGCCTGTTTAAGTGCTTATAAGAACGTGTGAACTTTGATCAAGAGTTTCAAAGAAAATAAATATATGAGATAAAAGAAAAATTGTAACAAATGTTTGTTTGCTGGTATGTAATGATGCACTCTGGCCTGAAAGGGGCAGGCATGCATGCCCTCCGGAGATGAGCTTTGTTTGCTGGCTTGGAAAAACAATGGAATTGTTTTGGCCTCCTAGGTCTGCCATGGCCATGCAGGCAGCTGCGCTAGGTTCTTCCATCGGAACAGCACTTGTTGGAGGGCTAGTCACAGGTGAGCATAAAAAGTAAACATATGTTTATATCTCATGCTCTCAGCATAATAGATGATAATAAATATTGTTAAATTTAAAATTTTTCTAAAATTCTGACAGTAATCATGTAAGCTCAAGGGAATGACTTTACAACAGTATTTTAATTACTTTGCAAGTTGATTTTCCTCTTCAGCATCATAACATGACTTATTTTCTCCCCACTTTCACAGGTTTGATTCTAAAGATACCTATCTGGGGACAACCAGCTGACCAGGACTGCTATGATGATTCTGTTTATTGGGAGGTACTATATAGTGTTCTAAGGACATACATGATGACTACAGTAGGGAAAGTTTTGCTCACCTCATGTCTAGATGTCTGTGTGGCACCCCTATGATGAAATTGGTTGAACTCCCTATTTATAGAGAGAAATTGAGAAAATGTGCCCAGAAAGATAAAATCAGAAGCTATGATATTTTCCAAAGCAGAAACTAGATGAAGAAAAGACAGACTTTAGTTGGCAAGTGCCCTTTCACTCCTCCGAGGGCAATAAAAAAGCTCCTCATAAAACTATAAGAATCCTGGGCAGTGGTGTGAGATTTTACCCCACATATAAAAGTAGACGAAACAGGTGGAGCACACAAGGTTGAAGAATTTCAGTGAGTACACAAGAGGTTCTAGGACTAACAAAACATCAGCTTCTTTCCATCCTCCAGTTTCTACCTCTTTATTTCATTGACATTTTCTCCCAAATTATTTCCTGCAAAGCTTAAGACTGACAGATATTTGGATGTGTTCCATGGGATTTTCAAAGAGAACAGGTTTGGGAAAGCGAATGTAGTCAGGGTGGGCGGGATAAATATTTTTGTTTTATTATTTTTTCCCAACTCAAACAATTTTTATTTCCAGTTTTTTCTAAGCTTGAATAATGATTACAGAAAATCTTTGTTTTGATACTAACCTCTGACAAGCCCAGTGAAAGAAACTATCAAAAGTGCCCTAATCTTTTCTTTTTTTTAAGGTCCCTAGGAGGACAGAACTGGACGTGTTCAGTCGTTTCCATGAACATGGCAACCACAACCAGTTAGAACCTGAAGCCTAAAAACCATTCCTGTGCCTCCGCCTCTTTTCCCATTGCCTAGACTTGAAATAAAATGGCAGCATCCAGTGAGAATATGGACCAGAATGGATAGATCCTGAGCCCCAAATGTCCAGTGTGAAAATGTTTTAACATAATCTGGTGCTGTCTCCTGGCATCAATGATCGTTTAGTTGAAGAAGTGTGACATACAACAGATGGTCAAATGGATTCTATTCAGGACTCCCAGATTACTCCTGCCAGTGGGTAGGTACAGGGTGAACATTCCATGTATTTTCTTGTATCTTTTTTTTTCCACATAGAGGAAAATTTACAAAGAAACCAACATTTTCTAATCATGTCTTAATGTACGTACTATGTCTTCAATCCCAAAGATTATAAAACCGAAGCCAATGAAACAATAATTTATGTAAGAAATCTATATAAGAAATAAGAAAGAAACGTATGTATGTAAAGCAGTACTATGATAGTTTTTTGACTGAGTTCTCTTGATTCTAAAAATGGTCTAGTTAGTAATGTTATGTCTTTGTTTTGTCGGCTAAAAAAAAATGCACAACCTAAAAGTTGAGAATCGTGTTCTATTTGGTAGACTTTCTGAGGACATAAGCCCAGGAGACAGCCTCTCAGAGAGTTCTGAGGGACTGCTCGGAAGAGGTAAGGGAGGAACCAGGATATACAGGAGTTTTGCAACAAAGACCAAGTAGTCAGAACATCAAAAGATTACTGTTAATTAAAGACAACCAGACATCTCAAGGTAATGAATTTGGCACTTTTCTATGTACGGGAAGATGCAAGAGTCTGGGCTGCGCACCTCAGCTATCTGGGGCCAGTAGCCTGTGGGCATCCTGCTGTTTGCATCCTGAGCTCCTTCAGGGCTCACCCTCAAGAAAGGAGGTAGTGGCTAATGGCTGCAACATCCTTTGTTTACTGATATGGCAGGCGACATGTTTCATTCACAGTTTGAATATTCTTTTGCTTAACTTCCTTTGCATGTTTACTATTTGCAATAAGAGCTCAAATGCTATCTGACCAATGTCTGTTTTGTATAAAATTTCAGTGGATTAAATCTTATTATACAATAAAGCATTTGTCTTTTTTCTTTGGTGGTTAGAATTCATTTTAGTAACAAACACACACATTACACACACATACACACACATTCCTCATACTTAGTCTATACTCAGTTCAAATAAGTTGTTACTATGTATTCACTACCAAAAAAATCAAGTTAATGTCTCATAGGGTACGTTTTGAAGAACTCAGTTTTAGAAAAAGGTAACTGACATAGTCATATAAAACCATTTCTAGGGAAATAACATAAAATTTTTTTCTCTTTGTTAACGCTGAAGATTTTTCTTCTATCTCTGGAGTTCTGGTCTCTTGCCAGGATGCGCTTAAGTATCAGTGAGGCCCTGACATAATTAACAGGACTTCAGTTTCTAGATGCTAGAACTGAAAAATTATAATAACAATTAATTAATATGTCATTGCTCTGGGAAAATAGTGTAATTTATTTGTAGATCCTAAATATTTTACTAGATAAATAGGTGACTTCTTTCAAACCTGCATCAGTTTCTCTTTCAAATGGGCTTTTTGAAAAAGCTCACCTATAAAAGTCCACTGTCCCCACTCTTGATGATCATCACAAAGAATCATTTTCGACACCAGGATGTCCCAAGTCCTCCTCGTTCCTCTGATCATAAGGCGACATTAAGAGGGTCTCCAGAGAGTTCATTTGGATATGCAGGTCAATAGGTTTCAAAAAAAACACATTTATTCTAGGGTTTCCCCGGTGGCGCAGTGGTTGAGAGTCCGCCTGCCGATGCAGGGGACACGGGTTCATGCCCCGGTCTGGGAAGATCCCACATGCCGCGGAGCGCCTGGGCCCGTGAGCCATGGCCACTGAGCCTGCGCGTCTGGAGCCTGTGCTCCGCAACGGGAGAGGCCACAACAGTGAGAGGCCCACGTACCGCAAAAAAAAAAACAACAAACAAGAAAAACAAACATTTATTCTAAAGTGGCTACTTGAATGCTCGACTGGGCAGCATGTATACTAAAATTGGAATGATATAGTGAAGAGTAGCAATGGCCCCTGCACAAGGATGACACTCAAATTCATGAAGCATTCCCTATTTTATAAAGGGGGGGGCACTTCCCTGGTGGTCCAGTGGCTACAATTCTGTGCTCCCAAAGCAGGGGGTCGGGTTTGATCCCTGGTCAGGGAACTAGATCCCACATGCCTCAACTAAAGATCCTGCATGCCACAATGAAGATCCCACGTGCTACAACTAAGACCTGGTAGAGCCGAAATACAAAAAAAAAAAAAAAAAAAAGATGCATGGAACTTCCCGGGTGGTCCTGTGGTTTAGTCTTCGTGCTCCCAATGCTTCAGGGGGCACGGGTTCGATCCCTGGCTGGGGAACTAAGATCCCACAAGCCCTGTGGCATGGCCAAAAAAAAAAAAAAAAATTACATTAAAAAAAAAGATACAAGGCTTCCCTGGTGGCGCAGTGGTTGGGAGTTCGCCTGCCGATGCAGGGGACACAGGTTCGTGCCCCGGTCCGGGAAGATCCCACATGCCGCGGAGCGGCTGGGCCCGTGAGCCATGGCCACTGAGCCTGCGTGCCTGGAGCCTGTGCTCTGCAACAGGAGAGGCCACAACAGTGAGAGGCCCACGTACCGCAAAAACAAACAAACAAAATAAAACAGAAAAGCTATTATGCCTGCAGTTCCAGTTTATAATAGCAAAAGGATACAGATTAAAATCAGGTGAAAGAAGCAGCACATAAGACAGGGTCTAAGAAAGTTCCAGACACAGTCTTCCAGTGGTCCGCTCCCAGTGGAGTCAAGCGGACTGGGCTTACTAGCAGCAATGATGTGTGGCAATGTGCATGAAGTACTGGCAACCAGAAAGATCACCCAGCCTTGGCTTCCAGGGTTTTTATTTGGGCTTTGTCACATACACTTGGCCAGTCACCCACATGGCTGACCTTAGTGTTTACCCTCCAGAGACTTAGCTATTACCACACAGCCAAAGACCACACCATAAACCATATTAGCAGAGACCATACAGGTGGCCCAAGGTTCCCAGGTAAACAAATACACTTTATCAAGCAGGACATTCCAAGGTTCAGGGGTTACCTCCCAGAAGCTCAGAGCAAAGCCCAGACCTCAAACAATTACATGTTATCAGTTTACTTAATACTTATTTGAATGATGCATTTTTAGTAACTTGCTTGTATAGAACCTTTCAAAAACATCCAACTCAATGCTCACTTGTTTTGTAAGTGCAATGAATGAAAGTGGTCATTTCTAGATTGGCTATATTAGAAAGACTATAAAGACAAGTTGCTAAAACAACAACAAAAAGAAACAAAGAAATTGCTCTTTCATCAGACAAGAGCAACATATAAAATAAAATAAACAAGACAGCAATCAAGATTGGGAAGTAAACACAAAAATCTAGAAAGATTCTTCATTCAGATTGCTTGTCTAGTTTCTTTCTGTTATTTAAAGAATCTGAAGCTGAATATCTTAGACAATGCACTTTTTGTGTAATTCATGCCAGGAAGAAGATAGGAAAGTTCAGTCAGCAGACCCAAGGGTGCGCCCTTGACCTTACCACAGAAAGTTGGTGAATGAATGCATATGTGTGGATCTTTATTCTCTAATTCTTTTTTTCAGTTTTTAGCCATTTTTTTCAATAATATGTCAAACGTTAGATAATAGGGATTTGACAATGTTGAGTTTTACCTAAGCCCTGTGCTTCTGGAAACAGGGAAGTTTAAAGGAACCTCACAGTTTACTGAAGAAAAAAGAAAAAAAAAGCCTTTCCCCATATGATTAGATAAGACTCACAAAACCCCTTGTTTACCTGTGACAAGGCCAGGCACAAATGCCTATGCTTTTCCTCATAACTTATTTCCTGAACTACTCATTTCACTGACCAATCAGAACAAAGCACTTGTTAGACAAGTGTTAAGCTTCTCGCCTTCCTCCAGAGCCCTGAACTTTGGCCCACACCCAGCATGAGCCAGCAGACAACCCTGCTCAGAATAGGATGGCTTGGGGTGGGAGGTGTGAAAATTCTCTGACACTATCCCACCTGTCACCCCACTTCCATGCACCCTGTCCTTCCTGGCCTTGTTCATCCCTCTCTGTACTCCTAAGATGCTTGCAGACTTCATTATGATTGCAGCATTCACCCTACCACAATAGTCCCTTTCCCTGCCTTGCAATAATCCTTTTGAACTAAGTCTCTGCTTTCTCAGTTGTTTTTTTATTTGACAGATGTGACTAAATGTTGGGGCTATACAGATTATTTCCCGGACCGGGGCACGAACCCGTGTCCCCTGCATCGGCAGGCGGACTCTCAACCACTGCGCCACCAGGGGAGCCCTCAGTTGGTTTTTTATTTGACAGATGTGACTAAATGTTGGGGCTTTACAGATTATAGGTTACATTTATGTAAGGGAAACTAGGCTAAAATTCATACTGAGGCAAGAAAAATAAGGTAAAGTTCAGGAGTGAATATGAAAATGAAGTTAGGGACCCACTCATTTGTTTTAAAGATTCTCAGGGAATTTTTACCTGAATATGTATATAAATATATTTTTTTGTCATGTGAATATTCTTAAATCTGAAAATGCTATATGCATATATTTTATATATATAGTATGTCTATCTATGAACCTAAAATATTTTTTCTTTCTTTCCTTCTGTCTATTCTTTATTTCTTTCTAATTTTCTTCCTTTTCCTCTTTTATAGACTAGAAGGCCTCTCTCCCCTCTACTGCTTTTTTTGAGTCACTACCCAGTTGGCAGCCAAATGCTGCCCTTCCTTGCCCCCCCTCATGCTTTCCATGCCCTTTTAATCTCAGGCTTGGGCACAGGGCACAAAGCCCCTCTCCCTGAGGTTCACCCCTAAAACGTAGCCCAGCTCTGAGGCACTGAATGCTTTTGGTGTGTTTACGCCTTATCCATTCCAAAATCACTTTAAGTAGTAAATAATACCATTTAGACTGATTGGACGATTTGATTAAAAATCTCAAACTCTACTCAGATGGCCTATTTCTGGAATTCTTTGTATTTCTGGTTCATGTCTTAAATCTGAGAGATTAGTTTTTAATTATTGACTAAAGAAATTGTGGTATATGTATACAATGGAATATTGTTGAGACTTAAAAAAGGAAGAAATCTTGTAATCTGCGACAGCATAGACAGAACTCGAAGGCATTATGCTAAGTGAAAATAGATAGAGAAAGACAAATAACATATTATCTCTCCTTGTGTGGAATCTAAAAATATATATACAAAAAAAAAAACTATGTTCATAGATACAGAGAACAGACTGGTGGTTGCTAGAAGCAGGGAGTAGAGAGTAGGAGAAATAGGTGAACTATTTTTTGGGTGGGATTTTTTGGTTCTGGTTTTGTTTTTGTTTTTTTCTCGGTATTTTTAGTTTAGATAAACTGAAAAGAAAAAAAGATAGAAGAGTTCATCACCAGAAGGTCCATACTACAAAAAATGTTAAAGGAAGTCTTTCAGGCAGAAAGAAAATTATACCAGATGGAAACATAATACACAAAGAAATGAAGAGCACTTGAAATGGTGACTATTTGGATAAATACACAACTTTTAAAAAATTTCTTCCTATTTAAGTGCTTTAAAAGATAATTAAATGCTTAAACAACAAAATAACAATGTACTCTGGTATTTATAATATATGTAAAGTAAAATGTGTAAGAACAGTAGCATAAAAACCAGAGAAGAAGGAATGGACATATACTATTGTAAGTTTTTATACTATAAGGAGTGGTGTAATATCACTAGAAGATAGAGAATGATAAATTAAAGGTGTGTACGAAAACCCTAAAGCAACTACTAAAATAACAAAACAGTTTTATAGCTATTAAGCCAACAAAGGCGTTAAAATCAATTTATGTTAAAAAAAAGATAATCCAAAAGAACAGAGAAAAACAGGAAAAAAAGAGCAAAAAACACGTAACATAAATAGAAAACAAATAGCTTAACAATATCACATCAAATATAAATGGGCTAAGGGCTCAAATTAAAAGACTTATCCTTATCAGATTAAATAAACAATACAAAACCCAAATATATGCTGCCTTCAAGAAATACACGTTAAATATAAAGACAAAAATAGGCTTAAAAGTAAAAGGATGAGGAAAAGATATTCCATACTAACACTAGTCACAAGAAAGCTGGGAGAGCTGTATTAATATTGGACAAAGTAGATTTAAGAAAAAAGAATATAACAGTTATAAAAAAGGTAATTTCATAATAATAAAACAATTAATCAAGAGGACATAACAGTTCTAAATATTTATGCCCCTAATAACAAAACTTCAAAATACATGAAGCAAAAATGGATAGAACTGCAAAGAGATGTAGGTAAATCCACCATTATGGTCAGAAAAATCATTACTCCTCTCTCAATAGTTAACAGATATAGACAGAAAATCCCCAGCTTTCTTCACTCAGATCTTAGGAGATAAGGTTGATATATCCAGCAATTTTCTTTATACAGTCAGAATCAGAGCAATCAAGAAACATTTGATTGGTGGTCAGTTATCATCATTTCCAGGTGCTATATTAATTAGAGCCAGATGTGTGAATCAATACTGGGAAGTAGCAATATATTAAAGAAATTAATAGCCCAGGAATCAAGGAAACTTGAATTCTCTCACTTAATAAATACATGACCTTGGGCAGATTGGTTAACTTCTTAAAGCCTCATTTTTTTCATTTGTAATATTGGGATTATAACAGCATCACTAGGATCTATTACATATTACATTACCTATTATTATAATAACAATTTGAATCAGCTACAAGTCATTTTAATACCTGACACACTCCCATTTGGTCTGATTGGAATCTCTTTTTTGTCTCTCCCTCCGTCCTTTGTTTTAGAAAAAGAGCTTAGTTGATGGGAACACTGTTAAGTGTGGATATCACGGAAAAGATGTCACTGAAACTAACAGTCACTTTTTATGCAACGAAATACAGCCCTTTGTTCTGTGCCTGCAGCTGCCTCTTTTAGACTTGGCTCAAGGTTTTCGTTAGTGCCTGCCAGACAGGATTATCTGGGATTGTGTTCCAGCAAGCCAAAGTCATGCCAAGCAGAGGAGTCAAGTAGTTGTATATATTTAGTATCATGGCATGAAGCCACGTGGTGTGAAGAACACACTGCAGCAGGAGCAGACCTAAGTCCTAATCGTAGCTCTAGTAGGAAGAAGTGCATGACCCTTACCAAATGTGAACTCTCTGGGTCTAAATTGCACTACCCATAAAATGACAGAATTTGATACACATGGTCACTCAGTTTCCCCAAATTCTATGTTACTAGGAATGACTCTTTAGAAACAAAATGTTCAGAAGACTTCAATCATTCATTTACTCCTGCATTTATTGACCAGTTTCAATTCAGTAAGTGCCAGGAGATGTTCTGTTCTAGACATTGGGGATTCCATAGTTGGGGGCAGGGGGTAGGAATGGTCAGGGGAAGAGTCCTTGCTTTCAAGAATTTTTAATTCCTTGGAGAAAAGGAATGATACACTAAAAGGTAAATATATAATATAATGGCAACCAGTAAAAACTTGAGGAAATATTGTTATCAAGAAGGCAATAGGTAAAAGATTGTTCAATCCAGTCTATTAATATAGTTCCTTTTTCAT
Source organism: Globicephala melas (assembly GCF_963455315.2). Lineage (NCBI taxonomy): Eukaryota > Metazoa > Chordata > Mammalia > Artiodactyla > Delphinidae > Globicephala > Globicephala melas. The sequence continues at coordinate 75,990,477 of NC_083324.2, read as the reverse complement.
AGTCATTCTAACACAAAAGGGAAAGATATTTCTTTCTTGTTCAAGTCAACTAGAATGAGTTATCTCTCAGATGCATGGTTAAAAGTCAGTAGCATAAAAAGGTAGAAAATTTAGTGACAGCAAAATGAAAGAGTCAACTCTGACAGAAGGGGATACAGACATAAACAAATGAAAATGCTTGTCAGGGGACAAAAGAGGGGAAAAAATGAGAAACGCCAGGTATAATTCTAAGTATATTTCAGGAGCTGTGTATTTGTTCATTCTTAACTTGTCACAACAAGTCAACCATTTATGTATTATTACTATTTTCCTCAGTTTAAAATAAAGAAATTAAGGCTCAAAGAGGTTGAGTAACATGCTGAAGGTCTGTGCTAGGATCTGCACGCAGTTCTCATTAAGTTAAAAATCAGTGCTCTTGGGCTTCCCTGGTGGCGCGGTGGTTGAGAGTCCACCTGCCGATGCAGGGGACACCGGTTCGTGCCCCGGTCCTGGAAGATCCCACATGCCGCGGAGCGGTTCGGCCCGTGAGCCATGGCCGCTGAGCCTGCGCGTCTGGAGCCTGTGCTCCGCAACGGGAGAGGCCACAACACTGAGAGGCCCGCGTACCGCAAAAAAACAAAAAAACAACTTATTCCCAGTCTTCCTAAATGAGAAACAGACTTTCCCATTTTTTAGAATTATGTATCATTATTAGCATCCGGGATGTGCTTTATCCTAAAATTCTGCACAACATTCTCATAAAATAAAATTCCACTCGATTGAGGGAAGAATGTAACACTTTGTGTTTTCAATTCACTTGAGGTTATTTGTGATGGTTGCCCAGGATAAAATTATTTCATCACTAATGATTCCTTTTCCTCTTTCAGAAGAAAGATACATCTACGGACTGTTTCAGTGATGACAATGTGGTGGCACTTGTTAGTAATCTGTTTGCAGCAGGTACAGAGACCACGGCCTCCACGCTGCGTTGGGGGATTCTGCTCATGATGCGATATCCTAAGACCCAGAGTAAGTCTTCTAAAATTCAGAGCATTGTCTGAAGGAGAGGAAGCAGAAACTCTTGGACTGGACAATGCAGAATTCTAGAGTTGCCCTGATACCTTAATTTTTACCCTTGAGGATAGTTTGTACCTTTAGTCTCCTCGTGATATAATAAAGTAGATTTTGCCCTCTAAGCAATCTGAGATGGTCTGAAGGCATCACTACGTGCAGGTCCCCAGAGGAGCCCTAGGAATAGAGGCCTGGAGGTGGAAGCAGTGGGGGGAAAAGATGAGTCAGAACTCAGAAAGCACTTGGGCTTGACTTTCACATTTAAAGAAAATGGGGAGACTGTTTCAATACCCGCCTCCCACCGCAGACTGTAACCGTGCTCTGTTTTATCCAGAAAAGGTCCATGATGAGATCGCCAAAGTCGTGGGTGCCTCGAATGGCACACCGAACTCAAATACCTTACGAAGACGCTGTCATTCACGAAGTACAGAGATTTGCTGATATCCTGCCCGCAAGCCTACCCTGTGCAACCACCACAAATATTATATTTAAAAATTACTATATTCCAAAGGTAAGGGTTTAAGAAGAGGGGTGAGGGGAAAGGGAAAGAACATCATGCTGCTCAAAATCACAGAGGCGCTGAGATGAACTGGTGCGAGCTAGGTAGAGCGTTTTGTTAGAAAGAGCCTTGGAGTTGTGGAGCATCTAACTGAACCCGTGCTACTGCTGTTAGGTCCTTTCGTTTCCCTGAGCCCCAGTCTTCTCTTTCATGGAATGGAAATAATCTAGCACAACTATGAGGAGAAAGTCCATGTATGATGCCCAGGCATATAAATGAATGAATGGATGAATGGCTGAATATTATTTAACAAAACACTTAAAAGCAGTTGATTGCTTTCTGTCACTTGAAAACTATACCAATTCCTGTGATAAAACAGCTAGCCACAATGATAGTATGGCAAAACTTCCTTCAAGAGGAAACTGATTCACCAAGCTGAAGCAGTGAACATTGCCCTCGATTTCAAGGCAAGCTTTTGCTTTTATTATCATCTTAGTGTAGTTTTAGTTTTCAGAATACTCTTTCCCATATCAAAATTAAAACTACTTTTGTTGACAGCCCTACATTGTTTCAGAGTATGTGGCAAGCTATGGAAGTGGGGTAGCTTACTTCTGAGGATTTGTTTTGATGGGCTTATTCGATTTAGTTTGTCCACTGTCACTGTCCCTGGAGATAAAAGATCAAACCTTCACGGAGCCCCCAAACCCACCAGGAAGGCTCAGAGTCACCAAATGAGGACTATTTAACTCCCATCGTATGAATTTAGCAACTGGAATTTATCAAAAGTTAAATAACATGCTGTTATCACATAGCAAATACATGACTAAGAATGTATTCCCAGTTCTGAATCCGAAGCTTGTGTTTTTTAGTAGGTACCGAATGAACATTTGGTTGAGTACATGACTACTCCACACTCAATCCTAAGCCCCACCTCCCCCTTCTCCACTTCCTATTCCTTCTAGAACACACTGCTTCACAAAAATTGCCAACCAAGGTCACCGTACATCTTAAAGAGCCACTTTTTTAGGAAGAAGTTTCATCTCTGTCACTAATAACACTTTTATCTCTAGGGCACTGAGGTCATCCCTGACCTCTGTGCTTTGGGATCAAACACAGTAGGGAAAACCAGACACATTTAACCCTGAGCATTTCATTTCCTTAACTCTACCAGGAAGCTTATCAAGAAGGAAGCTTTCATGCCCTTTTCAGCAGGTAAGGCATCTTACTTGAGAAAGGTGATTTGAAAAATCTGGAGAGATTTGGCTTTGTCTTAGGCCAGTGCTAAGGTTTTATATCTTCCCATGTGGCACTAAACTTCAGAAATATGGAAGAGTCCTCCCCCGGCTTTCAATTGGCTGTAGAACATTAAGCATCGGAAGGACATTTTCTTAGGGAGTCCTTGAAGATTCCTTGTGGGTGAGGCTAGGGCAGAGCCTCAGGAATTTGAAGAGAAAGTCAAGCAGGGCAACGATGGGCAAACCCACTTCATTCCAACCAGAGAAGCTTTGTTTTAATTGTGTAAATACCAGTGTTTCTCTTAGGATTTCTTGAAGAAAGCAAAGCGGGGAAAAGAAAAGAGCTTTACATTAAATTTGAAATCCATGAACTAAATGAACTTACTCTATAATGTCTGGATTTCTAAGAACCTGAAATGAGTTCTCCATTTCCAGAAAAGAATCTTAGCAAAACTTCACCATAAGCAGTTTGTCATCTTTGCACTTGTACAAACAATGGCTTAGCATCACTCCAGATTCCCATTCAGTGATGGGTAAACAGCAGTCACCCAAAAAATAGGCTTTCTTTACCTACTGATAACTAAGGGATGCAGAGAGATAAAAAGCACAATCCATTCTCCTAGTTTTTACACACAGACACACGTAGGCACAGGATGATATACAAGAAAATGTTGCACGTATTCATGACTCCTGCTTTAAAATGAAAAATATAATATCACATCTGGAACAAGAGGTAAAGTAAATGAAAAGTAACATACATGTATTCGCAGTGTTTCGAGCTCAATTTCTCTCAACACTTCCTTGCATTATAGTTTTGGGGGAAAAAAAAGCCACAGAAACATAAACAATGATCTCTGGAGGATACGCCAGCTACATCTAACTCCAAACCTTCATTTTACAAGTGGAGAGATACATACTGATTTCCAGAGTCCTTTATCAGCTCTTGGACTTACTACTGTTCATCTTTAAAGAAATTATGTTCTCTATGACACCCTGTGAACAATAATTAATTTGACTTTTGCTCTTGAGCTCTGACTGACACTGTGTTCAGGGCTTCTGTGGTTTCTCACGCACCTGGACCTGGAGCTTCTTTGGACTACAAGGCAGCAGCAGATAGATTTTTGCAGGGTGGCCCCATCCTTAAAGGATTTTGCCCAGCTTACCTCAGGAATTCTAAACATCTCTAGATATATATATATATTTTCTACTTAGGAAATCTAGGAGTAGTAATACTATTTTTTATCATACACAAACAGAAATATTACTAAAATATAATCCCAAGTGTCACAATAAGAAAAACTATTATAAAATCAATTTTATGCCTGAACTGTGAGAGCTAAATCTCTCCAAACCCTCATGTTTCTCTAGTTGTGTTTGAAGGCACTCTTTTCCCCAGTTCTATCCATATCACTTATTACTTACTGCATTAAGATAGAGATTTTACTTTCTCTTATATAGGGATTAACAGAAACAGCTTTGATTCGAAATCAGGAAATCTGAGTTTGAATTCCAACCCTTTCAGTCCCCCATTTTTATGACTTTATGACTACATGTTGGCAGTGGTATACTTAGTGAATGTGACACCAGTAGCAGATAATTTTTAACACCAATATGAGAAAATAATATTCAATAATAATCATAAACTAAAACAATAACTTTGATCCTTCTGTGAGTCTGATGTAATAATTATGTATGTAAACTACTGTCAAGGAACTAATAAACTTTAATAAAACTGAAATGTCTGCAAAAGAAACCGAACTACTAAATTATACAATTCATGGGATATTTTATTTTCTTGATTCATTCTTTAGTTTTAAAATGATGAATAATAAATTTCATGTTAATTCTCCAAATCTAATAAAACTGTTCATGTGTGAACTAAATTTGCACTTATTGAACAAAAAATATTACATTTCGCTGTTTCCCTATTTAAAATTTTATACATGTCACATATAATGTCAGAATTGAACTAACTCTAGCTCTTTTTCTAAATCACTACAACCACTGGGTTACAGTTTATATTGAATCTACTCTTTTTTTTTAAAAGAGTTTTTTTTAAAAAAAATAATTAATTAATTTGGTTGCACTGGGTCTTAGTTGCGGCAGGTGGGCTCCTTAGTTGTGGCATGCAAACTCTTAGTTGCTGCATGCAAACTCTTAGTTGCAGCATGCATGTGGGATCTAGTTCCCTGACCAGGGATTGAACCCAGGCCCCCTGCATGGGAGCATGGAGTCTTAACCACTGTGCCACCAAGGAAGTCCCTGAATTTACTCTTAAAATGAAGTAATATATAGGGGTCAGAGACACAAAGTGCATTCCAAGTGAGTAAGAAAGATTCTGAACTCTTAGGAATTTACTCTCTAAATGAATGCATATAACTGATTCTGTGTGTGTGTGTGTGTGTGTGTGTGTGTGTGTGTGTGTGTGTGTGTGTGTGAGAGAGAGAGAGAGAGAGAGAGAGAGAGAGATTGACTTGGGGGGCAACACTGAGAGTTCTTTAAATTATCTTCCACATAGAAAAAAAATAATAAAGGACAATGAAAATGTGCTCATTGGAGGCTTACCTCTGTATTATTAAAGTTCAAACAGTAATCACAGGAATTTTTTAGAATTTAGATCAACAATAGATTTTTTTCAGAGACAAGTATTTTATTACTAAGTCCGTGGTGATGACAAAAAGCAGACAGGCTTTTAGTCCAGCATTATCATTTTTTTTTTTAATCTCTGAAGATGTTGTACTGCTTATTTTTCACTCTTGGGGCAAACCTTGCCCATTGCCTAAATATAACCCTGCCACTGAATATAGGTCACAGAACCTCCTTTCTTCTACTCCCATATTTTGATTTAGTATTATTTCAATTGTAAGTTTGCACATTTTCCCATCCAGTTATGTTGGGATGGAAAGACTGTAAACCCTGAACCTATAACCTCAGAAATCTGGGTCAATATTGAGGCTGGCTTGGGAAGTCCATAGGCTTGCACAGGGCTTCTCTCTGAAACATGGACATCAGTGGTCAGAGAATGCTTACACAAGGTGACTGTGTTCACAAGCCCTCCCCTTCAAGTTCTTTTGATTTGGTAAAGATTACCTGGTGCCCCGTATACCTCCCTGTCCCTCTCCCAGGTAAGTTGAATTCCGGTTATTCAATTGTACCGGCTTTTCCATGGACCTAGCAGGCTTTCAAATTAAGCTCAAAGTCACAAGAGTTTTTAGAAGTAAGACATGTGCCTAAGGATGATCCAACAGGCACACAAATCAGCTTTAACACTCATGGTTCCAAGCCTGGAGCAGGTTGTCCAACAAACCAGCCTTAAGATTAGGCTTGTGCACTAACCAACCTCAGCGATCACTGGGTAATACCTAGGTGAACCCTGACTTTTCTCTCAGTAAGGTAGTACTAGTCTATTACATAGCGTTTTGGGTGCCAACAGTCAGGGCTGAACTATGCCAAAGCATATTTCACCCCATGAAGAAACTACTTGCAGTGCTGCATTCTGGATGTTTTTAAGAAATAATTATAACATGATTTTCTCCAAAAAAGAATTCTGTGACTGGACCTTCCAGAATTCTGTGACTGGGTCTTCTAGTTTCTAACAGAAAAACAGTCTTAGTAAAAGCCACTGGTTTGGGTTTGATATGGTTTCTTGTGTTGTATGCCTTTTGCTCTTAAAAACAAACAAACAAACAAAACAAAAGCTGGTTAGGATAAAAATTAAAATCGACAATAACAACAATAGTAACAATAATAATAATTTTGAGTATTTATTGTATACCAGGCACTGTTCTAAGTAGTTTAAACTTACTCCTAGAAAAAAATCCTGAGGCTGATACTATTTACCAGGTGGTAGAATTTGAATCTACAACCTGTGGAGCAACTAGCCTGGGAAGGCAAACCACAGCCTCTGCTGCAATCAGGTCAGAAAGACCAGAACTTACTTGGTCAATGACTGCGTCCCTATTTTTCTCTTTTCTTTTTTTTTTTTGCACCCTTCCAACTCAGGACCTACCAGAGAGAGCCCTAAACCATTATATAAGAAGCCCCTCTTGATAGCCCACCTCTAGCTTTCCCATGCTAGTAGCTTCCAATCAGAGCATACACGAAACCCCTCCTTTCTTCACTGTTGTCAAACAAAAATTGTACTAGACCGAGTTAAAGAAGCAAGGAAGACTTTATTCAAGTCTATTGCAATAGGGGAGAGAGACTGAACTCAACTCTTTTGAAACAAAAGGTGGGACAGCTTTTAAGCACTGGGGTGAGCTAGTGGAGAAGTACTAGAGGGGGAGGTTGGTCAAAGCCATTAAGCCATCCCTGTTTGCTAACTAAGGCTTATGAAGTTGGGCTCTGACCCCCCCCCTTGCAGAGACTGGGAGTCAGGGGCCCCCATCTTTCTAGATTACATTTCAAAGGGATGGCTTCCAGATCCTTGAGAAAGAAGGTCCTGTTCCTGGGTTGTAAAACTGGCAAGACGTTGGAGATTTATATCTCAAAGGGGCAGAGAAAGAAATTTACAATTGCAAGTTTTCTCAAGTAATGCTCTAAAGAGCTCAGCAGCTATAGTCAGGAAGAAACCTAAGGTTTAGTTGAGCTGAGAATAAAGTTAAGATCATCTTGGTCACTGTAAAACTTTCCCACTGCCCCGCCTGCCTTTGCTCCCTGGCCCAGTGCAAGTGATGCTGGCTGACTCCCTTTCTATAACCAAGCTCTGAATAAACAGCCTCTGTTTGTCCTACTTTTGTGAAGCCTGCAGCCTCCTAAAAGTAGTCATTCTATCTTACACTTAGAAATCTGAGTTTGAATTTAAATTTATTCCTTGCTTTAAAGCTAACCAAGTCTTATGTTTTGTTAACTATTAGCTACATTGTGCCTAATAAATGATTATAATTCCTTATTCTTTCCAAAGTAAATTGGACTGTTTCTTATCTTCATCTACAGAAGAAAAGTTACAAAGATTTGCCCTCCCTAATGAAAGGGCAAAATACTGACCAGGGTTATAAGAATGTCAGGGTGTTCAAGAGTCACAGCCTGCTTTCTTATCTGAATCAGTTGATTCAAATTCAGGCTCTACCTCTCTCCCCACCCCTGGCAATTCATTACTAGTGGCTGGTGAGTCTTGACTCAGCCTGCAAGTGTTGTAATCGGGCTTTCTTTAATGACTTCCTGCCCTCTTCCCTTAAGGGGATTTTTAAGTAAGTATTGTTTCACATTCTTAGACAATAAAAGAACCACATTTCTGAAATAGTTTGAACTCCAATAACCAATCAATCTTTCAGTAGGAAAACTTTAGAATAATAAGGCTCTTTAAAAAAACACTGCGAAGCTTTTTAGAGATCTCTTTGCCAATTCACAAATCAATATATGTTTCACTCTTTTGTAATCTCTAAATGTTTTCATAATTCTACAAAGTGTTATTACCATGGCATTGTTTTCCATATAGAAAAAGAAAAACCTTTACGTTTCCGTAAGTGACAAAGTGGGATACAGAACTAAATATAGCATATATGTCAAGGCTTCTCAAACTTCAATGTGAATCACCCAGGGATCTGGTCAAAATGTGAATGCCGATTCAACAGATTTAGAGTGGGGCTTGGAATTCTGCATTTCTTAAAAAACCATTCTTGGAATGTCCAAGCTTCTGGTTCACAGACCCCACCTTGGATAGCATCAGTATACGTTAGTTTACATAAAGACAATACTCAGATTTTATATACAGTTTATGATCAGAAAAGTGTATGTATATACACATTAAAACATCAAATAAATAAAACCAGACTGGAAACATACCAATTACTAAAAGAGATTTGGGGTCATGGGTGAGTTTTTGTTTTCTTTTATTCCATTTTTCTTTTTCCTCACAAAATAACATTTCCTCAAATTTTTTTGCAATGAATATAACTTTTTCTGTTAACAGAAAGCCTTTTCTCTTTCTCCTTTTTTCTTTCTTTCTTGTTTTTAAGCAGAAAGGCACATCAAGTGCTGGTTATGACCAACAAGAATAAGATCAGCGAGTCAAATGTAATGACTCTCAAAGGTGATGGAGGCTGTGGACAAAGGTTAAGAGAGGTTGACACTTGCTTGATCCATGGCAGTTATGTGACTATAATATGTGTCTTATGGTCACTTGAGTGGTCAGCTGGCTTCCAAAGTCCTTGCTGTGACTCATCCACATAAGACAATTGTAGATGATCACACTTTTGGTGAGGTGGAGGTAAGACCACAGAGCCAAGACCCAGTCATTCTCAGAGGCTTCTTGGTATTGAGGATGCCCAGGCTTCCCTTCAGATTCACTCCCAGGACACGGTTTGGTTTCTTTTTGTTTTTTTTAATATATTTATTTATTTATTTAGGCTGCATTGGGTCTTCGTTGCTGTGCGTGGGCTTTCTCTAGTTGCGGTGAGCGGGGGCTACCCTTCGGTGCAGTGCGCAGGCTTCTCATTGTGGTGACTTCCCTTGTGGAGAAGCATGGGGTCTAGGCTCACGGGCTCAGTAGTTGTGGCTCGCGGGCTCTACAGCACAGGCTCAGTAGCTGTGCCACATGGGCTTAGCTGCTCCGCAGCATGTGGATCTTCCCGGACCAGGGCTCAAACCCATGTCCCCTGCATTGGCAGGCGGATTCTTAACCACTGCACCACCAGGGAAGCCCCCAGGACACTGTTAATTGGGAAAAGATTCCTCAGCTTCCTCCCATAGCAGGGTTCTGCTTGGATTGGGAAAATCTGTGAAGCAAATTCAGTAGACTTCAACTTATTACTTTTTGAATCGGGGAGACATCTGTTTATAGAAGACGTATAAGCACATTATAGGCAGTTAGCAGGGGGGTTAAGTGCTTTAAAAATAATTTTTACTTAAAGGAAAGAAAATTAACCCAAACGTATTTGGATTAAAGGAGTCCAGCTGACTTGAATACTTTTTTGACAGAAAGGAGATGAAATGAAAATTAATTGTGCCTATTCTGCTTTTCTGAGATGACAAGGGCATCAGATTTAAAATCCCTGAGGGCAAACAAACTAACCTGACAGGTCCTAAAGAAAGTACTCCAAGCTCCTACCTGTCAAGGGGAACTAAGCAGTCTGAGAAACCTCTTCAAAGACTGTCAAACATGGTGTACCTTAGGCCTCTTAAACTTAGGATGAATCTTATCACAAGCTGTGGGTGTCTGTGTGTATGTGTGTGTGTGTGTGTGTGTGTGTGTCATTACTAAGGAATTTAAATTTACTGATCCATTAAATGGTGGGAAAAGCTAGAAATAAAACTTTTGTTTTAAGAATGCAGAAAAAAGTCCATAAAAACCACTGGTTTGGGTTCTATAAGATTTCTTGTGTTGTATGCCTTCTGCTGCTTTTTATTAAATAAAGCCCTAAAGCCTGGTTAGGATGAAAGTGAACTAAACAATAACGATAATACTAATAATCGCTCACTTTGAGCATTTATTATATGCCAAGCACTGATCTAAATATCTTTCATCTAACTTAATCCTAGGAAAAACCCTATAAGATTGATACTATTTATTATCCCTATTTAACAAATAAGGACCCAGAGGCACAGAGAGGTGAAACACTTGCCCAGTGTCACAGTTAGTAAGAGGTGAAGTGGTTGTGAACCCAAGTAAGCTTAAGTCCTGAGTTGGCTCCATAGGGAAGGCAACAGAATGCCGCTACCGTTTTTGGTCAACTTTAAAGAGGCTTTTCTTGTCTCTATTCAAAGCTCTATCACATGGGGCATATGTTGACTCACAACAACCAAACTTATTGAGTCAGGTCTGAAATTTGTCTGCCAAGAAGTTTAACCTCACACTGGAGCCAGGCAGGGTTGTTGGATGAAAAGATCATTCATTTCATGGAGTCTGTATTACCTTTTCTACCAACCAAGCAGTTTTGAGCACAGATGAGCTCAGGTGCTGAATTCCTCTCTCAAGTGAGGATCACACTGAGAACTGCTAGTGGTAAATCTCAAGCCCACAGGCCTGGCCAGACTCAGGGACATCAAGGTGATCTTAGTAGTTCTCATAACTGACTGAGTCAGAAAACCTAGGCTGCCCTCACTCATCTTTTGACTCCCTAGAATTAAGTCCTAAAGGCATCCCCAAACTTTTAGGAGGGAGATGATCATATTCTTACCTACTTAGTAAGCATATGCAGTAACTAGCTTCGTGACCTACATAAGCCACATGGCTTCTAGGCCTAGGTTGACTCAACTGTAAAATAGGGACATATCTTACCTATCTTGTCTGCCAAGAGGCAAGAGGTGGATCAGATGCTATTTGAGGGCCTGTCAAGCTCTAAACTGAAAATAAGAGGCAAAGGAGGAAGAGTAAGGGAGGGGGCCCTCCCTGTTCAATAGTTTACTCCTCAAAAGCCAGAGTCCCATTTGTTTTTTTAATTCCTGCAGTAACCAGATAACACCTTCAGTTCATCAGTTCATCTCTAGAGGGGGTGCTTTGCTCCTAACACACCTCCAAACCAGGCCCCACTACTAGAGTTAATAAAGATGGTGTTTAATAAAAAATAAACAAAATAAAAATGAGTTGTTTCAATAGCATCAGAAGAAATTTTTTTTCCAACAGTATCAGGAGAGATTTTTTTTCAATCCAGTCTCGACTACAAATCTTATTAGTAAGAAACTTCGAATAAGAATAAGATACACAGTCATTTTATGGCAAACTATATATTTCTATCTACCTTTGGAGCAGAAGATTTATCTGCAGTGTTTCAAACATTAAGATAACTAAAAATTTCATATTAATAGCATTTTTACTGAACTAAATTAAATACTTGGGGTAAAGCCCTTTGAAATAGCATTTCACCTTCAAAATTCAGTCTTCTGTTTCCTCCCCTTCTTTTCCTAGCTCCTCTCTTTTGTTCCTAACACTTAAAGGTAATAAAAACATTTAAAAAAAAGAAAGAAAGAAAGAAAGAAAAAGATGTGCACACCAGAAGACAGTAACAAAAAACGATTTTGTTTTACATTTTATTTTCACACTTTTTACTTTCTTTTTCAGTTTCAAAACAAGCCTCTCTCCCCATATATTCCCACCCCCACCCTTCTGCAGAGAGCAGACTTCAAACTTCACTTCTGCTTTCAGGTCTTAAAGAGAAGGGGAGGGCGGGGAGGCAGAAAAGTGACCGAGAGTTATCTCAAAATAAAAATTAACAACAGATTTTCTTATTCCAAAATTCCCACGTTCTGCCAATTTGAAAATAACATTTCCTCCCCTCTTCTAAGGTCCCCAGACCGTCAGAGTATTTAAGCCACAGTATAAAGGAGGTATCGTGTTGCTTACAGTTCTTCAGTCTGCACTGGGTGCCGTGCGCCTCCCTGAAGCCTCTTAAAAGGTTCTTGCTGTCGGGTAATTTCAGGCTGGAGTTTCCGGAAGAGCATTTTCTTTTCTTAAGGATGAGCGCTCCTTCACTAACTCCTGAACGTTCCTCGGGCTCCTCTTCCCCACTGAATCTCCTCGGGGAGTCAGGTCCTGAGGGACCGTGAAACTCTCCCTCCGCGGCGTGGACACAGGGGTCTCTCTCTCTCTGTGCCGAGGGCTCGGGATTCTCCAAGGGTCCCGGCGCCCCGCAACCGGTCTCACTCCGTGTTGGCGGTGAAAGTGACCGCGGTCATGGAGCGCTCCTCGGTCAGCGTGGTCATGCAGCCCTTCGCCCACGCGACCTGCAGGAATTCTTGTGTCACCTCATAATCCACGACCCGGACGAGGAGGGGTTTGGGTGGGTCCCCCGGAGCTCGGGAGGGAGCGTCTACACGGCTGCCAGAAATTCGCTTTTCCCTTGGAAAGAGAGGCGAAGGGCAGTCGGGTTCCCGGTCCTGTCCTCCCGCTTTGAAAAGGTCCTCCTCATCGGCCACTTCTTCCCGTACGGAGTCCCCCTGAGTCCCCAGCCACCTCTCCGGGTGCAGAAGAAAGAGCACTTTCTCTCGGACCCAGGAGTCACAGTCCACATTCTCTCCGGGGCAGTGCTCGTGGGCGCCGCACCGGCTGCTGCTAGCCCCCGCTACCGAGGGGTTCGGCGCGCCCAGGGCCAGGGGAGCCCCGCGCCCCGCCTCGCGCACAAACGGCCGGGCGCACCGCCCGCTGTGGGGCGAGGCCGCGAGATTCGGAGCCCCGCGCGGACCCGGGGCCCCCATCCCGAGTGGAGGGCCATTCATCCGGTGGATCTTCCGCCGGTTCTCGCAGAGAACGCCAGCGGAGCTCTGGAAAGCGCAGGACTGCCGGTCGGCCGTGGGCGTGGCCTCCGAGCACCCCGCCTCCCGGGCCTGGGACTGTCCCCGCCCCCTCCCGTCCGCGCCTCCCTCCCTTTCTCGCGGCTTTCGGGCTTTTCAAAGGCGAAAAGCCTCACTTCCCCCGCAACCCCACGATCGCTCCTCCTCTTCTTACCTGCGATCCTAGACCTGCGGCCGTGATCTCATTTCTGAGTCTTTCCCCTCTCTCTTCTCAGTTCTATCCTAGTTTCCAGCCCACCACCGTTTGTCTCTAAACAACAGGAGACACCCTTGCACTGCACACACACCCGCACTGCCCCACGAAATGCCCAACACAGTGTATGTCTTCTTTCCAAGGACTCTCCTTGGAGTGAAGGAACATGGAAGTTAAAAAAAAAAAAAAGTCTGATTTAATCAAGTTCTTCTGATAAAAGTTTCCGTGTCCACTCCGAATCCACCCTCACCATCCTACCAAGATTATCGAATGTAGATCAAAAGCATCTGATTGGGAAAGTTGAGCCCTTTGAGCAAACGCCTTTGTATTGTTTGTTGTTCTTCGTAGGAAGGCGGGAATGTCACACCGGTCTTCATTTTGGTTTTGGCCATGCTCGTCCAAAGGGGCATAAGTGCCTTTGATCAAACGAAAATAAACAAAACCAAACTGCTATAAGAACTTAAGGATTTAGAATTTTGTGTTCGTTTTTAAAATTTCCCCTTTCACTACTCCGCTACCTCCCTCACCCCCACCCCTATACACACACACACACACACACACACACACACACACACACACACACACACACACACACCTGTTTAACCCCAGAAGTTAAAAATACATAAATATGGATCTCTGGGTAGGCTTTCAGAATCTCTCGTTGCCAGGCCCTCTGACACACTTAACTTTGCCTGAGGGTAATGCGGAAAGCTAGCTAACAGAAAAAAGGAAGCTTAGTTTGTGATTTCCAGTTTGTCCTTGGTTACAGGTCCCTGCTTTATTAGAAAGTGTTCACTTTTCCTGTCTGCTTTAGAAAAAAATGACTGCAATGGTGCAAGTTTCTGCCCATACTTTGAAGGACCAAGTAGTATGGTGAAAGATATTTTGGAAAGAGAGGACCTTCTGATGTCTGCTGACTGGATACCTGAACTTGGGCCAGTTACTGCTAAATTACAATTAACTAAATTTTTCGAGTGTATTAGGCAAGAATTGCTCTAAGCATTCGATATATTTAAACTCATTTATTCTTTTCTTTAAAATAAATTTCTTTTTGGCTGCATTGGTTCTTCATTGCTGCGCACAAGCTTTCTTTAGCTGTGGTGAGTGGGAACTACTCTTTGTTGCGGTGCGTGGGCTTCTCATTGCGGTGGCTTCTCTTGCTGCAGAGCACGGGCTCTAGGCGTGTGGGCTTCAGTAGTTGTGGCTCTCGGGCTCTAGAGCGCAGGCTCAGTAGTTGTGGCGCACGGGCTTAGTTGCTCCGAGGCATGTGGGATCTTCCCCGACCGGGGCTCAAACCTGTGTCCCCTGCATTGGCAGGCGGATTCTTAACTACCCACGCCACCAGGGAAGCCCAAACTCATTTATTCTTCACAGCAAACTAACGAAGTAGCTCTATAGTCTCCTTGAGAACTCTGAAGCACAGGGAGGTTAAGATCAAATACCAATAAACAGTGGAGCCAGGGGTCTCACAAGTTTAAATGTTTGGTCCTATTTTAAATGACCTTCTTTAAATGTTTGGTCCTATTTTAAATGACTTCATGTTCTTTTCTGTTCATTTACTTAACCAGGAATCACTGAGTGTGTGCTCAATGTCAGCTACTGTTCTAGGTGATGGAGGAAAGAAGCTGAATTGCTTGTCCTGTTGGAATTTTCATTCTTTACATCAGTTACATACATCAAATTCTCTGTTCAAACGTAGGAGATAATAAGTTAACTTTAACGCACAAGAAAATCAACTGCAGGCTAATGCCCTACACTACTCTCAAAGATTCTGCTCTTATAGGTTTCGGGGAGGGCTTAGAATGTGGATTTTTAGCAAGACCCTCAGCAATTTTGATGCTAGTGGTTCATAGACAACATTATAAGAAACATTACCAATGATAATACTCTAGATCATAGATAAACTCTAGGCCTTTTTTTGCTGCTTTCATGTGACAATAAGAACACTGAGTTTTCCTTCCTTGCAGGAATATTGGGAGAATTCCAATGAAGGTACCTGTATTCTGAGGGAAGTGTAATGTAAACCACAAGATTTATTGCTTTCAAATTTTCATGCCAATGGGGATTGGGTGAGGGATTAGAGTGGGCATGGGGAATGGGGAAAACCTATTTGCTGAGGAGTGAGCCTGATTCACCCACCATAAAGCACCTGAATTTCTAGATGTCAAAAAGTTGTGTATTAATGCATAAAAGAATGTTAAGAGGAAATGCCAAATAAATTAAACTTCAAAGAGATAAAGTCTAAAAAGAACATAAACAAAGAAATAGGCAGCTTGCCTTCAGGATAGTGGTGTCTGCTATGCTTTAATATCTCACAGTGCATAAAACCCTGATAAAGGGTGCTGATAAAGTGAACCCATTTACTTCCCCTCTGAATTGCCTACTACCAACTCTAATTTAAGGAAAAGAGGCTTTGTCATAAGGATATTAGGAGATTTGTTAGGAGATATTGACAGATTTGTTGGGAAAGTGGGAATATCAGACTTTAAAACAGGTAGAAATCAAAGCTGTTGCCGAGGGAATAAGGAGTTGGTACAACAGGAACAGATTTCTCCGCTGGATGGAATGCACTCCGACTCTCACACTTGTCCCTGTGGCATTTACTCAGGAGTCAAATTCCACTCAGAAGTATCCATCTGGCTCAGTTTATGCAACCTGCTTACCCCTTCACAATACAGGACAGTAAAAGAAAAGGTACAGTCAAAGAAGCCTTTGGGGGATCCCCTTGGCTTCTGTAATGGAAAAGCAAACAGCTGGACTTCCCCCACCTAATAAAACTGTATGGTAGGGAAAGGTAACATTCCAAAAAAGTAGTCAGGGTGTTGTTAAGAATTTTTTTTAAATTGCACTAATGTCTATCACACTAACTATTATAAACAGAGTGTGGATATGGGAGTGACAGATAGGGTATTCTGGATAAGGCAACATTATGAGCAATGGTGCAATGGTGAATATGGAGGCAGGTGTAGAGAATAGTTTTGTCCTTGACATTTCTCTTCTCTCACGTCTAAAACACTTTCCATGATTTTATCCATCCCGTGGCTTCAACTGCAACCTGTACTCTGATGATTCTCCAATTTATATCTCTATTGTAGACCATGATGCTTATTTCCAGACTTGTGGTAGATTGTATTATTGTCTCAAATTATTTATTTCCTCATCCTGAAAGAAGATCGTACTTCCTGGCTTGTGTACCACATGACTTGCAATGCTCCTATTCCCATACACTTCTCTACCCCACTGATGTTGACTTTGGCCGTGTGACTTGCTTCAGCTTAAACAGGTGTGACGTTGGATGCATCTGAGCAAAAGGGAAGAGTCATTGCAAGGTTGGCCTTGGGCAGGCTCCAATCAGAGCTGCCATCTTTGCTGTGATCTGGGAATGAAGACAGTACATGGGACAGAGCTGACTGGAATCCAGCAAAGTTACAGCAGCTGATACATATTCTAAGCAAGAAACAAACTTTTGTTACAGTAAAACAATGAAATTTGAGGGTTGCTTCCTACCACAGTCTAACCTAGTGAAAAATGTTTCTGTTCAATTTTCTATTGGACACCTCTTTTGAATGTCACTTGAGAACTAAAATGTTGACTGCCATATCAGTAAACAAAGGATGTTGCAGCCATTAGGCCATTACATTACAGCTGCCCAGACTGTGGGCCCTGAGGGAACTCAGGATGGAGGCAAAGGGGCTGCCCACTCCAAGCCCATCTAGCCATCAGCCCCGGCAGTCACCCCTGACGGTGCACCTAAGGAAACTCAGGATGAGAAAGCATAGGATAACTGCCCCAGATAGCTAATTGGCCCCAGATAGCTGGGGTGCATAGCACAGGGATGATTTCAGTGAGCCCAGACTCCTGCATCTTCCCAAACATAGAGAAGCGCTAAACTTAACTTGAGATACCCGATTTTCTTTTATTAACAATAATCTTTTGATATTTCAACTACCTGGTTTTGTTGCAAAAACTCCCCCCTCCCACCCCCAACCCCCGCCCTCTTCGGAGCAGTCTCTCTTGAGATGCTGTCTCCCAGGCTTGAAGTCCTAAGAATGTCCCCCAAATAAAACATAACTCTCAACTTTTATGTTGTGCTTTTTTTTTTTTCAGTCAACACACTAGAAACCTAAAATATCTAAAACTGAACTCATTATTTATTCTCTTAAATCAGTCCCCTCTTTCAAGTGTTCCTTATCCCAAGGATTAGCTTGACTAGCAATTCTATTGTTTTCCCTTTCCCTCAGTGGCTAGACCCACCCCACATATCTAATATTTAACTGAGTGCTGATGTGTATGTATTTCCTCTCTGCCCCTACCTCTCCAATCCCCATAGCTACAAAAATAAACTCAGACCCTTAGGCATGACATAAAATATCTTCATAATCTTACCCCAGCCTATCACTGTTTATAGTTTAATGAATAAATGAAAAAAGAAACAAACAAGCCACCTAAATGAACACAAAGTGCAAGTCTGAGACTAGGGTGAGGTTATTGTGTATAAATAAAATCCAGACTGATTATGGATAGACCTTGAAAACTACGAGCCTTTTAGAAGAGATTCTAATCATATTTCCTTTGACAACTAAGGTTCTCGGGACCTGAAGAACTCAGACTGTGCAAAGAAAATCTACACTGGACTGAGTCAGGTGACTCTGATGGGCCCTGTTATCTTGGGCAAGTCTCCCAATGCCTCCAAATCTATGTTCTCATCTGCAAGGTATAAATAGTACCTGTCCCGTGTGCTTCCCAGGGTTTTCGTGGAGGTCAAATGAAACAATTCTGGTAACACTTTGAAACTATGAAGCTTGCAAAATATTTTAAATTTACTTTTTTTTTTTTTTTTTTTCGGTACGCGGGCCTCTCACTGTTGTGGCCTCTCCCATTGCGAAGCACAGGCTCTGGACGCGCAGGCTCAGCGGCCATGGCTCACCGGCCCAGCCGCTCCGCGGCATGTGGGATCTTCCCGGACCAGGGCACGAACCCATGTCCTCTGCATCGGCAGGCGGACTCTCAACCATTGTGCCACCAGGGAAGCCCTAAATTTACTTTTTTAAAGTTCATTATTGTTTTTTAGAACTGGGAACCCAAACCACAGTTTTTAATGAAATCCTTAGGGAAAGATGCAGAAGTCAGTGGCTGGAGCTAGACAATAAGTACCAGACTCATAATCTTAGAACAGAGGAGCTAATGTTATTAGTTATAAATTGGAGAAAAAAGAGGAAGAGAGGGAATGTGGCAGTTCTGGGGATATCAAGCAGCTTAGCCCAGTGGTCTGAGATAAAATGAAAACTGAGGCAAATTTTTTAAAAAGGAGTCTTTGTTTTAAATTTTGTATTACCAAAGGGTGTGTTCCTGGGAGAAGAAGAAAGAGGCTTAGTTTACCTAACATGTGGCCCTGAGACTAACGTGGTATATATGTATGATATTTTTTGAATGAAACATTTAAGCACATTGCCTTTTCACTCCACAGAGAGTTGGCGACCCTTAAAAGATGTCGGCCAGGTACTTTGAAAGGACAAAGAATGCTAGGTGTGCCAGTTAGCTGCAAGAAATGATGCATGTAGCACTCTGAATAGTAGCTGCATAAAGGGGATTTTTAAACTATAATTCATTGTCAGCTGCCTGCATTATCCAACATTTTAAAGTATATTCATCATCCTCCTCTCCTGTCAGAGATTAGGATTTAAGACTAGGCTCTCTCATTGACTATGAATAAACAACTTATTAAACAGGAAATTTTGTCATTAGTAATTGAGTTGGCATTTTATGATAATAAAGAACGAATGTTCTTTACCCTATACTCATCTTCAGCATAAACAAAATTTGACTTGTTCAACAGCAGCCCGTAGTACTATTCCAGAGATAATTCAATCTTTGACTCAATATGGGTGAATTAATACTTATGAAATACTTCATATAAAATAATCACTCAGGTTAGTAAAATAAAGGTCATGATCTTAATATACCCAATCTTGATTAGTTTATAATAAAATATTTTTAATGGGGCAAGGCAATTTTTCTTCCCATTACGTTATTTTATTAACCAATGTGCATGTGATCAGATATGGGGTATAACAGCTGTAGAAATCCTCAGTGATATTTTACATCTAGAGAGATTTCATTCCCCAAATATCTAGCTGTTATAATTTGCTATGTTTTATCAACAAGAAAAGAGTGGCTGGAAAATACTGAGTCTCTCATTTAGCAAGTCTGCAAACGAGTTGACCTGGAATGTCTAGGAACTCAAAGAAACTGTTAGTAATAATCCCTTGTTATCTCTTATTCATACTTCATAATTCATCCCTCCAGGGCAAGGCTTGGACAGAATGTTGTAGTAGATTAAACTGATCATTTAGTAACCCCACTGCTTATCTCTACTCCCCCTTCTTTCTCAACTCTTTTACTGAGGACAATCTTATGTTATTTTCAAAGCCATAAATTCATTAAGAAAGGCATGGAATTTAGCCCTCCTTCAGTTTAACACTCCTGATAGGTACCCTTTCCTCCTTTCCTCTGACCATGCTTTGTGTCTCTTTTACCTCTTCTCTGCACTTTCTCCTCCTTTTTTTTTTTTTCTGGTCTTTTATGCAGTTCCTTCCTTCCTTTCTATTGTGATATAGTGCAGAATTTGAGAGCGTGAGTGATGGAGCCAAACTCCCTGGATTTAATATCTACCTTTGCCATATATTAGCTGAACGACTTTAGGCGTCCTACTTAACCTTTTTCTTACCTTAGTTTACCCATCTGAAAGCTGGGGGTAAGAATAGTACCAATCCCATAGGGTTGTTGTTGGGAACAAATGATTTAATATGTGTAAAGCCTCTAGAACAGTGCCTGCCACATAGTAGATGCCATTTCCTCTAGAATAAATGAAGGCAGGGATTTTTAAAACTTTTGTTCACCACAATGTAACTATCACTGTTGTATCTCCAGTACCTAGACCAGTGCCTGATACCATTGTTGAAATAATTAATTTTCTATTTCTACTGTGTTTATCTTTCAGTGTTTTTCTTTGGAGCTCTGCTTCTTCTTTCTTTCCTCCTTTAAGACCTCTCTGTTTCTACTTCTGCATTCTTTGCCTCTCAGGTTTCCATCATCTATTGCTCACCTAAATTGTCTCCTATGTCTCTGGGTCTAAGGTTTTTGAGCAGAGTCAAACATCACAAATTCAACATTTATCAGTAATTATTAGTCATGGAGTTTCCAATGAAAAGAGAAAGAAGAACTCTTGAGTCAAGGAAAACTGAGAATAAAATAATACTTTAAATACAATATTTTACATTAAATTTGTGGTGACCTGTGTTTGTCATTTATACATAGGTTAAGCTGCCTGTAAAAATCTGCCACTTTCTACCATTAGTTTTATTTTGATTCAAACGTAAAAGTAGTTAAAAGAAGAGTGTAATAAACAGCTGTTGTTCACCTGGATTCACTGATATTTTATCATATTTGATCCCTCTCTGTCTTTACACACACACACACTATATAGACATTACTAGGAATTATTTGAAATTAAGTTACAGATATCATACTTTACTGCTAAATACTTCAGCATGCATCTTAACAAAATAAATGCCACCACATTACCAATATCGTACTTAAGAAAATTTACATTAATTCGATAGTATCATTTAATGTATCATAATAAATTTTTCCCAATGGTCTACAAAATGTGTGTTTTAGAGTTTGTTCCTCTGATCCAGAATTCAATAAAGGTTCATGAGTCGCAGGTGATTAAGTTTCTTAGTCTCCTAAAATCTAGAATGAAGCACTCACATCTTTTCTTCCCATCCCTGATATTAACTTTTTTGAAGAGTTCAGGCCAATTATCTGATGGAATGTTCCATCCACAATTTGGATTATTCTGATTCTTCCCTTATGATTAGATTCAGGTTACGCAGTCTTGGCCAGAAATCTATGTGGTGATATATTGCACTTCTCACTGCACTGTATCAGAAGGCACACAATGTTGGGTTCTTCCACTGCGGCTCATGCTAAGTTTGACCACTTGGTAAAGATGGTGACCACCGGTCATCTCCATTATACAGGTCCATTTTACCCTTTACAATTTGTAAGTAGTAATAATATTAAATAAATTTTATTTAATAACAATCCTTGCTTGAGTTAATTCTTAAATTGGAGATTGCAAAATGTCAACTTTCTAATTTGCCATTCCTTCTACATTCCTTAGTAGGTATTCTTCTGTAAAGAAGAGTTTTTGTTTGCCAGACCACCTCATTTTCATATCATTGTGGATTCAAGGATTTTTTTAAAAAAATTCATGTGTTATAATCCACTACATTATTGTTATTTTCGATGCTGTTATATATGGTATCAAATTTGCCAAGTAGGAAGTTTGTTGTACCAGTTCTGTTTTCTTTTGACATGACCAATTTTTTTTTTTTTTTAAATTGAACCCGGGTCCTTGGCAGTGAAAGCGTGGAGTCCTAAGCACTGGACCGCCAGGGAATTCCCAACATGACCACATTTAGTCTCGAGCATTTCCTTACTTTCTTGCCCAAGGTGTTCTTTCCTTTTCTTCTTTCCTTTTCCTGTTCTTCAGCCTTTTCTCCAAGAGTTCTATTTTCCCTGAAAGGTATTTATGAAGATCTGACTATCAGGGATGATCATTGAGTGTTGTTACTTGTAGCCCTTTTCAGTCAACAGAGCCAAAGAATAGATGTTATTTTTAATCCCAGGTTCCTACATTGTTCAAAAGTCAAAACAATATAAAAGGGATATATATTCGGGGAAGTCTTATTCCCATCCCTAACTCCACTACTTATAGGTCACTTAAAAAATAGTTTCTCGTTTAATCTTCCTGTGTTTCTGTTTGCAAAAGAAAAGTTAGCAGAGATCTATTTGATATACACTAATTTTCTCATTCTTTCTTACATACTCTTGTACATGTAGCTTTTTTCCCACTTAAAAACGTATCATGGAAATTACCTCAAATTACATCACAGAGAACTTCCTTGTTGCTATAAGTGCTTCACTGTGTAGATGTGTTGTAATTCATTCACCTGGACCTTGAAGGATGGAAATTTAGGTTGTTTCTAAAAGTTTGATATTACAAATAATATTGGAGTGAATAACCCAGTGCAAACATTGGTTTTATATTTGTGGAGGAATCCTCAGGGTAAATTTCTGGAAGTTGAATTGCTTGTATAAATGCGTATGTATTTTATTAGACGGTACTGAATTCCCCTCACTGGAGTTGTAACTTTCCTACTCCCACTACCGTATATGAGTATGCCTATTTTCTACAGCTTCAAACTTGGGTTCTCAATATTTTTTAAAAGTATTGCACGACAGTTTAATCACACTTTTTTTTTTGAGTGAAGTTAAGCATCTTTTCATATGTTTAAGGGTCATTTTATTTGTTTTTCTGTGAACTAACCATGTCTCTTGCCCATTTTTCTATTGGATTTGAGTAAATTTTTTTTCTCCTCTCAGTGTTAAGGGTTCTTTATATTTTATGGAAAATAGTTCTCTATTTGTGATATAAATTGCAAATAGTTTCTCCTAGTGTGTAATTTATATTTTGACACCAGATCTTTTGCCACTGAGAAATCACACACATGCACACATACATATGTATTTTATTTATCAAACTTAATTTATTACTTCTGAATTTGGAAAGCCTTTCCTTATAAAGGAACCAACCAATGTTTTCTTCTAGTATTTGTATGACTTCTTTTCTTTTTAAAGGCTTTATTTATATCTTGGATCAATTTGGAGTTTATTCTTGTAGAGGTATGAAATATGAGTTTAATTTAATTTTACTTTTTTTCAGATTGCTATCCATTTGTCTCACTGCCACTTATTTAAAATTCCATCTTTACCCCAGCGACTTGAGATGCCACTTTGATCTTATTTTAAACTTTCCTGTGTACTTGTTATTTCTGGACCTTTTTTTCCCCTTTGTTCTGCACAATCATGTGCCATTACTACACTTTATATAGGTTTTTTTTAATTAATTAATTAATTAATTAATTAATTAATTTATTTATGGCTGCGCTGGGTCTTCGTTGCTGCGCCTGGGTTTTCTCTAGTTGCGGTGAGTGGGGGCTACTCTTCGCTGCGGTGCGCGGGCTTCTCATTGCAGTGGCTTCTCTTGTTGTGGAGCACGGGCTCTAGGCATGCGGGCTTCAGTAGTTGTGGCTCGCGGGCTCTAGAGCGCAGGCTCAGCAGTGTGGTGCATGGGCTTAATTGCTCCACGGCATGTGGGATCTTCCTGGACCAGGGCTCGAACCCGTATCCCCTGAATTGGCAGGCGGATTCTTAACCACTGTGCCACCAGGGAAGTCCCTATATAGGTTTTATAGTATGTTTTAATGTTTGTGGGGTTAATCTCCCCTTTTAACCTATTTTCTTTTCCTGAAATTTGTATTGTTATTTTTGCATATTTATTTTCCATGTTCTTAGTCTCAGGAATCTGATGAAAGGAAATAGTCAAAAATGCAGCAGAGAGACTTCCCTCGTGGTCCAGTGGTTAGAACTCGGCACTTTCAGTGCTGGGGCCTGGGTTCAATCCTTGGTCCAGCAACTAAGATACCATAGCTGCACAGCGCAGCCAAAAAAAAAAGCAAAAATTCTAATGGGACAACTAGAAATATATCAAGTGCTCTCTTTGGGAAATAATCTAGAACTAAAATCTTACATCTCGTGTTCACTGCAGTAACTGCATGGTACTAACTAAAGTCTGATAGTCTCACTGGATTATAAGCAATGTCTTTTAACAGTGTTTAAAACCTAGAGTATATTTTGCCTTGGAAACACATAGATCTGTTAGAGGGAGAGAAAGCCACACATCCATTAGGAAGAAGAATACCCAGATGTTAGCTATTTTTATTTGTAACTTTTAAAATCACAAGAGCCAGAATAAGGGGGAGTAAACAAAAGTTCACTCAAGAAAATAAAGTTCACTCAAGAAGTGAACAGGGACTTCCCTGGTGGTCCAGTGGTAAACAATCTGCCTTACAATGCAGGGGACTTAGGTTTGATCCCTGGTCAGGGAACTAAGATCCCACATGCCATAGGGCAACTAAGCCCTGTGCCCCTCAGCGAGAGCCCACGTGCCTGCAAACTACAGAGCCCACGCACCACAACTAGAGAGAGAAAACCCACACTCCTCAACAAAGATCCCTTGTGCCTCAACGAAGACCTGACGCAGCCAAATAAATAAATAAAAATAATAAATAAATAATTTTAAAAAGAAGTGAACAAAATTGGAACAGGGCTGGAACACACATGCCACCAGCACTGCTGAGGTTGGAGTGGGTAAAGAAAAGGGGAGAGGCTGGGAGTGGCTTCTTTCTCTCTTTCACCTCATTGCTCAGGTACAGTAAGATCAGAAAAAGCAAAGGGCTGTCGGCAACTGGGTTTTAATAGCTGGAGCCAAGATTTCTATCAGAGATTGAGAAACATGGGTGAATAGAAACTTGGGGAAAGAGAATTAGGCTGTTAATGTTACCTATACTGACACAACAATCCCTCCATCTGCATTTTTTTTTTTTTTTTACTATTTTTATTTTCCCCAACTAAAATAATTTTAATGCTAACATCCCAGGTTAGAAGGGAGAAATCACCTTTGTTGTAGGTGCTGTGCTATTCCATCGGCTGTGTTTTACTTTCAGTTTTATTTTTTCTCTGCTCCTAGTGTTTACTGAGATTAGGGAAAATGGATACAAAACTTTAGGTATTATCACAGACAACTTAAAGAAATTTAATTTAGAGTTCTTTCATGTTTTTTTCTCAAAATTCAAATCACCAAACAAAAATTCGTCATGAAAAATGCAAAATGAGTAGAAACAAAACTTGTGTTATTAAATGAGATTCTATTCTAGAGGATGTCTAAATGTCCTCCGAAACTGCCCTGCCTTGTCCAGCTCCCAAAGTTTGAGCAGACTGAAATCTCCATTCTTCCTCTGTATTTCCCCTCAGTGAGTCTTAGGCAGAGTGAACATTCATGCTCACTAAATACGCAGGCAATTGCAAAACCCAGTCCGCATCCACCCAGAGCAAAATACAGATCTCTGCAGAGTTGAGCATGTTGCCTGTACTGAGTCCTCAGAGAGTTCCTAGCTGCCTGAGAGGCCAATTAGCATAATAATTCAAAGTACAGGCTTCAGAATCTGACAAACTCAGGCTCTGATCACGACTTAAAATCTGCATAACCTTTGATGAGTCATAACCCACCCCCCAGCCAGAATTCCCACAATAAGATAAATCACACACACACACACACACACACACACACACAAAAGTATATATAAAATTTGGCACAATTATCAGCATGTAGTTAAATGTTAAGTAAACAGTAGGCACATTATTATTAGTGAGACAATAAGGCACAGGGCTATAATAATGATGCCATGTACCAGCTGGGAGTGACCCTCAGTTATCAATGCTAAAGATAATGAGAATCCCTGGGGCAGAAACTAGACCACATTCTCCCGAGAGATTTATGGACCCCAGTTACTTAGACCTCTTCCCTCTGGCACCAACGACAAGCCTCTAGGTAACAACTGGCTCA
The DNA here is from genome assembly GCF_963455315.2 of Globicephala melas. Taxonomy (NCBI): domain Eukaryota; kingdom Metazoa; phylum Chordata; class Mammalia; order Artiodactyla; family Delphinidae; genus Globicephala; species Globicephala melas. Next base: position 75,964,738 of record NC_083324.2, on the reverse strand, counting down.
TGGTGACCTAAGCATACTGTCACTCCCAAGGAATCATATTTTTTTATTAAAACAAAGCTCTCCTTCAGCCAGTTTCTTTACTTTTCTAAGAATAAACACCTAAAATTTAGATTTCCTCTAATCTTTGTAGTCGGGATGTTTGTGACCTCCATGGGGTAAGAAACCAATATTTTCCATATGGCTAAGTCAACTTTATCCAGACTAGATAAATCCAACCATTGTGTTTGTGTCTGCTTTTATTGCAGATAGAAGAACATAGCTTGTGATGTTTATCTCTTCCTTTATTTTCCTTGAAAGATATGCATACATAATCAATTGGAATCCAAATTAAAACAAAAATTCTGATAAGGATAAAAGACTAATAAGAGTATTGATTATAATCATTTAATCAATTTAATCATTTAAATTTCCTTTATGAAAAAGATACTTGGCTTAGGGAAAAAAAAGGTTGAAATCAAAGTAACACTGTTCTGGCTCCGCCTCTAGCACTGATTATCTGTATGATCTCAAAGAAGTCATTTATTTTCTTTGGCCCGCAAATCTTCATATGTAATGAGAGAATTAAAGTTTATCTTATCAAAATTCTCTGAGTATGTACATATGCATACAGAAACATGAAATAAATGTAAATATATGTGTATGTATGTTTACATGTGCATTTGCATATCCAGATTCACACCTACATATGCATCTTAGTTTCCCATGAGAAAGCAGATTATAAACAAGGGGGCTGGAATAGGTGATAGGCAATGTCCAGTCCTATGCCGACATCGTCTGTTTCGAGCTTTTTAAAAAATTTTTTTATTGATGTATTTGTTTTTGTTGTTGTTCGTTTGTTTCTAGCTTTTAAAATGCCCGTATCTTCATTCCTCCATCCAAGGCAACTGAGAAATGGAAGCTTGTTAGCAGTACAAATTCTCAGGCCTGACCTCGGACTTACTGAATCAGGGGCTGTGGGGAGAGGCTCAGCCATCTGTGTTGCAACCTGCCCTCCGGGTGATTCTGAAGGGCACTAAAAGGTGAGAACCACTGCATTCAAACATTTCCAGGGAAGAACTATATGCTAGAGTCCTAGGCAGAAGTGGAGAGACAGTAATTAAAGGGAAAAAAGCAGAATATTCTACAGAGAACTTGAGTCACAGGTGGTAGGAAGAGCGTTTGGGGAAACAGCAGTGGCAGGCACAGGGGAGCATTATTTTGGGTTGTAGGGAACTGACGTGGTAATGAGAACACCGAGCAGAAGCCCAAGCAGCAATAAGGAAGCAGTAGCCACGTGCTGCCGTGTTAAATCACTTGTTCTCATGCAGTCATTTCTGCTCCTTTGCGAAGACCCTCTGACTTTAGAACCTTCTTCCTACAGTGGATCGCAAAGGAAGATAATTATCCTGTTTTTACCCATAGCTGTCTCTGACCCCTATAGTCATTACTTTAGAAACTTGAGACAGGGAGAGTTAGGCATTCCCAGCCTAACCCTGCTTGTCTTCTGGTCCTTTTCAAAAATTTAAGGTTCTCCTGATTCTAGTTTTAATTTTTCCCCTCATTGACAGCTAGGAGCATGTGTATGTTCAGAAAAAGGAAGAAAATTCCTGGAGTTCTAATGGGCTAGGGGTGAACTTGCCCAGAGAAAGCTGCAGGGGTGAGAATAAGCCTATAGAATCGACCAGGCAAGAACTCGGCTTGAATGCTGTTTAGGAGGCTGATGGAGAACACGTTGTCATCCAGGACATTGCCCTGAGAGGGGAATCCCTGGCTTCGCAACTTCCTGGCCAGCGTGAGGGCCACCAGCTGGCTGTAACCTTTCCTGCGATGCTCTGGCAGGGTTTAGCCATGGCACATGGTAGCAAACTGGTCTGTGACAGACCAAGACACGGGGTTCCCCTTGTCATCATGGACACACACTCGGGAAGCAGGAGATGAGGTTGGCAATGTACCAATGACACTGTTCACTGCCGCCCCAAGACCAAGTCCGGTTGAGTAGATAAGCATCAGCAACACAGGTAGGTTAGTCGTGCGGAAGAACTCATTCTCGAAGAAAATGACATGAGAAGAAATACGAACTCGGTATCACGGGACCACAAACAACTACTTCTCTTTATACCGACTCAAACTGAGAAATCATCCTCGAGATAGTGCCTTGCAAATACCAGAATATTTTCAATAAATTAGAATCTGTCACTCACCACTTATAAACATCTTTTAGGGTTTCATTTCGGATAGGACACAACACTCATTATATTAAATTTAAGTCTTTCCTTCGAATTTTATGCCCCTTTGTTATTGTCCTCAGAATAGATGAGGCAAGTATTTCATTTTTCTGTAAAACAGATCTCAGACTTGATCTTATTAACTCCTGAAATTGCTGACACCCTCTCTGAGGGCCTTAAACAAGTCCAGATTCTTGGGCCCCTAATCGTTTCCTTGGTAAAAAATAAACGTTTTAGGATAGAATTTCTATCTTTATGCATCCATGACCAGAAAAAGAAATACAAATTTCTTAATATTCTAGGCATACGTAGATGCTCAAGAAATGCTAGCTCTTCCAGACCTTTCCCTAAAAGATCTGGAAAAAGGTTAAAAAACCCATGACATTAAGATAAAAAAGAAAAAAAAAAAGAAAAGATAAAAATTGGTGCAATTTCTGAGAACTGAGATGGATTACTTAGTTGCAACTCTCTGGGGCTGGTTGTGCTTCCGAATTTGCTTCCACTCTTGAAATTATCAGTGTCCTAAAACCATCCCCACTTAAGAGCCTGGTAATGTCATTCTCACTATGTCCTTCTTTATAAAGAACACTTTTGTGTTTTCTTTCTATTAGTGGTTCTGCAGTGTTAGCTCACATTCCAGGCATTCTGTGGGCTCTGGCACTGGGTCACTCATCTAACAACTAAGCAGGGGGAAAGAATAAATAAATACAAGCAATAACGGGCTCAATAGGCTTTTTCATTTAATTCTTGAAAATAAACTTCAAAACAAAGTCAAAGAAGCCTCAGGCAGAAATGTCACTGCAAATAAAAACACTAACACATGTGTTTCAGGAGTGACAGTGGAGACTATGACCTTGTATGTGAAGGGCAGATATCCAAAATAAGGTGTCCAAATTTGGGTAATGATGTAGGTGTTAAAGACAAACTGTAGGACTTCCCTGGTGGTGCAGTGAATAAGAATCCGCCTCCCAATGCGGGTTCGAGCCCTGGTCCGGGAAGATTCCACATGCCGCGGAGTAATTAAGCCCGTGCACCACAACTACTGAGCCTGTGCTCTAGAGCCCACGAGCCACAACTACTGAGCCCACGTGCCACAACTACTGCAGCCCGCGTGCTGCAACTACTGAAGCCCCTGTGCCTAGAGCCCATGCTCCACAACAAGAGAAGCCACCACAATGAGAAGCCCATGTACAACAAAGAATAGACCCGCTCGCCGCAACTAGAGAAAGCCCACATGCAGCAACGAAGACCCAACACAGCCAAAAATAAATAAAAATTTAAAAATTTTATTAAAAAAAAAAACAGACAAACTGTCTAACTTCCTATGCAGAAATAAATCTGATTTTAAAAAGTCTGACTGGGGATCGAGGAAAATTTAAAACAACATCTCAGGGACAGGACAGTAAACAGACTGTGGGAAACTCTAAAGGACAAACAGCCTGACCTTTTTTACTTCCTAGCTCTATCACCACTTACTATTTGAGTGATCTTAAAACAAAGTTACTTAGCTTCCTTTGTCTCTGATTATGCAGGATGGGAATAACAGTGATTGCTACGAAGTTTAATCCCCATAGGGTTGTTATTAGGATTAAACATTGGTATAAATGCATGTATACATGTAATGGGCTTAGAATAGTGCCTGGCATATAGCACATATCAATAAATATCAGCCATTTTAACCATTGTTATTTTTGTTATACAGCACTGTCATTCCATTTGAAAACTTACCTTAATTTTAAGGACCTCCTTGGGGGTGGAAATGGGTAAAACTGGCTAAGGCACATTTGTTTCTGTTAGTTAAAAAAGGAATAAAGTCTATGTAAAAAAAGTGCTCTATGGTAGTTTTATTGTATTTGGAAAACGTCCCTCCTTCATCTTCCTCTTTGTCCAATTTTAACAAGTATAACCAGTCTTTGGATACAGTTGCTACAAACAGCTGTCACTTTAATGAGGAGACAAACACCTAAGGCAAGAGAAAGTGGTTGTGTGGTGGTTAAGTGGGGAGAAATACATTCAAGGGTAGCAACTCTTAATGAGAAAACTAGTTAGAACAGAAAAATGTATCAGTCACTTAGGACAGAATAAAGCACAAATGGGAAATTTGAATTTCTCTCTGCTTTTGCTTTCCTTCTTTCCTCTCTCTTCCTTAAAGCTGAATTTCTTGACAATGAATGAAACCTGAGAGGATTTAGGATACTTCTGTTTGGAAACTAAGCCAACCTAAATGATTCAAATATTAATGTTGACAGGTGCACCTGCATTTATTTCTGGTAAATAGAGAATGCCAAGAAATTCTGTCCAAATGAAAGAAAGTAAATCCCTTAATTTTAGGTTGCTGGGCAGGTGTCTCATATTTAAGCAAAACCTGTTTGTTAAACATATGCCCAACGGAAAGCTGGAGAATGGTAGAACCCATATAAAATAATAATTTTAAATGACTGACAGTAAACTGTGTTTCTGTAACATCTGTACAGGCTGCCTTCCCCCACCCCAAATTACAACATTTTCCCTCCTTCCTTCAGCAGCATTATTGGGGACCCATTTTCCTGTATGTTCAGCGACTTTCCCTTTCAGCCTTTGTCAATCTTTTCCAATCTGATAGGTGAAAAAGTTTTGCTGTTTTACATTTTTTTTTTTTTTTTTTTTTTTTTTTGCGTTACGCGGGCCTCTCACTGCTGTGGCCTCTCCCGTTGCGGGGCACAGGCTCCGGACGCGCAGGCTCAGCAGCCATGGCTCACGGGCCCAGCCGCTCCGCGGCACGCGGGATCCTCCCAGACCAGGGCACGAACCCGCATCCCCTGCATCGGCAGGCGGACTCTCAACCACCACGCCACCAGGGAAGCCCAAGTTTTGCTGTTTTAATTTGCATTTACATGATTATTTTAAGGTTGAAAATCTTTCAAGTACTTACTGGCCATTTATGTATTTTCTTCTGAGAATTGCCCATTTCCCTATTGGTATTTAATCTATTTTTTACTGGTATTTTAGAGCTCTTTATGAATAAAGATGTTATTTTTGTTTTATATATGCTATAGATATTTTTCAGTCTGTGCTGTGTCTTTGGCTTGGTTTTCTAATTTTTATTTTAAAAAGTTCAGTTTTATGTAATGATCTATTAATTTTTTTTTCTTTATGGTTTTGTCTCTGTTTATATGAATAATACAGGCATACCTCAGAGATACTGCAGGTTCAGTTCCAGACCACCACAATAAAGCAAATCTTGCAACAATTTTTTGGCTTCACAGTGAATATGAAAGTTTCGTGTACATTGTACTGTAGTCTACTAAGTGTACAACAGTATTATATCTTAAAAAACGTATATACCTTAATTAAAATATAATGGTGTTGGAAAAATGGCATCAATAGACTTGCTCAAAACAGGGTGGCCACAAACCTTCAGTATGTAAAAAATACAGCATCTGCGAAATGCAATAAAGTGAAGTACTACAAAACAAGTATGTCTGTCGGGCTTTATCTACACTGACATCAGTTATTTATTCATAAATTCTATTCAGTTTCTATTTTTCTATTTAATTTTATTTATTTTGAATCTATTCTGTCATAAAGTAGGAATATTTACCACCACCCTCCACCGCCATCCCCAGTGCGGTTGGTTCGCTAGCTTTCTCAAGACCATTTATTGAATAATTTATTTTCTCTACATTTTATTTGATATTCTATCTTTATTACAAGCCACATTTTTACACCATATAGGCTCCATTCCAAAATATTTATCTTTTAGAATTTAAAGTTTCTGGCATGGGCACTTATCAGTCACCGGAGAGAAGGTATATGATAGTTGGCATGGCCTGTGTATGTGAGAATTTAGACAGATGAGGATACTACATAAGATGACCATCTGAATTACTGGGACCTTTTGCAGTTGAATTTCAATTTTATTTGGGTCTGTAATTAACTCTTAAATTCTTCACAAAGAGTATACCACAATTCAACCTTTGAAGAAAATATTGTGTATGTTGCCTGCTACCTGCCAGAAGATACTGTACGTCTCTCAAAATTAGATCATGTACTTTTCAAAGCTACAAGAGGGTAGTATGACCAGTTTATGCATGGTAGAGAACTACCCCTCAGCAACAGTGGTAAGTTGAAATTCCTGTTGACTTTCAATCAGCTGTTAAACAGATGTTCTGAGGGAAACAGCAGACTTAATGTAACTCCTTCATCCCCACCAAAAGCGATTATAAATGTCATGGTTAATGATAAAAGTGATTTGGGGCTCTACTTGCCAGTCTAAAAACACAAGGGTTTTTAAGTTTTAAGACATGTTGTGAAACCTTTTTCCTTTAGTTGCTTTGCCTGGCATGTAGCAGACAGTCCAAAGTATATACTGTAATGTTCTCTTTAAATGCTGCACTATAGGTTTCCTTTCTTGAAGACTTTATTTCCCTTAAGATCCATTAAGGTCCTTTTTGACCATTATTTCCTAAGATCTTTTTTTTGACGCTTTTGCTGAGCTGCCCAGGGTTCCCCATGACGTGTGGTCTCCCTCACTGCAGTGAGCACTAAATCCAACTTAAAATTTAACTGAAGCTGTCTTCCTGGTGGTCTCAGCCTGGAGGGCATTAACAAAATTATAGCACCCTCTAAATTAACTGACAAAACATTCTAGGTTAGACAGAAAAGTAATTAAATTACAGTTATTTTATTTTATAAACAGATAAAAGCAACCCAGACAATATACTGTGGTTGGTTAAAAATGATTTTTAATATATTTAAGTGATAATTTCTTCACGTGTATATGCTTATTATCACAATGAGAAAAGATTTAGAAAGAAGGGATTTTTTTTTGGTTTGGTGTTTATTTTAAGGGAATAAATGAAATTGGGTTCGTTTTTAACAATTTTATGAAATAAAGGTATGCTCTGATGAGAGTAGAAAATAAATATTCAACATCTATTCACTAACCTAACCAAAGAAATAAAATGTTCATGCTACCTCTAAAGTTAAAGACACCTGGCAGATATTAATTATGCCACAAAAAGTCTAGGGAGTTATGTAAAAGAGCAAAGGCATTTGGGGACTTCTAGAGTTCCACATGACCAGACAGAAAATGCAAGTCATCAGCTAAAAAACAATATTGATACCAAACACTTACATGTTTATGTGCTAGGCACTATAAACACTTTACATATGTTAAGTCACAGTATCATATTTCCTCTGCACTAACCAATAAATGAACTCTATTCAGCCATTATAAACCATCAGATTGTGGCTGTTCTCATTTTAGGGTTTAAGGCAAATAACTGGAAATACAGCAACATAAATGTGAGTTCCTAGATGTGGGAATTGATAAAAACAGTTTTCAAGGCCTACATTAGATGTATACAGGTTAATGGTAGATTTATAGAGGTTAATTTTAAAGTGCATATTACGAGAATCCTGAAGAAGCCTCAGCCCCGGCAATATCACGTAGAATAACATTTTTACAAATTCGTAAACATTAAATTCATATGGAACAATCTACAAACAAAACAAGACGATAAACTCTTTAAGAGGCATCCAGTCTTTTATAGACTTCTTCAATGAAAGTTAACATGTTTTTCATCTGGGGTGAATTATGGAGAACATCTAAGTCCTTCAGAAGAGCGTTCTGGTTTGGAATTAGCATCAAAATTTCTTTCTGTGAGCATGACAATAATTCATTTTTTAAATTTTATTTTTTTGATAATCAATATTACCATTATATTAGCTTCAGGCAGACGGCATAATGATTTGACATTTGTATACACTGCAAAATGATCACCACAGTAAGTCTAGTTAACATCTATCACCAAACACAGTTACAAACTTTTTCTTCCTTGTGATGAGAACTTTTAGATCTACTCTCTTAGCAACTTCCAAATATACAATACAGTATTAACTCTAGTCACCATTCTGTCCATTACATCCCCATGACTTATTTATAAATAACTGGAAGTGTGTACCTTTTGACTACCTTTACCCATATAATTAGTTTTTAACCTTTCATTATGAAAAATGTTATATGTATGTTATTTAGAGAGAATGGTATAATAAACCTCATATAATCTTCACTCAGTTTCAATTATCATCAACTCACTGCCATTCTACTTTTAAATCTATGGTATTCTGTTTTCCCTCTGCCCATTCCCATTCCTCTCACCCTAGGTAGATTTGAGACAGGAAAATTTTGTTACTTTCTGGGGAAACGTAAAGCCTTTCTACCACTGTAAACACTTACACTATAATACCTATGGGAGTCCTTTGCAAAGGTAAGTTAGCATTGTGCTGTGTACACCCAAATGGGACACAGTACTGTCTTACGAAAAGTTGCACGCGCCATTATCAGAAGCACAAACAAAAGCAGCTGTCAGGATTTGCTTTCAGAAACCCCTCCTACAGCCATGACTGCACAAATGTGGACACAGAACTGTCTTAGGAAAAGCTGCACATGCCATTATCAGAAGCACAAACAAAAGCAGCTGTCAGGATCTGCTTCCAGAAACCCGTCCTACAGCCATGACTGCACAAATGTGTAAAGATATATGCGCAAGGATGTTCCTAGTATTACCTGTAGTAGCAAAAATTATTTATTTCCATCATTTTCACAAATTACTACATTATGGCACATCCATACAATGGAATGCTATACCGCTATTGACAAGAATGATTATACTTATACACTTATATGTATAACGATTATACATATATACAATTCGTAACTGGTGATGCAGTTAATATGGTAAATTGGTACTTACCTGAAGTATGGGTGCTTTGAGACTCTTCTGAGAAAGTTCGGGAAGAGAGAGTACCTCTCTATCTATTTGAAACATCTAAAGTAGAAAAAGAAAGCTACAGATTATTTCATAAAGCTAGATTATTTCAAAAGGCTGACTTCTCTTATCACACTCAAAAGCTGTCTGGGTAGAATCTAATCATGAAAAATTATATCCAGATTCTAGCGATACTTTTTTTTAAAACAATTACCTGTTTTACCTTCCTTTCCTCTTCTTCTACCTCACTTCTCAGAACATGAACTTTGTTCTTTAGGCTGTGAATATCCCCAGTCATTGACTCTACGGTCTCCAGCATTTTATCTGTTTCTTCCTGCATCAGAGAGAGAAAGCTAATATTTTAAATTAAATATACTATTAAATGAAACCCAAACAGCTATTAATATATACATACATATTTTAAAAACACCTTATATATTGAAACACTTCTGGAAGAAACTGATAATTTTTCTTTCAGAAAACAGACTCCCTAGAAATTGATTTACCAATGGAACAAAGATGTATGTGACGCTTTCCTCAAAAGCTTACCAAAACTGCGGGCATCAGATATCCTGGAAGACCTGTGTGAATCTAGCAGAGCCCAAGGACTGATGGCAACAGGTACAGGAGCATTCCTTAAGCGGTATGTAACAGCAGAGAAACTCTAACTTTAATTTAGGAACATCTGAGTGCTATTTTCATTTGCCAAAAGAAAGAAATGCTGAACATTAGGGCAGAGATAGTAATAGAAAATGAGTGGCAGTTTCCCACCTAAAAAAAATATATATATCTTATGGGGGAAAACAAAGAGAAAATAAGAAATGAATGAAATGAGTATAATGATATCAGGGGTGTACGGATTGCAGGCCACACATAGAGTTAGCCAGCTTCCAGGTTTCTAAATGGTATTAAGTACTGCACTGCTTTCAAATCTAGTCCTAGCAACAGCCAAGGATAGCACTGCCCCTGGGGATCAGGGAACAAGTAAAGAAGCCACACAGAAGTCATACAGAAATAATAACTCTTAAATCCTGCGGAGCGATATGGCTGATACTTACGTCTACATCATTCTCCAAATACTGGAAGCCGAATTTTTACCGTCAACTACAGTAATTTTCCTCAACAAATATATTATGGCTTCTAGTAACCATTAAAAAAGGTACCTGCAGAGGTCTGCAACTGCCCATAGGCTGTTTTTGATCAGTCCAAGAGCTATGAATGGTTTTTACATTTCTAAAGGATGGTTAAAAAACAAAACAAGACTATGCGACAAAGACCATACATGGCTCACAAAGAGTAAAATGTTTATCACCTGGCCCTTATAGGAATAGTGTGCTAATCCCTGAGTACCCAAGACTTTGGGTCTGTGAGCTACACTTATTAAACCAAATAACGTCACATTCATGGGTTCCAGGCATTAGGACTTAGACATATCTTTTGGTGGGCCACCATTCAACACACTACAGAAGGGAATGAATAATAGCACTGAATAAAGGAAAGGGTTAATGTAATAAGAACTAAAATTTTTCAGTATAATTAAAAAAATTAATTTTGTTCCATTGCTTTGGTTATCTTCTTTGGGTATTCATACCATACCCATGCTGTGTCTTTTTTGCCAAACTTTTATATTTGTCACTTTTTCTCAATACCTTAAAAAAATGTCATTCTTTCTTTTTGAGTCTTAAAATTTTCTCCTTACTTTACCTTTTATTTAAGTATTATTTGTTCTGTTCATTTGCTTATTGCTCCTTCTAATTTAGTCTGCATTACTGAAAGTTTTTTTTCCTTTAGCTCTAATTCTTTCCTGAATTCCATAGCTTCATTTTTTATTATTTCTAATATTTATGACTTTTTTCATACCTTCTATTCTTTTTCTAAATTTCTTTCAGCTCACTTGGGAAATTAGGTTAGCATTCATCTGTTTTGTGAACACATATTTTTGGCATGCTTTTGTTGTCTGTAGAAATGTTACTTTTTGTCCTTCTTCTAATATTTTCTTATGTTAACTCTGGTTGTGAGATCCAGAGAGATTAAAAACTATGCCCCAGGGCTTCCCTGGTGGTGCAGTGGTTAAGAATCTGCCTGCCAATGCAGGGGACACGGGTTCCAGCCCTGGTCCGGGAAGATCCCACATGCCGCGGAGCAACTAAGCCCGTGTGCCACAACTACTGAGCCTGTGCTCTAGAGCCTGTGAGCCACAACTACTGAGCCTGCGTGCCACAACTACTGAAGCCCGCACACCTAGAGTCCATGCTCTGCAACAAAAGAAGCCACCACAATGAGAAGCCCGCGCACTGCAATGAAGAGTAGCCCCCGCTCACTGCAACTAGAGAGAGCCGGCGCACAGCAATGAAGACCCAATGCAGCCAAAAGTAAAAAATTAATTAATTAATTAATTAAATGAATTAAAAAACAAACAAAAAAAACTATGCCCCAGCAGGTCCTATACCATCTTCTCGGTATCTCTAAAAGACTTTGTTCACCACTGCCTTTCCCTAGCACCAGCAGTGAGAGTTCAATGAATGTGTCCTTGTTGCATGAACACAACTTCTCTTACTGATACAGGTTTTGGAAGGTCATCACCAGCAGTAACTCTAGGCTGCAGTATGAAAAAGCCATTCTAAGTAAGGCACATTGGACAGATAAAACCTATAAACTCCTAGTTCAAAGACTCTTATGCCAATGAAGAACTCTTATGCCCAAAATGCCAACAGTGCTTCAACTGAGTAACTGACTGTCAAGCAAACATTAGACTGTTGTGATGTTATAAGAAATATACCTTTGATTTTCATCCCTGATTCCTGGCACAGAGCTTCCAAATCCTTGGCATTTTCTGAATGACAGAAGTGGGAGGAACACTTTTTGTGATTCATAATAAGCCCCTTTCAACCATACCTGAATTTATGCTAATGAATAACTCATAGAGGATGGAGGCTGGTTGCCGAGCAACCTAAATCCTGTGATCAGAGGGCTGGAACATTCAGCCTGGATCCTTGATCTCTGAGAAGGGGAGAGGGTCTGGAGATTTAGTTAATAATAGATATGCCTACATGCTGAGGCTTCCATAAAAACTCTAAATTACTGGATTCAGACAGCTTCTAGATTGGTGAACACATGGAGGTGCTTGAACAGGCATGGGAGTTCCGTGCCCCTTCCCATATACCTTGCCCTATGCATCTCTTCCCTCTGGCTGTTCCTGAGTTGTATCCTTGATAATAAACCTGTAATAGTAAATAAAGTGCTTTCCTGAGTTCTGTGAGCTGTTCTAGCAAATTATCAAACCGGAGGAGGAGGTCATGGGAAGCCCCGATTTATACTTGGTTGGTCAGAAGTACAGGACGCTTGGCCTTGCACTGGCATCTTAAGTGGGGGCAGTTCTGTGGGACTGAGCCCTTAACCTGTGGGGTCTGTGCTAACTCCAGGTAGTTAGTGTTAGAATTGAATTGTAGGACACCCAGTTGGTTTCCACAGAGAAGTGGAGAATTGCTTGGTATGAAAACCCCACAAATTTAGTGTCAGAAGTGTTGCGAGTATAGAAAAACAGTTTTTTCCATTTAAGTCTATTTATGCTTTTGGCACACGGAGATCCAGTTTTAGGTGTAAAAGACAAATGCCTCCCAGCGTTACAAAAATCACACTATCATTTACTGTCTCTGATTAAAGACTATTTACTATCTCTGATTTAGTACTTTATGCAAATATTAAATGTTAAAATAACATTTACCATTATTATACTTTAAAACCTTTTAAAATAACCTTTAAAAAAAAGTCAAACTCATAGAATCAGAGAGTACAGAAGTGGTTGCCAGGTGCTGGGGGCGGGTGGGGGAAATAGGGAGAAGTTAGTAAAGGATACAAACTTGCAGCTAAAATGAATAAGGTTTGCGGATCTAATGTAAAACATGGTGACTATAACTGATATTACATAACTGAAATCTGTATTATATAATTGAAACAGAGTAGAACTTAAATGGTCTTACAAAAAAAAAAGTGAGATGACAAGGGAAATTAACTAGATGGGGGAAATCCTTTCACAATGTATAGTTACATCAAATAACCATGATGTACACTTTAAATATCTTACAATTTTGTCAATTATATCTTAGACAAAGCTGAAATTTAAAAAATAACCCATATTAATGTTATCCAACTGTTCATTAACTGGGGGAGCTAGTGTCAGTACTGAAAATATACTCTTGCAAAGTAGTAACACTGGGATGAAAGTTAAATTCAATCGCATACAATGAAGAAAGTGAGGCAACCACTAAAAAATACCACTCTATAAATTTAGAATATATGTAGAGCTGTTGCTCACAAATAAATCCTTTCATTGTTATTCTCAATCATATGGAAAATCTGGAATGACCTATTTGTGAATGGTGAGTTATTAGAAATCGTTAGGGATGCATTCCTTGCTTAAACTACCACCACCTCGTATTTACTAACAAAGGTTAACAAACTTACTGCTTTACAAAGTTGAGTTGCTAACAAAGACCATATCTACAAACTACTTCAAAATGGCAAATGGATATATGGTCCAATCTGTTTTAGTTTTAATAATTATTTAATAAGCCCCCGAGGCTGCTTTTCTTAATTGTTCAAGTATCCACTAATTAAAAGCCTGCAGTTTATCATGACAGCTAATATTATCTCCCACTATCTTCTACAGAATAATGATTAAGAATCACTTGCCCTGAAATTGGACTAATAGGTTTGCATCATAACTGTGAGCACTCTAAGGTTCAGCTAGAAATGCCAATATGTCTCTTTTGCACACTTGTAAAATGTGAAATATAGCACAGGTCTCTTTAAGTCATTAAGGGCTATAACTGTAAAGTGCTTTGAACAGTGACTAGAACATAGAAGGCCCTCATTACATGTTATCTATAATGATTATAAAAACAGTAATGATGATGATTGTGTTCTTCTTGCCAATAAAGTAGCAGATACAGGACAGAAAAACTAATATAATGTGTTTTGAAATGCTATAGCATTTAGTGATGAATTCCTATAATCTGATATTTAAAGTCTGATGAAAAAAATAAGACTGCTACTTAATTACAAATATATTAGAAATAGTCTTAATTTTAGAGGCCCAAAGTTCAGGCAAAGTTTTTGCTTTGTTAAAAATAAAAGTTAATGAAAAACCTGGTCCAAGATCTAGTATTTGTTATTAGAAGAATATCATGACAATTTAAAAAACTTTTTGGTCTTTCCCCCCTTCCCCTCTAAAGAACTCCCTGTTCAAACTTCATACCTGCAATAATGCCAGACCCTCTTCATTAGCTCTGTGCTGTGTCCTTTCCATGTTCAGTAGACTTGACACATGAGTTAAATCTTGCTGCTTTTTGGGAGGGACTTTCAGGGTTTCACACAGTTGCAGCAATCTTACGGATAGAATAAAAACATAACTTTATTTTTGAGTACCATTAGTATCATTTTTGTTCTTTTGTTTGAAATACTGTCATCCTCTTTTTTCTTCCCTCATACTCCCAAGGGCTGTAATGTTCTTTTTTTTTTAAATAAATTTATTTATTTTATTTATTTATTTTTGGCTGCGTTGGGTCTTCATTGCTGCACGCCAGCTTTCTCTAGTTGTGGTGAGCAGGGGCTTCTTTTGTTGTGGAGCACTGGCTCTAGGCACGCGGGCTTCAGTAGTTGTGGCACGTGGGCTCTAGAGCACAGGCTCAGTAGTTGTGGCGCATGGGCTTAGTTGCTCCGCAGCATGTGGGATCTTCCCGGACCAGGGCTCAAACCCGTGTCCCCTGCATTGGCAGGCGGATTCTTAACCACTGCGCCACCAAGGAAGCCCTGTAATGTTCTTTTATTAACAGTGGCTAATCTTAGCAATAAGTCACCCCCGCAAATTCCTGACAAATCATCATTTAACCTTTCAATTATATTTCAATCATTTTTTAATTGCATAACTGTATTACCTTTTCTTTAGGAAGTTCAGATGATACTGAATTTTTTCATTTTCTCTAATACTGTTACTCAAAATTGCTCTAGAAGAGAAAAAATAGGGAATGAATAAATATTAGTTTGAAACATAACTAGTATAATCTGTTTACTTTTTCCCTCTGATATCTTTCAAGTACCCCTTTTTACTAGCCAGGCAGAATCAATCACTTTTTCTTTTATGTTAAATATATTTAAAGCAGAGGAATAATCTAAGTTTTTTTTATCACATTATATTGTTGTAATTAATTTATAGGCCTGACTCTTCTGATAGATTTCAGCTCCCTGATGGCAGAATCCTGTCTCTGTATTCCTTTTGGCATGTTAGCTTCCACATAAAGTGTTAATTTGAGCTAACTTCTTCCTAAAGTATCCCTCACCAGAAAAAGTTGTAGATAGCAGATCAAGCAAAGATTTCAATTTTATTCCACTGATGAAATTCCAAGTTTCTGAAATTAATCAAGACATTTTTGCTGAATGCTAAGGCCATCAAAAGATATTAAATAAATCTTCTTGCAAAAGAGAAAAACACCCTATCACCATAAAGTAGATAATAACATTTAAAAGGATACTGTCTATAGGAAACATATAAGCAGAAATAAAAAGAGTGAAATGGAAAAAAATTTCATACTCACATTATTACTGATTCCATCATAGTTTGCAAATGTTCTCTGCTACTCTTCGAAAGAGGTTGCCAGGTTTTTCTCTTGTGGGTTGCGATCTTTACCTGTTTTAGATTAGCATGCTTTGCTTGTCCTGTCACCGGTGAAAGAAGAGACTCTGGTTTTTCTAGAAGTTTGTATGTTTTTACTTAAAAAGTGATTCAAATATAAATTTATCTAAAAGAGCTAATGGAATTATCAGAACCAATACTATGAAGCTGTATAAACTATTTAATTTCCTTTTTATTGCATAGCCATAACAGGCCAGGTGTTGAATATGAATATGCTATTGTTATGTTAACTAAAATACTATTAAGTGATATTGAGGATACAAACTCAAGACAATCTTAAATAAAGAACCAAGCTACAACTATTAGGATTCAACACAAAAGTCTGGTTCTCAGAAATGACCTGAATTAAAGGGCTTCATTGAGAAGACTAGAAAATGATTTCTGCCAAATGTTGGATGGCAACTGAAACAAAGGAGATTAACCAAACCACAAACAGATAATCAGTGTCTACTAGGTTGTTGATATTATTCTACTTATAAAAAATAAACAAAGGGGCTTCCCTGGTGGCGCAGTGGTTGAGAGTCCGCCTGCCAATGCAGGAGACAAGGGTTTGTGCCCCGGTCCGGGAAGATCCCACATGCCGCGGAGCGGCTAGGCCTGTGAGCCATGGCCGCTGAGCCTGTGCGTCCAGAGCCTGTGCACCGCAACGGGAGAGGCCACAACAGTGAGAGGCCCGCGTACCGCAAAAAAAATTTAAAAAAATAAAAAAATAAACAAAGGAGGTACACTATTGGCTCACATGAAGATTAGTTTTGGAGAGAAGGGAGATTAAATAATTACATTTCAGGTATGCAAAGCATTACAAAAGAAAAAGTCCAGTGCACTATGGAAGTATAAAACCGGAGGACCTAACTTGGTCTAGGGTGAGGAGAGGTAGAAAATTCTTCCATGCTGAAGTGATGTTTAAGTAAAGATGACTATTCCAAACTAATTTACTCCAGACAAACTTAGTGGTTCCAATCTAATCTAAATAGTGGTGGCAAAAGAGAAGCATATTTGTCTCAAAGAGAAGTCAGTAGGTGTGTCTGTATATCACAAATCAGTAATAATTCAGACTGGGGTACACTTTGAATTTCTCTTGCTCCTTTCAACTTAGAGCCCTACACAGTATTTTGCTACAGGTGGTAAGTAAAATTTCAGTTGACCAAAAGAACTGACCAACCAGTACTACTTATTCTTGTAAAAATAAGAATGTAACTGTTTATTACTGTCTTTTGCTTATGCAGAACTCATAAACAAGATGCTGAGAATTTTTTCATAAATATAGATAGCTTGGGAAAGATAGGTTAAACAAGACATAGAAAAGGAATACCTTCAGAAGACAGGTGTTTTGGATGACTTTTATTTTTTTTCGCTGTGTTTCTAACCTAGAGGGAAAAACACATGTGCATGCACAAAGAATTAAACATTAGACGAAAAGATACTGCTATTGCAATAGATTTGTCATGTACGTTGGAGAGAATTCATACATCTTCTGGCAAGACAGAAAAAAAGTATATTGCTACTTCTAATGAAAAAGGATGTGTATTTATCACAAGCAGAGGATATACTAAAGCAATTCGTGAACAATGGTGATAAAGTATAATAGAATTTCATATGGTGTCAAAGAATGTTTTAAAGAAATCATACTCATCTTGCCTGTGAAACAGTGTTATATACTTTTCCTGAAAAACAAATATAGGCATTGTCTAATACAGGGTAAATAGAGAAAAAAATGTTGATTATTTCTTTTACGGTAGGAAGAAGCTAATTCCTCCGAAACTAATTTTTCTCTATGTTGATAAAAATCTCCTCCATCAATTGACAGATTCTCTTGTCTTTTAACATATGAATGCCATAGAATCTGTATACTATATTCCCAGTCTTCCTATTTAAACACCTTAGCAATGCCCCATCGCACTTCTTCCCTAAAGAATTCTCTGATCAATATCTTTAGAAATTGAGGTAAACAATTTTTATGTGAGAACTTTCACAACCCATGTTGCAACAGCTCCCATATAACAATATATGTGGAATATGAATTACTATAATTTGTAGTAAAGCTGACCTTTAGTCTTCACATACTCCTTTACATAGAACAGATACTTCTAATCAGAGTCCTGAATGATAAACTTGATATTTCATTACCTCTTTCTCTGATAACTCCGCTTCTTCATTATCAATTTTTCTTTTTGGATTTCTTTTTAAATGTTGAGACCTTTTCTTAGAAGGATTTGCTTTGCTAGACATCTTGATGTAAACAGAACAACTATAACAGTGCTTCAAAATGTCTGTAAAGATAAAAAGAACACTAAAGACTTGTTTTATTAAAAACATTTTGTTAAAAAGACTACGTATAAATGTTCCAAATTTGCCTGTAAAAAAAAAAATCATAAAGAAAGTTTTGGGATAGTATTGTGTGTTTTTAAAACATTTAAATATATTTTAAAACAAATAACATTGGTTCTCATTAGAGTAAAGATATCTAATTCAATTTCATTCCTAAAAATTTCTTCCATTTGTATGGCAATAAAAAATCTTATGTAAAAACACTTTTACACCTCTTTATACTCCCCCATACAATAACGTTATCTCTATATTTAAATTCAAGAAAATGGAAATATATAGTGCTAAGTTATTTTACTCTGGTCACAGATAATGTCAACTCAAAGAATAACATTCAGGCCTTCTTATTTTAGGCTTAATGGATTTATCATTCAACTTAACGTCAAAGATGGGAGACGATAATTTTTAGGATTATACCATGAATCTACGTTGTAGAAATTCATGTGGTAAATTCACTCATAAGGAATTAAGAATTAAAAAGTTAAGTTTTAACTTTTACTGGGTTATGTGCATTTTAACAAAAGCACAGAAGTATACTGATTACTCTGTCTTCTCACACATTACGAAACAGGCACTGGAGTGGGGATGAGAATGTTAATGACAAAATTTAGAATAATTCCTTTTCCCCATTTAATAGTTCTTTATCACCAAACTCATTTCTGCTAAAAGAAACAGAGGGATAAAATATATACTGCTGCATTAGATCATAAAGAGCAGATAGCTAAGAAATTACGTACACGTTTGGTATAGTACACGTGAACACAAACCCACATACACACACACAAGTATGTGTGGTGTGTACATTATATATACATATTTTTCTAGACATATATAGTTAGATATATAGAGAAACCAGTCACCATTCCTTTTCTAAAAATTCAGAGTTTATCACATTACTACAATTTAAATATACATGCAGATTTAGAGACAGACATTAAAGTGGGTACTCTGGATAAATCTATTCTCTCAAATTTTAAAAGGAAAAGTTCAAGCTTTTCTTTTTCCCGTAAGACAAAAATAGTGGGAAAGAAAGAATTAACTGAAAGATCACAAACCATACTTGGAGACTACATGTCAGATCAGTTACAAAAAGCAGTGGAAGCTAAAATACACTTTACCCTGCTTTTGAACAATGTGGTACCTTGTTCTACACCCAGTTTCCTCTGTTGCATTCCCGAAATGTCAAATTCTCTCAACTTGACATCCATGCCATATACTTCCCCTACTTAAAAACCAATCCATATGAGAGTTTTGCTTGTGGACCTCTCCTGGAAGGACTGCCATGTACAGTACAGTTGTTCACTGAAGAGCATCCAGGTGAGAGAACAATTGAAGGCTGAGATTTAGTCCTCATTCCATTTAGGAGACTAAAAATGGTGCAAATTCCTTCTCACTCTTGTTATTGAGAGATGAAGTATATGTCCCCTTGTCTTAAATCTTACAGACTGTGCAGAAGTATATGTCCCCTTGTCTTAAATCTTACAGACTGTGCAGTGGTTTGAGCAGTAGAATATGGTGGAAATGATTCTGTACCAGTTTCCTGGCCCAAATATGAAGAGACTAGCAGCTGCAACTTCCCCTTGCTTGGAATATTTGCTCTTGAAACCCAGCTAGCACTCTATGAGGAAGGCCAACACGGAGAGGAACTAAAGACCCAGGCAAAAGCCCCAGCTGAACTCCCAACCAATAACTAACACCAACGATTGCCAGCCTTGCGCATGTACCTGAGCCAATACACTGCAGCTGACACTGCGTGGAAACAACCCTACCAAGTTGCTTCCAATCCCAAATTTTGGAACAAGATAGGTAATTTTTTTTAATTAAAAAAGAAAAATCCTTCCGTAATACCTACCTTATAACATCCAAACTCTTTACCATAACATTTATAGTCCTTAACAATCTAGACCTGCCAAGCTTTCCATACTTCTCTCCCGCTACTCCTCAACTGCATCTCCCTCTCCAGATAGACTGGATTTCCGGAACACATTTTGAGTAGTGCACATACTCTACCCGAGCTGCTCTCTCCTGTCTGTGCCCAACCTCCTCCCAGATCATGAGCCACCTGCACCTGAAAGCCTTCCTAACTACTCCACCTCGACGCTCTCTAAAAGTCTGTGGGCTCTTACGGTCTCTTTCATTTGGCACTTATTTATAGCTTGGTTTTGTTCATCGTTTTTCTTGATATTCTTTATTCAGTAACATGTAATTCAGTGCTACTCCAAATTTGATTTACAAACTGTTTGTTACAGTCTTTTAAAGTACAGACATTAAAAGTATTCATTTAGAAACTTTTATGGCAATTTGACAACAATTTTATATATGTTAGATCTGGCCAAAAAATAACTGGCTTTGTTTTTTCTTTTTGTTTAATTTTTCTAATAATTCATAAAAAAAAGACTTTCTTTTTTAGAGAAGTTCTACGTTAACAGAAAAATTCAGCAGAAAGTACAAAATTCGAGCATACCCCCCCTTCCCTACTATCAACATTCCATACCAGAGCAGTGCATTTGCCACAGTCCCTGAACCGACATTGACACATCCTATCACCCAGTCTACGGTTTACATTAGGGCTCATTCATGGGTTTGGCTAGTATTCAGTTTTTTAAAAATTGTATTTTACAAAAGTATCAGTTGTGACTGATTAAAAATTAAAAAAAAAAATTGGTCCTTTACCACAGACAGTCTGAAAAGCTCTGTTTTCACTGATACCTACTTGAGGTAATTAGCCATACTGCAGAAAGTTCCTCCACCTCAGCACTATTAACATTTTGCATGGGATAGTTCTTTGTTATGGGGGCTGCCCTGGGCACTGTGGGGTGTTTAGCTACATTCTTGATCTCTACCCACTAGATGCCAGGAGCCCCTCCCACTCCTCCAAGTTGTGACAACCAAAATTGTCTCCAGACGTTATCAAATATCCGCTGGTGCAAAACTGCCCGAGGTTGAGAACCACTGCCAAGAGCCAGCCGGGGATGAGGACAAATTGTCCAGGTTCCAAATCCCAGCTCTGTCATTTAACTAGCTGTATAGCCTTGGGGAACTAAATTTGCTCACTTTCCCCACGGCTAGAAGTATCAATATCAAAGGCTTTTGTAAAGCTAAAAGGTTGTACAGAATACATAAAGTGCCTAGAACTTGGGACACAGTAAGAACTCAATAAATAAAATAATCTACTGTTACCATTGGGCTAGTTGTAGCATATACAAAAAGGAAGAGTAAACTTTGGCCTGTTTTGGATCCACAGGAAACCACAGGCTAGTGATAGTAGCTAGAGACATATGAAAACAATTCCTATGTATATTCAATTATACACAATGCGACAAATGTTACGAGACAAATGAGTGAATATCTCAAATTGGTGTGGGTATTGGGGGGGGGACATACAGAATTCAGAGACAAAAGTAATATTTGAATTACATTTTGAAATATTTAGCCAGAAGGAAGGGGAGTAAAGCATTTGAGAGAAAAAAAGCCCGTTGGCAGGACACTTCAAAAGAAACTGGTCTGTTCAGGGACAGAAAAAATTCAGAGAGGCTTTGACGTGTACGGGAGGAATGGACAGAAAAAAAGACTGGAACTGTAGTTTGCAGCCAGACTATATACTGCAGTAAAGAATGTGTTTTTTACTCTGTAGGAAACAGGGAAATATTCTAGGTTGTCTTGTTTTCTTTGCCAGGGTGCTGAAACTCGTGGAAGCCACCAAGCTAGACCTCTGTATGGGCACAACGTCTGGCAAAACTGCAAATACACAATGTTTACCTCTTGACAAATGAGGCCTCGGGGTAGCGAACGCTGCCGACGCAGCTTCCTTAAGGCTCAAAGGCACTCATCACTAAGGCTGCACTTCGCCCCACGACTCACTGCGGGAGAGGTTAAGGAGGGAGAACAAGGATTACAATGATTCGGGGAAAGGGGGGAGGAACCATGAGTGGTTTCACTCCCTCCTTGCGAATCAAATACCACTTTTTCAATCGCTGGCTCTGAAGGGCACACCTGTTCGGATCTCCCTGCTCTTTGAAAACCACCTCAAGCTCCTCAAACACGAGTCGCCGAGTTTGCCACCAACGCGCCGGACACAAAACTCATCCCCAAACTGGAGCCACCGTCAGGGAAAGCGCTTTCACTACTCACCAAAGACGCCTCTTGAATCCTTCCAGGTGCCGCGCTCAGAGAAATTCGCGCCAAAACCTTCCACAGCCGCGGAGACCCGGAAGTGAACCAGTAGAAACCGGAAACGCTTGTGGAGAGAGGCGGGCATCTAGCCACGTCCCTAACGTCATCGGGAGCGCTCCCGCGAGAGTTCAATGAGATTGGCTGGAAAGAGAGCGGTATCGGCCGACGCCCCCGTTCCGTCCCGCTGGCCTTTGCGTTTGCTTGGTCGCAGGCCCAGCTTTGGGGACCTTTAACTTGTAGGGCTGGGGGCGCCGAGGTCCAGCCGTTCTCTCCCGCATCCGCGGTCCGAGATAGGCCGACCCGTGAGTAAGACCGTGCACCTTGAGGAACGTCAGCCTTTCAAATCCCTCCGTTCTTCAGACTCCTCTCTCCCCCCATACCTGTCCTCTGAGCCTCGGTCCTTTCCCTCCTCCCAACCTCCCAACTTCCTCCTTCTTTACTTTACGACTGGGAAGGGATCCCACTCTCCTCTACTTGCTTCTTAGGTTTAGATTCTCCACTGACCGCTCTCTTTCAGCGAGGGGGAGTCCGGAGGTACTACAGGATAGAAGGTGCCTTTAATGTCCCAGAGGCCATGTCGCCATCTTCCTTGGCCCCCTCAGGCACTACGAAGTTTCTCTAGGCCGAGGGCGATTGTAGATTTCAGAGAGATGTGCTGGCTTCACAGCTGCCTTCCGTCTAGGCCGCGGTGATTGTGAGGGTTTTTTGTAAGAGGTGGCGGGGGTGGAAGTGTCTTTCTGTGTACAGATGAGGGTGAGAGGGGGAAAGACAAGTCTAAGTTGACATGAAAGTGTAAATTACTAACTTGTTCTCATTTTTATCTTGAAAGAGCAATCCTTCATAAGCTCGAAACTCTGAATAATCTGTTTGTGTATGTGTGTCACAGTTAAAATCATTTAATGATTTTCTCCCAGTATTTTCTTATGGTTAATGATTTATTTACGCTAATAGTACATTTAATTGGCATGCTGTATGTTGTCCTCTCCAAGCTAGCTTTTCTTGAAGTATTAGTGCGGAACCACATGTAAACAAACTTGAAAGTTATTTGATTCAGAGCTGTATGTAGGTGTTTTACCCATATTTTTTGAGGGTGTGGGGTCAGGCTTGCTTCATCGTTGCTCTTTAATACATTCTAACCATCAATAACTTATTATATTTGCTTTGCATGTTGCTTCTTTGGATGCTGAAGCCTCTCTTGATGGATATGAGAAGACTGCAGAAATCCTGTTGCCATCAGCAGAAGTTGTGTTCTTATCTAAAAGTGATGGCTATTTCCAACCGTTACCAATTTGCCATGCAATTTTAGGAAGTCACTTATATAATATAAGGCTCTTTCCTGTCATTTATCCAGGTTTAGAAAAGCCCTACCTGTATTTTGTGTGAAATGAGTTTGATATTATCTGTCTGCAATCTGGTCTCAGGCAGTTTTCAGATTACTTTTTATATCATTACTACCCTAATGGTTCAGTTATAAATTAATTATTTTTCTCACCCACGTTTTAAGCTGGTACCTGTAGTTTATGGCTCACAAGAACTTGGATGACAAGGACCCCATGGATTTAATAGAATAAAAATCATTGTAGTTAAAAAAAAAATAGGAATTGTTTTTGTTGTATTTCTGTTTCGAGTTTGTTCTATGCACTTTTTTAACTAGTTGAACACATTGCATTTACAGTTTATCTTTCACTTAATACTTTTTGAGCCTATCTCCTTTTTTAAGAAACGTGCATAACGTATTTTAAATTTTAACTTATGTATAATATACTTACAGATAAGTGCACATATCATAATTGTAAAATTTGAGGCATTTCCACAAACAACACATCTGTATAATAGGAATTCAGATCAAGACCATCACCCCAAAGCTCCTTTCTTGCTCCCTTTCTCTCCTAGTCAGCATACGTAACCACTCTTCTGACTTCTGACATCAAAGATTAGTTTTGCTGATATCCTAAACATATTTTAATAGCTATATAAAATTCTATAATTTATATATACTGTAATTCACTTATTTCTTCATTGTTAGACATTGATGATGTTTCTAAGTTTTCTTTACTACAAGTAAAACTATAGGGAACATGTATTTTATCTAGTAACTTTCCCAGGACTGATGGCCCTCAGTGGAATGGCATAATCATTTCAGAGACCTTTTGTGCGTATTGCCAATTTGCTTTTGGAAATAGTTAAATCAGTTAATACTCCCACCGGTGGATTGTCTTTTTGTTTCACAACTCCCTAACAAATGTTGGGTATTCTTATTTTCTTTTAAGCTCCAAATTGATAGGTAAGAAATAGTATGGAAAATAGAATTTTAGGCTCACTTTGCTGTTGCCTTATCTACTGCATGGCATGATGAATATATTGATAAAATTTGCAACTCAAAATCTTTTAAAATACTAGGCTCTACATATTGAGACTATATAACTCTGACAAGGATTTAGTAACTCAGGTGAACAGTTACTGCTTTTCTGTGTGGAATTTTGATCAAGCCACTTTATTTCTGTATTTCTCTGGACTTTAATTTCTACATCTGTAAAATGATGAAATCGGACTTAGTCACCTAAAATGATGAAAAAGACTGCTAATTATCAGGAATATACAGCTCTGATGTTGGATCAGTTTATAGAATAGAGGAGAATATATACAGTATATGAAATTTTATATATGTGTGTTTTCTATAAACATAAAACATATAAAGAAATATTTTATATGAACATAAAAAAAACGTTCTAATATATTGTAGTGTGGGAGATGATAGATGTATAAAGAGGGAAACAGAACTCTGTGGTATGGATTACTGAAGAGGCCATTTAGCTGAGCTTGTAGTTTCAGGGACTGGCTGTGAGTATATTAGTTAAATGCTTCCTAGGTTTAAATGCTAGGTCTTCCGTGCCTCAGCTTCCTCATCTGTAAAATGGGGATAATATTAGTACCTATTTCTTGGTGGTGTTACGAGGATTAAAATTACTGCTCTACATAAAGTCCTTAAGGAGTGCCTGTCACATAGAAAGCCCCGCGTACTGGAGGTGATGCCTTAGCCAAAGAAGAGTATCTAGGTCGATGGAAGAGCAAGAGCATGTCCCGGAACTTTGACGTATGCAGGGAACTGTAGGTAATCCAGTATCTCTAGAACACAAAATGTGTAGAGGTCAAAGGCAGAGGTGATTCTGAGAGATAAGCAGGGATCAGGTCATGGGGGCCTTGAATACCTGTTTCGTTCACCACTTTTTTCTTCAGCGTCCAACACTGCCTGTCATAAAGTAGGTGTTAAATAAAAACCTTTTGAATGAAAAAGTTAGTTAGGAGGCAACGCTCGATCCTCTACGTGATGCAGAGCCTTTGAAAAATTTTACGAGAAGTGTGATACATGATCATATTTTCATTGGTGTCAGTGTGTGGAGTGAATGAGAGGGGGTAAGACTGGTCAGTAAAACCAACTAAGAGTCTCTTGAGGGAGAGGACTAGAACTAGAACAATGATAGCAGTTGTGGAAAAGAGGGACCAGAGTTATAAAATATCAGGTGGAGGGGGCAGCGGAGGAGAAGAGATGAAATCATACTGATATACCCTTTCTTTCTCTTTTCCCTTTTCACCAAAAGCTCCTATTTTGCTGCTGTCTTATAAATACATATGCACTGTGTTTCTTTTTCTAGGTCAGTTCTTGTTCCTGTTGGGTGTTTTCCATGCTCCATCATGCTGACGGCTAAGAGTCGGCTTTTTTTGCTTTCACCTCATCACCTGAAGCAGCTGAAAGAGTCATCAGGCTCCAGGCTTATATGGCAGCGACTTCTGCATCAGCAACAACCCCTTCACCCAGAATGGGCTGCCCTGGCTAAAAAGCAGCTGAAAGGCAAAAACCCGGAAGAACTAATATGGCACACCCCAGAGGGGATCTCCATAAAGCCTCTGTATTCCAGCAGGGATACCAAGGACTTACCTGAAGAACTTCCAGGAGTAAAGCCATTCACACGTGGGCCGTATCCCACCATGTACACCTTTAGGCCCTGGACCATCCGCCAGTATGCTGGTTTTAGTACTGTGGAAGAGAGCAATAAGTTCTATAAGGACAATATTAAGGGTGAGATTTTAGTGAGACGTAATATTTATGGTCAAACATACACTTCCTCATCTTGGTTTTTTTGAAGGGAGGCTGGTTAATTTCTATAAAGGTAATAGTCACTTTATAATTTTGTAGTTAAGGCTATACTCTGAAAAAAAGTGAATGTTTTTCAACTTCCATGGTCAAAAAGATAGATGACCCAGAATAAAGTGCTAAATTCTTGAAAGTAAACAATACTTACATGCACATTGTGTAAAAGGAATTAGGTGAAGTGAAGCTGTATGAAGAAAAGAGACCTTGGCTTTGCCTTTGAGAAGCTTTTACTTAAAACCATCAGGATAGGAATTGGAGGGGAAAATGCTTTAAGTGATGACCCAAGAAAGGAATAAACAAATGATCATGTACAAATTTTAGTTTTTTGCGTGGTTTTCATAATTCTATTTCCCATAATATTTGAATGGTCAAGACAAGAACAAAAATAAATAAGCGAGCATACAAATACTAAATTATGTTAACTATATACAAACAGCCATATCTTTTCATGATTAAATATATTTCTATCAAAAATTGTTAAGATAGGGCTTCACTGGTAGCACAGTGGTTAAGAATCCACCTGCCATTGCAGGGGACACGGGTTCAAGCCCTGGTCTGGGAAGATCCCACATACCACGCGGAGCACAACTAGGCCCGTGCACCACAGCTAGTGAGCCTGCACTCTAGAGCCCGCAAGCCACAACTGCTGAGCCTGCATGCCACAACTACTGAAGCCCATATGCCTAGAGCCTGTGCTCCACAACAAGAGAAGCCACCGCAATGAAAAGCCCGTGCACCGCAACGAAGAGTAGCCCCGCTCGCGGCAACTAGAGAAAGCCCACGGGAAGCAACGAAGACCCAACACAGCCAGAAATAAATGAAAAATTTTTAAAAAATCGTTAAGATAAAAAAATCTTGAGATGGACATGAGATATGTGACACGTTTGGTTCCATCTATCCTTTATTATAGTGAAGTCTGGAATTCACTTTGTGTATTTTAGCACATGAGAAACAGCAGACTTTTAGTAGGAAATAAAGTATTTTATTTAAGTTTGTTTTGAGCATAAAAAATGTTTATTATAAAAGTATAATTTGATGAGATGAATCAACACTAAGTAGTGTTAAAGAAAATCAGTTTACTTTGATGTCAGACTCTAATCCTACATTATTTTTCTTTATATATTTAGCCGGTCAGCAGGGATTATCAGTTGCTTTTGATCTGGCAACTCATCGTGGCTATGATTCAGACAACCCTCGAGTTCGTGGTGATGTTGGAATGGCTGGAGTTGCTATTGACACTGTGGAAGATACCAAAATTCTTTTCAATGGAATTCCTTTAGAAAAAATGTCAGTTTCCATGACCATGAATGGAGCAGTTATTCCAGTTCTTGCAACTTTTATAGTAACTGGGGAAGAACAAGGTGTACCTAAAGAGAAACTTACTGGTACAATCCAAAATGATATACTAAAGGAGTTTATGGTCAGAAATACTTACATTTTTCCTCCAGAACCATCCATGAAAATTATTGCTGACATCTTCCAATATACAGCAAAGGTATCCTTTGTGGTTATTATAGATTTTGCTGTAGTTCTTTGAATGTAGGAATTTTTATAAAATGCCATAGCCTAATTTGAATTTGGTAATTGAGTCAGAGTAATAGTTGTAGTATAGAGTCAGGGTGTGGGTTTTGTGTTTATGTGTGTGTATTGTTTTTATTTTTTGGTCTTTAATGTACTAGTTTTATGGTCTGTCATTACCTGTGGGAATCTGGGCAGTAGATATTTACTGTATTTTCTTTATTAAAATTTTTATTCTCTGATATTTGTTAGAATCAGGGAGGGCTCATAATTTACACTTCTTTTATTTCTCTCCAAAGTTCAGATCCAGTTGTGAATAGACACTGGTGTCAGACAGATGGGGATCAAAATATTAGCTTTATTTCTGCAAAAAACTGGATTAGAAGATAACACTTATATCTGTAACCACAATGAGGTCCCTAATATTTCACCCCTGAACTACGTTCATTTTCCCAAGATTGGTGAGAAAATAAGGTTCTTATAGTATTCCTATATTAGCAGCAATCCTTCTACAGGGAAACATAAAGCTTCTTCATTTCCTCTGAGTAATTCATTTATATTTTCCCCCATCATTCCCACTTTACTTTTTGCTGGCAATGCTCTCTTCTTACCTACCTTAAAATTAGACCATTATTTCATAGCAAAGGGCACATCTCTCCTTCATCATCAAAGCTTTTTTTTAATCTCTTTACTTCTTGTAATTGCTGTTATCTCCGAACTCTTGCTAGCATTGCCTGCTCTCCTCATTTGATAAACTTTATACTTTTCAATTTTATTGCTTTTCATAGATTCCATCTGCTCACATGAATTGTATAGAATACATGCCTTTCACCTTTTTCAGTTTCAAGAACACATGCACAGGAGGATTGATTTGAGCAGTATATGACACACACACATACACAAATAGCAGTAGCTTTAAATAGGAGTCAATTCTGTTTCAACTGAAAAAAGTTGGACGGTAGACTCAAGGTCTTGGTTGTATGGAAACACCGCAGTCGTGAGGATTCCAGCCTCCTTTCATTTGGCTTCTCTATTGTTTGTGTGCCAGCTCATGATTAAGGAAGTAGGTGGGCCGGCTGTGTTTGTGTGGGGAGAGGACCTAGCCCCTCTGATTAAAGGTGAACTTCCAGAAGGAACAAACCAAACTTCCACTTATATCTCAGTTGACAGAAAGAGGTAAGATTGGAAATGTAGAACACTTCGGCACTGAATGTATGGTTCAGGTACAAGAGGAGAGTAGAGAATGGCTATTGGAGTGGATAGTACCAGTCTGCTGTTATGTACTTGGGCATTTAACCTTGTGAAACACTAATGTCATCTACAAGTTCAAAATTGCTTTATATAATCTTTCATATAAGTGATAAAAGTACCAGTTTCAGATATTGATCAAGTATGTTATTTGAAGTAACTAAACTTTTATGTTGTTCCTCTAAAAAATATTTAATTGTGACAAAATACACATAGCATAAAAATTACCATCTTAATCATTTCCAAGTATACAGTTCAGTGGCTTTAAGTACATTCACATTGTTGTGCAACCATCACCACCATCCATCTCCGGAATTCTTTACATCTTGCAAAACTGAAACTCTGTACCTATTAAATAATAACTTTCCATTCTCCCCTTCCTTCAACCTCTGGCAACCACCATTCTACCTTGTGTTTCTATGAATATGACTACTCTAAGTACCTCATATAAGTGGAATCATACAGTATTTGTCTTTTTGTGTCTGGCTTATTTCACTTAGCGTAATGCCCTTGTTTCATCCATATTATAGCCTGTTTCAGAATTTACTTCCTTTTTTTAAAAAATTTATTTAATTTATTTATTTTTGGCTGCGTTGGGTTTTCATTGCTGTACATGGGCTTTCTCTAGTTGCGGTGAGCGGGGGCTACTCTTTGTTGGGGTGCATGGGCTTCTCATTGCAGTGGCTTCTCTTGTTGCTGAGCACGGACTCTAGGCACACAGGCTTCAGTAGTTGTGGCTCGTGGGCTCTAGAGTGCAGGCTTGGTAGTTGTGGTTCACGGGCTTAGTTGCTCCGCAGCAAGTGGGATCTTCCCGGACCAGGGCTTGAACCTGTGTCCCCTGCATTGGCAGGCGGATTCTTAACCACTGCACCACCAGGGAGGCCCAGAATTTACTTCCTTTTAAAGGCTGAATAATATTCCAATGTTCCCAGTGTTTGTACTATTCTTAAAAAAAATTCTACTATTAAACTCCTCTCAGTAGAGAAGCACATGTTTGTTTCCTTCTCGTTTGTAACTCCAGATATATTCAAGTAGTCTCTCAATTCCATGTAATTCAATCCCCTTATTGCTTTTGTGATGAACATTTTTCAAGAACTCTTGGTTAGTTATAAATAAAATATTTGCAAATGTAAAATACAGATAATCCATACCATACACTAGCAACAGCTAACCTTTTATGATGACTTACTGTGTACGGGCATAATACTGTACTAAGTTGTTTAGATGAATCGTTTCTTTTAATCCTACAACAATTCCATGAGGAAGGTAGAGTTATTATCTCTATTTTATAGGTTAGGAAACCAAGGGATAACAAGGTGAGAAACTTGCCTATAGTCTTCTGGCTAGTTAAGTGACATGACTAGAATTTGAGCACTCTGACTTGAGTCCATGTTCTGAACCAACTGTAATGAGTGTCTGATTTAGTTTTTATTATTTTATCTTTGGTTAATTCTTGGAAGGATAATCGTTTTTTGGTTCTGCAGGTTCTGTGTGATATGTACCCCACCTAATGTGACATTTTAGGGGGATAGTGGATTAGTAGTTGTGGTAGAAGGATCCTGTCTGAATTATCCTTAGCATTAAATGTCACAGTAAATCAAACTGAAAACTTTGATTTTTAAGCCATGCATTTTCTCCTGTTTTGATATATAGTACTAGCACTGAACCATTTTCTTTTTTTACCCACTGTGTACTTATTCATATTCAATGAGTTCATTCAAATAAGATAATTAATAACTAGTTAATAATAATTAAATTTATACATCTTCAGCAGATTCTCCCAAAGGTTTGAGGTCTTAGGACCTCTTATGAGGTCGAAGTCATGAGTTTGGAATTAAAGATGTCATCATTCAGTTCTTGGGCCAAAGGTTACATTCCTAACCTCAGCCAGCTAATTTCAGAGTTTAACTTTCGGTGCTAAATGGTGGTTGGTGATTCTTTTTCACTAGAAAAATAAAACAGGTACAGTCCTTACAGTGGTTCATTGGATCAGCCATTTTAATTGGAAAGTGAATTGAATGTAACTAAACATTAAATATTTTCAGTTAATATTATGAACTAATTAGTATATCTGAATCGAATATCATTTTAAAATAGTATTGTCTTTTAGAAGATAGATTTAATAGAACCTTTCTTATATTTTTATTTACAGTTGTATTTTTTTATTTTATATAGCACATGCCAAAATTTAATTCAATTTCAATTAGTGGATACCATATGCAGGAAGCAGGAGCTGATGCCATTCTGGAACTGGCCTATACTGTAGCAGATGGGTTGGAGTACTGTAGAACCGGACTCCAAGCTGGCCTGACAATTGATGAATTTGCACCAAGGTGAGTAAATTAAACTCAGATATTGCCTCAACATTAAGAAAGTTCACAGGACCATTTTATGAGTGTATAGCAAAAAAAATATATATATATATATATGTATATATATATTTTTTTTTTTTTTGTGGTACGTGGGCCTCTCACTGTTGTGGCCTCTCCCGTTGCAGAGCACAGGCTCCGGACAGCGGCCATGGCTCACGGGCCTAGCCGCTCCACAGCATGTGGGATCTTACCAGAACGGGGCACGAACCCGTGTCCCCTGCATTGGCAGGCGGACTCTCAACCACTGCGCCACCAGGGAAGCCTGCAAAATATTTTGATAAAAATGAATTTGTATATATAAATATACCAGATTTTTTTTATGTTTTATATGAGTGATAAAGAGGGAATAAGCCAATACTGTTTATAATTAAAATTCAGAATTAAATTTTACTGTACTTCTTGGTAAATTAGAGGAATTTTGGCCTCTGCTGTTCAGAGAACACAATCGGCACATTTGACAAATAATATTAAAATGTAAATATGGTTTTCAAGACAGATTTGCTTTTGTTCTTTTAATATTTCCATTTTAAAATACAGAAGTCATCTATTATTACACGTTTAAGGTTACTGAAGTACATGTTTTGTTTTTAATTCAAACTAAGTAGCTTGAAATTAAAATCTGAGCTTTTTGTGTGTATGTATATGTGTATGTGATACAATTAATTTCCATTTTATAATCAAATTCTGAACTTTACTATTTTAGGTTGTCTTTCTTCTGGGGAATTGGGATGAACTTTTATATGGAAATAGCAAAAATGAGAGCTGGGAGAAGACTCTGGGCTCACTTAATAGAGAAAATGTTTAAGCCTAAAGACTCTAAATCTCTTCTTCTAAGAGCACATTGCCAGACTTCAGGATGGTCACTTACTGAGCAAGTATGTATAACATTTAAAGTGTAGAATTTTAGTAAAGTCATATATTTTCTTCTAAGCGCTTGGTATAGTCAAGAAACAGATTTAAGAACTTATCTGCTAATATTTGAAAATCATAATTATTCTGAAGCGTAGTGCATACTTATATTTGTTTTTATACAAATTATAATAAATAAATAAAATTGGCCCCCTCTGTTGGTTAACAATATAAAATCATTTAAATCTTAGCTTACATGCAGGACTGTGTATTTTACTTTTTTAAAAGTAAAAAAATGTGATGATAAGGAAGAAGTACAAATTATAATTTAAGTAATATTGTCTTAAATAATTTTAATGGTTAAAATTCTTAACACAAAACTTCCTCATTAAAATTTGATTTTATACATACAAAGTTTTTTATTATAGTTGTGTTTAAATAAGCATGCATGCAAACAAACAATTTAAAAACTATTATCACTTGAGTAATCTATTGAAATTTCATTTCATTAAAAAATTATGTGGTGGTGATCTTTTTTAACATGCATTTTCTTTACATATTAAATTATTTTGATACATTAAAATAATTTATAACTTTAAAGTTACATTGCTTTTATAAATTTAAAACAAATAAAAACTAGTAGTCTCCATATTAAATATGATTTCAGGTACTTATAAATGGAGAAAAATAGATTTCAGAGTTGGAAAGAACTTTAGTAATTGTTTTTGACTTAGCCTCCTCATTTTTACAGCTAAGGAAGCTGAAGTTCAGAAAGGTCCAATGACTTGTCCAAATCACAGTTAGGAACAGAATGAACTAGAAGTCATATTTCTTGTCTTATAGTCCATTGTTCATCTGTTTTATTAATCATTTATTAATAAATCATTGTCAGTTTTGTGTACCTCATTAAGGTAGATACTTCAAGGTATACAATAATTAGGAGATAGTGAATTATGAAATGAAGTATGTTAATAATCTACGTAGACAAAGTGTACATTCATGATGCACTTATAGAAGACTATTTAGGCAATACAAAAATAAGCACAACAAATACTTATATTTCAGATGATTATAAGAGGCAATGTTTTAGTGCCTAAGCACAGACTAGATCCTTTGGCTCTTAATCCTAAATCTGGTTTGTTTACTTATTTGTCTAAATTTATTAGATATTCTGAAGACTAATACAGACTTTGGCAAAGAAAGTATGCATCAGCCACTGCTTAATCATTGTCATCTTTTACGGCTGCAATATATATCAATTGTTGCCTTGTTTTGTTTTGATTTTTTGCCTTTTACTAAATGTTTTAGGATCCTTACAATAACATCATTCGTACCACAGTAGAAGCAATGGCAGCAGTGTTTGGAGGGACTCAGTCTTTGCACACAAATTCTTTTGATGAAGCCCTGGGTTTGCCAACGGTGAAAAGTGCTCGAATTGCCAGGAACACGCAAATCATTATTCAAGAAGAATCTGGGATTCCTAAAGTGGCTGATCCTTGGGGAGGTTCATATATGATGGAATCTCTCACAAATGATGTTTATGACGCTGCCTTGAAGGTCAGTTTCTCCTCTTTGAAACTTTGTTTATAAGATTTACAGATTTATAAAGATTTATAGATTTTTGATTTATAAATCAAATCATTTATAGATTTATATCAAGATTTATAAAGTGTTTCAGAGAAAAGGGAATTTTAGATTTGACTTTATAGTATTTAAAACTGAAGCTTAATTTAAAAATACATTTGTATTTGTATTAAAGTATTTTATTTCAAAGAGTTAAAAAGACAACTAATGTTAAAAGACTATAACAAAAAAGCAGTTCTTTCTCCTCCACTTGCATGTTTTCCTGCTTCCTTGAGTCAGCTACATCTTTTTGTTTGTTTTTATCTCCATGTTTTAAAATTACATGTATATACTCTTTGTTCTAATTCAATCAATTTTAGACCTTATCTACTGCTTTGCTAGTATGGTAGCTTTGTATTTTAGCTGGATCTTGTCCCTTCTTTCCTTTGTCCCATATTACCAATATAATTATATCTCAATGTAAATCCTTCCTGAAGTCCTCTATATTCTCATTTGATTTAGACTGGTTTCTCTCTAGACCGTTGTTGTCCTTGACCTTCCCTTTGTCATTATTGTCAGAATCCTTTTCACCTCTGCTATGTTGAATCTATGTCCTGAATCCTGTCTCTTTGTTGATTATCCCTTGTTATTTTGAAGCACATCTTATGGGCACCTCCTAAAAATGGTGCATGGGAGATGAATTAGTTGAAACTTTGGATGTTTGAAAATGTCTTTATTCTACTTTCATATTTAATTGATAGTCTGGGTTTGAAATTTTTCATTTGGGAGTTTGTAAGCAAATTTGTAAGCATTCACCTACTTTTTATTCTAGCTTTCTATATTTCTGTTCAGAAATCTGATGCTATTCTCACTCAGGATGTCTCTTTCTGAAAGTTTCAGGATCTCTTCTTTATTTTTGTGTTGATGTACCTTGGTGTGTGTATTTTTTCCTGCACTGTCCCCTTTGGTGGACATTTTTCACATGGTCCCTTTTTCGTGTTCTCATAGCTCTGGGAAATTTGTCGTGTATTATTTCTTTGATAATTTCTCTCCACTCATTTTCCTTTGGTTTCTCTTTTTAGAACTTATAGTTATCAGGAAAGCCCCTCCTTAAATGATTTCTGACATTTTTATCTGTTCTATAATGCATCTTTGAGTTTTTGTTCTGGTTTTTTGGAGAGTCATCACCTTTATCTTTCTACTTAAATATTTTAAAATTTATATATCATATTTTTAATTTCTGAGAGCTCATTTTTGTTTTCTAATTTTTCCTCTTGCATTCATACTAGTTGTTTCATTATTACAGAATCTCTTCTTTTTCTGAGGATCATTATATTTTTTGAAGTTTTCTTTTATATCCTGTATTGTCACTGTTTCCTCTGTGTGCCTTTTTGTTTGCAATCTTATCATTCAGAATGTAGGTTTTTGTTTCAGTAAGACCTCTTATCCTTGCCTCTCCCTGTACTTGATGTTTCATAGTCCATTGCTTCTCTAGTTCAGTAAATTTTGGTTTTCCTGATAGAATGGGAGAGAGGTAGTTGCAAATTCTCAAGTAGTCCCCTTCTTTTTTAGCTTCTTAGAAGATTCTTGGCTTCTGTTGAATCCAGTACAGGTTCTTCTTTCTTGAATCCATCAGCAGAAAGCCAGTTTGACCTTGCTCCTATCTACGAAATCGTATTCCATTCCACCATCCATTTTCCACTGTCTCATGTCTATATGAGGCTGTGATTGAAGATTTAGGTATTTCTTGATGTCAGTAATGCTAGAGTTATATCATTACTCTGCTGCTCAAATTGAAAAATAAAATGGCATTTTGAAATATACTTTTTAGAGTATTTATGTAACCATGAAAACTTTATTATGTAATTAAAAATGAAAATTACAGAATTAGTGTTATCTTTAGTTGGCTTCTAAGACTTGAGCGAGAGATTTTTGTGTTTTCCAAAATATACTTTTTAGTTTATCTGTTGTCTTTTTAAATAATTTTAAGCACAGAATATCTTTTTTCTTATTGATATAATTGGCATATTAACATTGTATTAGTTTGTGTACAATGTAAGGATTTAATATATGTATATATTGTGAAAGGATTATCAGAATAAGTTTAGTTAACATCCATTACTACACACAGTTACAGGTATTTTTTCTTGTGATGAGAACTTTTAAGATCTATCTCTTAGCAACTTTCAAATATATAATACAGCATCATTAACTCTGCAGAATTTCTAATTAATGCTCTGTTGTTATTTCTTTTCTTATGAAACATTAAATTTACCACTAAAATAGTTTATAATTTTATTAACATTAGTAATTATATAACATAACACATTTGTATTGTTTATTAAAATATTTTCATCTTCTCTTCTAGTTTTATTAATCTGTTTTTCCTTGTTAGCTCATTAATGAAATTGAAGAGATGGGTGGAATGGCCAAAGCTGTAGCAGAGGGAATACCTAAACTTCGAATCGAAGAATGTGCTGCCCGAAGACAAGCTAGAATAGATTCTGGTAAGATAAAGTAGAAAAGTTTATATGTGAAATCCAGTATTTAAAAAGAAATATTGGGGCTTCCCTGGTGGCACAGTGATTGAGAGTCTGCCTGCCAGTGCAGGGGATGCAGGTTCGAGCCCTGGTCTGGGAGGATCCCACATGCCGCGGAGCAACTGGGCCCGTGAGCCACAG
Source organism: Globicephala melas (assembly GCF_963455315.2). Taxonomy (NCBI): domain Eukaryota; kingdom Metazoa; phylum Chordata; class Mammalia; order Artiodactyla; family Delphinidae; genus Globicephala; species Globicephala melas. Next base: position 75,928,209 of record NC_083324.2, on the reverse strand, counting down.
TTGCTGAGCCTGCGCGTCTGGAGCTTGTGGTTCGCGCCGGGAGAGGCCGCAGCAGTGAAAGGCCCACACACCGCGATGAGGAGTGGACCCCGCTTGCCGCAACTAGAGAAAGCCCTCGCGCAGAAACGAAGGCCCAACACAGCCAAAAATAAATAAATAAATTAAATGATGTAAATTCTATTTAAAAAAAAATATTAATTTCTGTTTGAAGATAACATATAAAGTTAGTAAAACAAAAATTATAGAAAAATGAAACTTGGATAAAATGTTTCTCATGAATCTATATGTATCTATCTCTGTGTTTGTATTTTTGCATGCCTGGATGCACATAAGCAAACATATGTACAAAGTATGTGTGGAGGTTTGCCCATTTATTACGTGTATATATGTGGGTAGATATCTCCACCATTTTGAAGATGACATTATTATTGGTCATTGTGCTCTGCATTGGACTGTTCATTTATTTATTCATTCAATCAGCCAATACTTTTTTAGTCTTTAGTATTTGAGACACTGTGTTATGTCTGGGCATACAACTGTGAATGGGACAGACATGGTCTCTACACCCATAGAGCTTACATTTTGGTAAGAGAGAGAGAGAAAATGAACAAGTAAACAAATAAATAGACAAAATAATTACGGATTATGGTAAGTTTTATGAAGAAAATAAGAAAAGAGGTATATCCTGAGGTAGGATATACCTCTTTTCTTGGTGGGATGTCTTTAGCTAGAGTAATAATCTGGTAGTTTGAGGCAAAATATATTTATAGTGTTAAGGAAGTATAATTTGTAATTCTGGTTTATCACTTATAGATTTTAAAGGTATTTTTTGTTTAAAAGTGATTGGCTGTAAGAGGATTCAAGAAAATATTACAGAAGCCATTGCATGTTTGTCTTCTACCTTATAAATCTTAGTTGGTAGCTGCTACTACAGTTTTAATTTTGTAGTGTTAGAAGAGAGTTTATCAGAAACTCTGGGAAAGCATATAGTTTGGGTGAATAATCAAAGCCCTCCCTTACAGAGATTCTGATATATACCTGTCTTTTCCCCTCCTATCCCCATTCCATATTGGTATTCACTGATCTATATTGAAATTTCATTAAGAGTAAGAATACTACTTAAAAATATCAAACTTATAAGGAAAATATGTGTGGTGATCAGAGCATTACTGTTAGACAGTTATTTGTGAATAGAATCTACATATTATTTTCCTCTGGGAGATTAACAGGTTCTGAAGTAATTGTTGGAGTAAATAAGTACCAGTTGGAAAAAGAAGAATCTGTGGATGTTCTGGCAATTGATAATACTTCAGTGCGTAACAAGCAGATTGAAAAACTTAAGAAGGTAATAACAGCTGTCATATTTTGAACGTTTTCTGTGTGCTGGGCACTGTCCAAGCCCTCATGCTGTCCTGCTGCATTGTTAGAACCACCATATGAAGTGTGTATTATTTCCCAGCATTTTAAAGGTAAGGAAACTAAAGGGAGATGGAGAAACTTGCCCAGGATAAATAATTAAGCATCCAAGACTCAAATCTCTAAGTCTGTTGACACCAAACACTCATGTTTTTAATCATGATATCTGCCTCTGTGAAACGTATACATTCTTATTAAAAACCACACCTTAATAACAATGCCTTCTATAATTTACACATTTGAAGTAAGGCTTAGATGATTATATAACTCACTCAAAGTTAAAAACAAAATTAAGTTCAGAGTCCATATTTGAACCCAGGTCTTCTCACTGTAATTTATTTCCATGTTCCTGATACTACTATGAAAGAATCATTTGCTTTCAATTAAAAAAAAAATTCAAATATATTTGAATAGTGCTTTAGTAAGATACAGTTTAGAATGAAAGATATTTAGATTGAAACTAGAGAACTGTTTTAATTTCCAGTTTCTCACTGAGATGAACCAAAGTATATAAAATACTAAAATAGATAAAACATTAATTCTTACTGCTGTAACCTATATATTTCTATTGTATGAAGCTACTTTGGTCTCTTAATCTCTGGCTTTAGTAATTACTGCTATTTCTAAGGCAGGAAAGTTGAAATTTCTTAATGGTTTTTTCTGTTAACTTTCCCTATGATTGTTTAAGATAGGACCTTTTTCCCCTCAGTTCACATGTTCTTTAAGAATCCAGTAGACTTTGTCCAGTTAGACTGTATGTGTAACTTTCAACTTCCATTTGTTTTTTCTATTAGAGTTAATGACAGATGTTTAATGATATTGTTTCCTTTTTCACCCTCATTCAGGAGATAATGACTCCTCTCCCACATTTTTGTCATTTTTTAAAGGGTCCTATTTAGGATGTAGCATTATATTTCCAGTGGTCACAAAAGTCTCAATATTTATTATATTTGGAAAACTGCTTTTTTCCTCTCTTGTACTTAAACTCTCTTAAACACACAGCTTGAGGGCATCCACTTACCATAAATGATGATCTACCTTATTTTGGGTAAGAGTGAGAAATTCAATAATGATAATGGGTTTGGGTTCCTCCTTGCCTTTAATATAAATTTTCTAACCCACCTCTGCTTATAGATATGATATAATTTTAGTGGCATCTTAGGCAGTATCATATTTTAGACTTTTTTACAGGTGGTGAAAACTTGTAAAAAATTGGATTTTAGGTAACTTTGTTTAGGCAGGTTGTTGGCAGAGCAGAGTAGAGCTAAGACCCAAGGGAAAATGTTTTTGACTACACTTTTCATTGTCTTTCTCTCTCTTTTGCAGTATTTCTCATTGTCTCTGTCTCTTTTTCTCTCGGGATTATTTTTAAGTAGAATAGCAATATACATACATATTATTACCAATAGACTATTAATTAGCTAAGGGAAACTTAAAATATAACTGAAATATTCCCTAAGTTGTAATCTGTTAAGTAGCATATACTACTTGGGAGGGTCAGCACTATTATTTATTATTGCCCTGCTTGTTTCTGAATTATCAGTGTTATACAGAATTTAGTATTATTTTAGGAAGTCCTTAAATGTTGAGGGAGTGAATAAATGTAATGAATATCAATGCTAGGAAACATATTATTCTCTTCTATTTTTTTCTTTTGTTTTTAAAGTTAGGATTCTGGAACAATTTCCATATGATATAAATAAGAGTATAATCTGATCTCTGTTTTATTCTCTAATCACATCTATGGCCCCTTTCCTTACCCTTTTCTGTAAGGTCAAATCCAGCAGGGATCAAGCTTTGGCTGAGCGGTGTCTCACTGCCCTGACTGCATGTGCTGCCAGTGGAGATGGGAATATTCTCGCTCTTGCAGTAGATGCAGCTCGTGCAAGGTAAGGATATGTAAGTTTGGAGATTTCCAAATCCTAAAAGTTGACCAGTTTAGTTTTTCAGGGTGTACTTAAATAAAAGGCTGATTCTATAAACCATGTGAGCCTAAAAGAAAATATTGGAAACCAAAAAAAAAAAAACCTTGTTTTTCTTCAACATCTGTGCATTTAAAACATTAATACATTTTGAATGAAGTGTATTAATATTCGTGTATTTCCCTGTGGCTCAGGACATTTGGAGCTATTATAATAAACCTGTGTCACTGATTTACAGGTTGAAGTTTGATGTACTTTCAAGGATAGGGAGACATTATTATGTTGGACAGTAAGCAAACCCGCCCTTTGTCCAAGCTGGACAGTATCTCTGTCTTCCAAGGCTGTGTACTATGTAGACATCTCTGAAAAGATAGTCCAGCATAAAGGCAGTCAGTGCTTTGCCTTACAGAACATGCATAAAAGCAAGTGACACAAAAACTTTTCTCCCAATATACGATAATGTCAAAAAGTAAATTATTTTTGCTTTTCTTGTTTATTGCTTAATATAATGGACTTTTAAGTTGTTTCAAGTGCTTAAGGGATGGAGTATATCGGTTGTTTTTTTGTTTGTTTTTCAGTTTTAATTTCCTTTTTTTTTTAATTTCTTAGAAGAAATAAGATGACTTCCCTGCTTAAAATCCTTCAGTGGTCTCCCAGTCCTTTTAAATTAAAACCTAATCTTAACCATGGCTGCAAGACTGCTGGATATGATCCTTGCCTACCTCTCTGACCTTGTCTTATCCTACTTCCTTTGTTATGCTGTGTACCAATGTCCTTCTTTCTATTTTTAGAACATAAAACATGTTTTCCTACTTCTCAGAGCCTCTGCATTTAGCATTTCCTTTTCAAACACTTTTCCCTCTTAAGTTCCCTTGTGTGTCTCTTTCTCATCATTTAGGTCTTAGTTCAGAAGCTGTATCTTCATATCTTCAATATCCCTAAAACATTTTTCCCAAACACCTCATTCCATTTTGCCTATTTTACTGTCTTTATAGTACTTATTACCATATGAAATTATCTTATTAATTTATTTGTTTGTTAGTGCATTATCTGTATTCCCTAACTAGATGATAAATTCTGCAGGAGCGGGTACTTTTTTTTTTGGTCTTATTTATCACTGTATCTCTAGCACTTAGCAGTGCTTGGCCCATATTAGGCACTCAAGACGTGTTGAATGAATTAATAACCAAATGGAATATGCTAAAATATTTACTTTTTATCAAAAAATATCAGTAGGAATTTTGGTCTTTGCCCATTTGTATTGTTAAGCAGTGAATTATTCAGTAACCTTTAGATGCTTGTCTATTAGTAGTTTTTAGGTCATTCGGTCATTTTACAGTAAAGGCATTCAGAATCATTTTTTTTCATAAGTATTCTGAGGAAAGATCCTATCATGAATGCAATAGAAAGCATTCAGATTTAGATTTTTGACAGCCTATTTTTGACTTAGGTAAGAAAATATGTCTAACTATATTGAATGTTAAGTTAAATATTTTTATCCCAAATAATGATGTTAACAGAACTTCCATTTAATATTTTAGATGTACAGTTGGAGAAATCACAGATGCCATGAAAAAGGTATTTGGTGAGCATAAAGCTAGTGATCGTATGGTGAGTGGAGCCTATCGCCAGGAATTTGGAGAAAGTAAAGAGATATCATTTGCTATCAAGAGGTAATATGTGAGGTTTCTTAAACCAGAATGTCATCTTTTCTGTTAACACAATCCCCATGAATCTACGGTGGGCTTAATTTTTTCATATACCACTGGAAAATATTTGACTTGTACTTTCCTCTTAATCTGTAGCTTTACGAAAATAATATTTTGAACTTTCACCACAGTCCCCTTTAGGAGTTTCTCATTTCAAGCAAATGTTTGTTTAACTAACATTGATATTGCTTCATATCCTCCAGGTACTTAGATTTCAATCTCCTTACGATGGTACATTTTCATATTTTCTTAAGTTTTATTTACATTGTTTAATTGCTCAAATAATTATAAAATCTTACTTTTCCTATTTGAAAGTAAATATTTGGTTGCCATCTATGCAAAAATTAAAATCACTCATCACTGGGCTGACAGTAAATAACTGTCAAACATGATTTGGAAATATGAATTAATATAAATTGATCATGCTTCTGAAGTGTGAGTAGTAGCTTCCTGATGATTAGTTTTCTCAACCACTGTAATAAATTTTCCATGAAAAATATTATGTCACTACTCATATATGAAATAAATATCAAAACAGCCAAGGTGAAAGTCATCAAAATGGAACATTTTTTTTTCTTTTAACAAAAATAAATTTGTTTCTTCATGCTTTTTCATCTGAGGTGTAAATTTATTGATTTAAGCAAGCAAGTATTTTGATTATACATTAAGATACCACATTGAGGTCACCTTGGGGGAGTTCACACTTGTGAAGGGTAAGTGAGATATGGACAGTTCAAAACAGCTAGTGAGTCACGTATATGTACAAATACTTCTTTTTAGTTAGGCATTTTTTAGTTTATATTTAACTATTTCTGAATATTGTACTCTGGGGACTGTCTTAAGTTGTAAAGTTGTTATTTCCTTATCTTGCTTCACTTTGATGTTCTCAGTGTTACAGACTTACAGTCTGTGCCATCTTTCAAATTTTTTTCTAAGGGGGGAGATGGTAAACATACTCAGGCTTTAATGGAGTTCTTAATGTGAAACAGAGATATTAACAAAATATGAGTAGACAGATTAGATGTTTTAAATAAACTTGAAAGATTTACTGCAAATAAATTAGAGTCTTATATCTTACCTTTGGGCAATTAATATATAACTGTTGTATTTTAAAATGTTCCTTAGGGTTCAGAAATTCATGGAATGTGAAGGTCGTAGACCTCGTCTTCTTGTGGCAAAAATGGGACAAGATGGACATGACAGAGGAGCAAAAGTTATTGCTACAGGATTTGCTGATCTTGGTTTTGATGTGGATATTGGTCCTCTTTTTCAGGTATTGAAAACTGTGGGAGGAATTTCAAGTACTATTGCTACATACTGTGGATAGGTCAACTGGAATGAAGACTAAAAGAGTATTCATTGCATTTTCACCAGGAAAGAAGTAAATCTTCCTGAAGAGGCCCAGCCTTTATAGTCTCCCATAAGAGTTTTCCCATTTGGGATTTTAATATATTACTCTAGAGAGGCTAGAAGAAATTGTTACTATAAAGAGCACAGACTTCTGGAGATATGTCCTGAACTGTGTTGGTAGATAAATATGTAAATGTGTTTAGAGTCTTAGGCATTTAAGGTGGGTTTTGTTAAGAATCTCAAATATGTTTCAGATTAAACAAATAGTATACACTGTATTTAGATTGCTTTCAGTCTTCCTCTAAGTTGAATACTTTCCCATTCTACTTTTTTACTTACATTTTGCTGTCCTTTTGCTTTAGTTTGTTTGTTTTAAATAGTGATCAAATATAATGCATTTTCAATATTTAGTGGTTAGCTTTTGGGAAATAATTTTTCATAAAATAAAAGAATTTTTAAAAAGTGTTGTCTAAAGGAACATTGGCATCTAAAGGAATTTCTCAAATAACCAAAAGTTCATTTCCCCATTATATACCATCTGCAAAAATATAATTTGTCTTTTAGTACCACCAACTTTGTTAACCATAATTCTACATCATTACAAAAAAAAACTTATCTGTGGCTGAAGGTACAATCATGCAGTTCTCTGATGACTGATTTAATTAAAATTAGATTTGATGTTTTTAAAATTGCAACATTTGATCATTTAAAATACAGTTTAATTTATATAAACATAAGGCATGGAACTGAATTGTTTAAATGGAATTTTTTAATATAAATTTACTTATTTATTTATTTATTTATGGCTGCTTTGGGTCTTTGTTGCTGCACGCAGGCTTCTCTAGTTGCAGCGAGCGAGGGCTACTCTTCGTTGCGGTGCACAAGCTTCTCACTGCAGTGGCTTCTCTTGTTGCAGAGCATGGGCTCTAGGTGCGCGGGCTTCAGTAGCTGTGGCATGCGGGCTCAGTAGTTGTGGATCTTGGGCTGTAGAGCTCAAGCTCAGTAGTTGTGGCGTACGGGCTTAGCTGTTCCTCGGCATGTGAGATCTTCCCGGATCAGGGCTCGAACCCATGTCCCCTGCATTGGCAGGCAGATTCTTAACCACTGTGCCACCAGGGAAGTCCCTAAATGGAATTTTAATCTAATCAATTTTGGTAGCATGTATGATATGAATAACAAATCATGCTTAAATTAAATGTCTTACCTCTAAGAAATCAATAGCAGGAATATGCACATTTTTAAAGGTTTTAATTTTGTGTGTTAATATTCTTCACAGACTCAAGGTTTTACCAATATGTTGTATGACTTACCTAGAGATCTTCTTGAATGTGGATCCATTACTGAGTATAAAATCTTTTGATTCTGCACTAAAATTATGAGCCTTAAAATCGTGCCAACTCAGAAAATTCACAGATTTTGATAGTATTTTTAGTGCTTATAATTGTGCATTGGTTTCTCAGGTGGCCTTATCCTTCCCAGTTGTCTCAATTTACATTACATTTACAATAAGAAACTTGTAGTTACTTTTTATATGAAATGATTTAAATATATGTGTACAGTATCAAAGCAATGTCACGGACTCATTACAGAGCAGATATGATCTTTGGTAATTCAATTCATAATAGAATGTTTGAAAACATCCTTTATGCTTCTATATCCCAATGGTTAAATCAGTTAATAAATGAGAGGCATGCCCTCCTTGGCACCATCCTTTCTCTTGTTTATGCACTTTCCTGGATGCTATAGCCCCTTAACTAGTTTCTATAGTTCTCACCTTATTTTGCTCCATATATTACTGTTAATTCTGTGTTTCCATGGGAGAATGAGGTCCTGGAGCTTCCTAGCCCACCATCTTGTTCTTTCCCATTCTATTTTAAAACCTAAGGCTCACTTTTTCATGTTGCATTTTATGTTCAGTCTTTTACTTCTTTATAAATCCTATCCCATGTTACCTCTCAGTAAATGTTGATAGTGAAGACAACAGATGTATTTTTAAAAAATTATAATGAAGAGATAATATATACTTTGCCTATATTCCTACTTTATCTTGAACATTTTGGGGGGAATTATATTTTGATGTGACTTAAATCTAATTGATAGTTTGTAGTGCTAGAAGCAGATATAGCCCTGGTGTTTATTATAATAATTGGATGAGTTGGTATTTGATGATGAAATATGAAGTTATATTCACTTCAAGATTTTTAATGAGGAAAATCTTAGAATGTTGATTGAAGTAGTATAACACTTTAGAAACACTTTTCGGAATAAATAATGATTTGTCTCTTTACTTTTGAATTGTTCAGACTCCCCGGGAAGTGGCCCAGCAGGCTGTGGATGCAGATGTTCATGCTGTGGGTGTGAGCACACTCGCTGCTGGGCATAAGACCCTAGTTCCTGAGCTCATCAAGGAACTCAACGCCCTTGGACGGCCAGATATTCTTGTCATGTGTGGGGGGGTGATACCACCACAGGTATTGTTCATCTCCTACATTTTCTAGTACCATGATGGGAAATCTGAGTAGCTTATTCATAGTCCTTTAATTTTCTATATACTTTCTCTAAAAATTTGTTGCAGATTTAGAGCCAGATCATTTCCTAGGTCATTTACTAAGTAAATTCTATAAAAGTGGTCCATGTTGTTTTCTATTCAGACTATATTATAATTCAATATGCATAATTTGATTTAATAATATATAATGATTATATGAGAGAGTTGCCTCCCTACAAACTCGTCACCTAGATAGAGATCTATCTTCTTTATATTCAATAAGCAATGACGGAGAAGGAGCAGGATAAAAGTAATAAAATCTCACAACTGGAGTAGCAAAAAATGGTGAACACACAGTGACTATATCAGCCCCTCCCTAGAGGTAGAGTGAGCACCCCTTGTCCTAGCAGTGGAGCCAGTCCTTTAGTCAGTCAGTTGGTAGCACTTACTTCTGTTGTTTTACAGTCACTGCCTTGTCCATTTCCTGCCTGTTCCCATCCCTAAATGTTGCCTTCACTCAGCACTGTATAAATTACATGGTCCTGTAAGAGCCCCTTTTTCATGAAGCTAATTTGATTGGGGAATAGTTTTCTTAGAGCCAAAAATACCTAATTCAGATATAAATGGAGTCAGCCTGTCCTAAAAATTATTGGCTGAATGGGGCAGAGGTGGATGCTTGAACAAAAAGGTAGATCCTCTTAGGAAAGGAGAAATGGGTGCTAGGTAACAATAATGTCAATTAATTTATTAAGGGGGCAGGGACACCTTCCTGATAAGTTAAAATAGTTGAGATATAAATTGGGTCTATTTCCAATTTAATTTTTAATTATATCAAATTTTCTTCTTTTACTAAGAATGGAAAAAGTATTGAGTTACACGAACTTTACATGAAACTGCTCCTAAGTAAATGATTCATACATACTATAAAGTCCTCACCACTATATAGCAGGAATCTGTCAATGACATGTGATCTTGTGCCCATGTCTACAATTGTTTTCCCTCCATTACAACTCAGAATATAAAATAATGAATATACTACTTAGGAAATGAGAAAATACACATATGTATGAGGTTGTGAGATTGGTGACAATGTGGGGCTGGTGACCAAGCTATGTATTACTTATTCTCTCTAACAACACAATACTTAATGTGTTACAGTCAACACAAAACTGCTTTTGTTAGCACATTTGCTCTTATCTTCATAAATATAGTTTACTACTTGGGAATATAAAGGGCTTTTAGTCTTTACTGCTGTCTGTCTGTGGAACACTTCTATCTATATTGCAGTTTTAGAGTCTATAATCCCTAAGCTCTTGGGCATGATATTAAAATTTAAGAACCAAAATAATTAGGCAGCACAAAATACTGGCATTGAAATATGAATTGAGAAGAAATGCAGGCCTGTTATATAAGTGAGCTGACATTTTCAAGAAATATATTTTGTATAAGTCTCTGGATATTTAAATTACCTAGAATATCTGTAGGTGTTTGCCATACTTTTTTCCCCATGAGTTTAAAGACTAAGGATCATATTCTATAATGACACACTTGTGTGTTAACATGGGTATCCTTTATAATATAATTATATATCAGTTAACACCCATGCATTTTTCTCATTATTTGTTTCCAGTAAATATATAAAGTGTTGCTATTATTCAACTGAAAGTCTCTTAGATTTTAGATTAGAAAGCACTAATACATGGCGGTTAATCAAAATGATTGAGCCATTGCCATTGTGGAGCTTATAGCGATAACACATGTTAAGTGCCATTGCAGAATTATGGTATTACAAGAATATTATAAGGAAATAATAGAGATAGAAAAGAAGTAGCTGGGGGATAATTAGCATGACCATGTAATTAATCATCCAATGTGATCACTTTTAAGAATGAAAATGAGTACTACTAAAAAGGATGCTGCAAAAATAATCCAATTAAAAAATGGACAGAGGATCTAAATAGACAGATGTCGACAGGTACATGAAAAGATGCTCAACATCATTAATTATCAAGGAAGTGCAAATCAAAACCATGCGGTATCACCTCATATCTATTAGAATGGCTATCATCAAGAAGATAAGAAATAACAAGCATCGTCAAGGATGTGTAGAAAAGGGAACCCTTGTGCACTGTTGGTAGGAATGTAAATTGGTGCAGCCAGTATGGAAAACAATATAGAGACTTTTCAAAATGTTAAAAATAGAAGTACATATGATCCAGCAGTTCCAATACTGGATATTTATCTGAAGAAAACAAAAACAGTGACTTGAAAGATATATGCACCCCCACGTTCATAGCAGCATTATTTACAATAACCAAGACATGGAAATAACCTAAGCGTCCATCAGTGGATGAATGGATAAAGAAAATGTGATATACACACACACACACACACACACACACACACACACACACAGAGGAATATTATTCAGCCATAAAAAAAATGAAATCTTGCCATATACGACAACATGGGTGGATCATGAGGGCATTATGCTAAGTGAAATAAGTCAGACAGAGAAACAACAAATACCACATGATCTTACTTATATGGAGAAGAACAGATTGGTGGTTTGCCAGAGGCAGTGGTAGAGGGTGGGTGAAATGGGTGAAGGGGGCCAAAAGGTACAAACTGTCAATTATAAAATAAATAAGTCCTAGGAATATGTGTACAGCATGGTGACCATAGTTAATAGTACCGTACTGCATATTTGAAGGTTACTAAGAGAGTAGTATGTAAGTAAGTAAGTAAGTAGTACCTTAGAGACTAAGGACTAAGGACATAGTACTAAGTAACTAAGAGAGTTACCAAGAGCTCAGTGTGTTACAGAGTTTTAAGTATAAATCTTAAACTCACAACTCACAAGTTGCACTCACAAGTGCACACACAAAACTCACAAGTGCACACACAAAAAATTGTGTAACTAGGGTGACAGATAATTAACTAGACCTACTGTGGTGATCATCTTGCAGTATATACACATATTGAATCATTAAGTTGTATACCTGAAACTAATATTATGTGTCAATTATACCTCAATAATTTAAAAAAAAGACTCATGGGAAAAAAAACAAAAAAGCTGTTGCAGCAATAAGCACAAACCAGAATGTCCTGGAAGTATGATCATCCTAGTGGGTGAGGATCAGGGCTTTACAGCACATCCTAATACAAATATTCTGATGTTAAAACAATCCAAAGCCTGGAGCAGTATTTGTGCCCTGGGAATCTTTTCACTCAAACTTTGTGTAAAACTAATAAACAGCAGCAGCAACAACAGAGAATTTTTTTAAATGAGTTAATTTTCATTTCTAGAAAACCTAATTCCATCACGAAGCCGAATTCAAAGTACTACACCATTCACTAGCTGTAGACAAAATTACCTTGGAGGAAATAAATAGCCTTGTAAATTTAAAGCTATAATGTGTTGCTAAATTTAACACAAATAATGGTAAGTAGTAAAAATTTAGGTGAGAGAAAATTATGGTTTAGGGCTCAGAAGTTCTCAATTGGTGGACCATACAGCTTCCCACCACAAACAACACACTGGGGTGTTTGGAAAATGGGCAGGATGTCTTTTGTTCTTTTAATGTCTTGGAGTACTAACGGTGGTGCTAGTGGCAGTTCCAATCAAGGAAGAAGTTTTCAGCCCCAAATGCCAAGAGTGTACCGGATGAGAAAGTTTGGGGCGTTGGGGATAAAGAAGAAAGGACAGCATTCATTGTCCTTTTGTTTCATTTTCTTGAAATTAGAAATATTGTCCTACTAATTAAATTCTTTCAACAGGATTATGAATTTCTGTTTAAAGTTGGTGTTTCCAAGGTATTTGGTCCTGGGACTCGAATTCCAAAGGCTGCCGTTCAAGTGCTTGATGATATTGAGAAGTGTTTGGAAAAGAAGCAACAGTCTATGTAACATCCTGTTTTTGTTTTAGCTTTCTAAACTATTCTTTCACTAATGATCAAAGAAGCCACGTCTTCAAATTATTCAGCACCTAATATGTGCTTTCCTGAAAGCTTTACATTCAAGCACCTGACTTATAAGAATGTTGTTATGCTATAAATGTGTATGTATAGTTTCACTTTAATTTTAAAAATTAAAAAAGTCCTTAAAAACTCTCTATAACGTATGCTCAATACTTTGTCAGAAACTCTAGACAAAGGTATTATTTTTTAAAATTGTGCTATTTATTTGAAAGATTTCTTATAAACCTATTTACTTTCTATTTTAAGAATTAAACAATGCCTAAAAAAAAATCTGACTAGTCCCATTCTTTAATTTAGTTTTACATTGACTTGAACACCAGAGGATGTAATCCATATATGTAAAATAATTATACCTATCTTGGAAAAAATAATGGGAGTGTTTATGTAGGGACTATATTGTGATTGTAGTCCTCAGCCAAATTCTACCAGAATTACTTCGTAAGTGTATTATATCAGACCCAAAGTTGGAATGGGGAGGCGGGGGGGAAATGGCAGAATATTCCTTCAGGTCTGACTTTACTTTCTTCCTGAACGTGAACACGTGACCCTGTTATTGCTAGGCTTGGCTTAAGACTCAGGAGAGTGGATCTTTATGAATAGTCCCTAAAATGAAAGTGCTCAGGCTGTTACCATGGCTTCCTCCAGAATGATGATGTGAACCGGGGGTGTCTGTATCTGAAAAGGCAGTGGTGTGATTCAGTCTGAGTCTGAAGGCCTGAGAACCAGGGGAGCGTGTGGTGTAAATCCCAGTCCAAGGGCCAGAGAAGAGATGAGATGTCCCAGCTCAGTTAGATGGAAAAAAGTGGTGAATTCCTTCTTCCTCCAATCTCCTTCCTCCTCCAGGCCCTCAACAGACTGGATGTTGCCCACTCACATTGGGGAGGGCAGTCTGCTTTGCCAAGTCCACTGATTCAAATGCTAATCTCAGCCAGAAACACCTTCACAGACACACCTAGAAATAATGTTTAATCTGGGTACCCCATGGCCAGTCAAGTCAACGTATAAAATTAACTATCACAGAGCCCTTTGACATTGCTAATGGGAATGTACAATTATACAGCTGTTGTGGAAGGTGATATTATTCCTCAAAAAAATTAAAACAGTTACCATATGGCCCAGCAATTCCACTTCTGGGTATACATGCACAAGAATTGAAAGCAGGGAGTTACTCAGATATTTGTACATTAACCTATGTATATTAATGTTAATGGCAGCATCATTTACAATAGCCAAAAGGTAGAAGCAACCCAGGTGTCCACTGACAGATGAATGGATAAACAAAATGTGGTATATACATACAACAGAACACTATTCAGCTTATTTCTAAAAAGGAAGGAAATTCTGACACACGTAATAACGGATGAATCTTGAAGACGTTATGCTGAGTGAAATACGCCAGTTACAAAAGGACAAATATTGAATGATTCCACTTATATGAGGTACATAGAAGAGTCAGAAAGTAGAATGGTGCTTGCCAGGGCCTGGGGAGTGCAGGGGACGGGGAATTAATATTTAATGAGTATAGAGTTTCAGGTGGTGATGGTTGCACAACAATGTAAATGTACTTAAAGCCACAGAACTTTACACTTAAAAATGGTTAACATCATAAATTTTATGTTTTGTATGTTTTAACACAACAAAAAAGTATTTAGGACAGCCCTGGCATATGGTGCATGTTTTATAAATGTTAGTTGTTATTATTAAACAAGAATGAATGTTAAGTCATGAAACTGGGAAGGTAGGCGCTGACCGATTTTGTACAGTTCAGGGATTTGGACTTTATCCTGAAGATAAAGAGATTCATAGAAGGGTTTTAACCAGGGAAATAATCTGATGAGATTTGTTTCAGCATAACAGCTGTATGGAAGATGCCTTTTAATGGAGTCGAGACTGGAGATAAGAATTGAGAGACTGTTACAATAATATAATACGGAAATTCTAAGTATCTAAGCTTATCTGCTGCTTAGGTGCTGCTCAGAGATGGCAAAGATGGAGAGACTATGATCTTATTTTTGGAAGATTGAATCGACAGAATCTGGCTTTTGTCTTTAAAAAAAAAACAAAGGCTCTTGATCCTTAAGTATTTGCTGTGTGGAATCTGCTCTCCTCTCACCCATTTTAGTTCTTTTGTGGACCTTTTTTGATGTGCAGTGATTTCACGACTGGATACACTGGCATAATGTCAACATTAGGAAATGTCAGAATTACAGGATTTGTTTTCTAATAATTTTTTGGTCAATACCAGAGCTTTAGAAGCTTTTCCGGCTTTGGAAGTATACTAGAATGATGTCTCTAGGCATCTGAAGATGTCAAATCCTTTCCTTTAATGGAAATATAAGTGTTATATAAATATGAATATTATAATAGTAATATAGGCAGTGGAGGAGAGCTTCGAAGATGCAGCCTTTCTGAGCAAAACCTGCATAGAAGTAGGAGGGATAAGCAACAAAAGAAAACCGGATGAATTCTTCTGATTTCCATTTCAGGGAGTGGGGATTCATTTAATGGGGTGGGGATGGGGGGCTGTTAAACAGCTCTAGGTCTATATTCACAGACAAGATTATGCTATTCATCACCATCACTCTCCACTAGTATCTGTATATTGCTACCCACTTCATACTACTCAAAATTCTTTTCTTTAAGAAAGAACCTAATAAAATCATTTATGTTAAGGCATAAATATCTGCTGGCACTGACCATGTTTGTTTTATCAGGAGTATTTTTATTTTTTAAAATTTATTTTATTATTTTTGGCTGCGTTTGGTCTTCGTCGCTGCGCGCGGGATTTCTCTGTTGCGGTGAGCGGGGGCTACTCTGTTGCGGTGTCTGGGCTTCTCATTGGGGTGGCTTCTCTTGTTGCAGAGCATAGGCTTTAGGCGCGTGGGCTTCAGTAGTTGTAGCTCATGGGCTCTAGAGTGCAGGCTCAGTAGCTGTGGCGCACGGGCTTAGTTGCTCTGCGGCATGTGGGATCTTCCCAGACCAGGGCTCGAACCTGTGTCCCCTGCATGGGCAGGCGGATTCTTAACCACTGTGCCAGCAGGGAAGTGCAACCGGGGTATTTTTATTTTAAATGAAAAAAAACTTACCAAAGTGATGAATATCTAAATATACTTGTTGCTATTTGGTAGACACTCAGTAAAAATGATGATGATGATAATAGTAATGGTGATCGCAACTAATGTTATTTCTACCAATAGGTAAATCCTGACCCATTTCCAACAATTATGGACCATGCTTTAGACCATTTGACGAAGTTTGATTTTTATAAGTACCTTAAAGTTGAGACATAAAATTAAAAAAATGTATATTTTTTCTACTAAGATATTCTTATATAATTTGTGCTTATCATTATGAAAAATGGTCTCAGCATTCAAAACTATTTTCAAAGAAAATTATTTTGGTTTTCCTGATTAAACAATATTATTGTTTTCTGGTTCTCAGATACTCCTTTTATGTTATTTGATTTTTCTACTCTACCTGTAGGTGTCTCCCTAAGTTCAGGATTATTCTATTTCCCTGAAAATATTCGAAATGATGCCCATTCTGGCAACCCATAGGTGCTATAAACAAAATTTCTTTAATAATCTACTTAGATGCACCTAATGTCATCCTTTGTGATTGTGATCTATGGTTGATAAAACTAAATGTTGATAATTGTTCATGAACTGTACTGCGTTTGTGCTAAAATGAGCAATTCATTAGCAGTGAAGCTAGACTATGACCTTGGATATGAGATTGCTATTGAATTCTATTCAGTAAATCCATCCCTAATTCACACTAACTCATTTTAAGTTACTAATTCTTCATGGCATGTTTCCTCCCTCTGCACTTGAACCTCTTATTGTTATACTGACCTTCTCTTTCCATTTACCATGAGATCGGAGAATGATATTAGGAATATTTATACACAACGCAATATACAGATGCCGTTAAAAGTCCTTTAAAAAAGAGAAATGCAGAATTTAATAACTTCTTTCAGGATTACTCGAATATCCTTTTGATTCTGAGACCATGGACAAAATATCAATTCAGATAAATGCCATGAATTCATGTAATGTGTACTTCTATTGGTTGACTCTCAGTTGTTAAATTCTAATATGCTGTTACTTTTTATTTTCTTTAATTTTTGGCTGTGTTGGGTCTTCGTTGCCGCGCGCAGGCTTTCTCTAGTTTCGGCAAACGGGCTACTCTTCGTTGTGGTGTGCAGGCTTCTCATTGCGGTGGCTTCTCTTGTTGTGGAGCATGGTCTCTAGGCGCGCAGGCTTCAGTCGTTGTGACTCGCAGACTCTAGAGTGCAGGCTCAGTAGTTGTGGCACATGGGCTTGGTTGCTCCGCGGCATGTGGGATCTTCCTGGACCAGGGCTCGAACCCGTGTCCCCTGCATTGGCAGCCGGATTCTTAACCATGCACCACCAGGGAAGCCCTAATATGCTATTACTTTTAGAAAATAAAGACATACAAGATTTTATTATGTTTTAGCAGAGCTCCACGTGGCCAGTACGCATTACATATGTTTATAGAAAAGAGACATTTTCATGTTAAATTATTACCAAAATAGCCTAAAACTTGTAGTAGAGTAACATTGATGATATTCTCAGATTTTCTGGACTATCTTTACTTCAGACAATCTGTCCTATTCTCTCCTTTAGTTTTCTCATTCTCGTTAGACCATATGGTCATCAGAGCAATGTTAGTGACAATTTTCTGTCAGAATAAATGGTTATCTGGACAATAAGTTGTGAAGGACACTAGGCAGATGGCTGTCTTTACCTCTAACATGTTCTTTGGTTTAAGGTATCAAGACCTCTAAAATTATTCTTCAGAATTACAGATATATCTGATAAAAGCCTACTATTCAATTGAAAATTTAAATTTGATTCTAAAAGCATTGACTGAGAGGGCTGTTGCTAATTCTGCACGGTTGTGCACTGCCCACCTCCAGGGAGAGCCATTTACTTTGTAGTCTTGCACTGTCACAGCCCTGCATACTTTGTGCTGCTGTTTTCCACCTTGAAGGGGGCATAACGGCAGAGCCCATGTCAAATGTTTGTCTTAAGGATTAAATGAGATAGTGCATGGAACCCCCTTTGAACTGTGCAGCCTGCAGAGAAAGACCAATCAACGTTTTCTATAGTAATTATTACACTTTATGCTAGCCTCACTTCTAGCCCTTGGAAATAAAAATAATGTGTACATACGACATGGTTCCTCTCAAGGAGATGGTAGCCAGTTTGCAGGAGATGAACTCACAGGAAGATTGTGACTACATGATGTGAAGGAAGTCTCCACATGATGCTGTGAGAACACAAAATTTCTGACTCTCATCGAAGTCACTGCTCAGTTGGACAATAAATTTGTAGACCAAGAGAAGAAATAATCAACTAGGATGATTTCAAAGATGCCACCCCCAAATATACTTTCTCACATGCTTAGTTGTGCTGGAGATTCCTTTAACAGCAGACCACATCTTTAATTCTAGTTAGGACTGAGAGTAAACTGTAACTCTGGGAGAAGTGTTGACAATTCATATTAGATCTTTTTACGCACATACATTTTGATCTGGGAGAGAGTATAAAGGAGCTAAGAGAATAAAAAGGGTATTTGTGTGAGTAATAGAATGGGGGCAGGGGCAGAGAAGAAGGGAAAATTGAGGCACATTCTTGCGATGGGTTTTCCTGAACAATGGGAAATTGGCAACAAAGGTTTTTTTGGTTGTGTGTGTTTTTTTTTTTTTTTTTTTTTTTTTTTTTTTTTTTTGCGGTACACGGGCCTTTCACTGTTGTGGCCTCTCCCGTTGCGGAGCACAGGCTCCGCACGCGAAGGCTCAGCGGCCATGGCTCACGGACCCAGCTGCTCCGCGGCATGTGGGATCTTCCCGGACCGGGGCACGAACCCGCGTCCCCTGCATCGGCAGGCGGACTCTCAACCACTGCGCCACCAGCGAAGCCCAATTTGAGTATTTTTAACAGGTATGTATGTGTGTATTTGTGTGCATGCATGCATGTGTGTGCGTATGCATGCACAGGAAAACATGTTTTACTTCATATTTTTGCTGAGGGTCCTCTTACTGGTACTGAAGATATGCGGGTGATGTGGAAGCAAACTATTGTGGGTATTGATGGGTATAATGCTTTCTATTTATAAGATTTTTTCTTTTTATTCAATACACATTTATTGGGAAGCTTGGGTATGCCCGCAGCCTTTCCAGGGTCCCGGGGAAACGGAAAGTAATAAGAGACGAGAATCTAAGAACCCTTGGCCTGTGTGCCCTGGGAGGGTAGGTCGGGGCTGTCTGGGTCCCCGCTGGGCCCCGAGATGGGCGCAGGGCATACAGTAGGGCTCACCAATTGGTCCCGGAAAAAACGCGAGAATCGATGTGCCACGCCCTCCGGGCGGAAACAGACCCAACACTGCCGAGGCGTCCCGCTGCTTCCGGGAGCTCCACCTGCGGACAGGGGGAGCCTGAAAAGGGTCGGACCCGCTTGCCTAGCGCCGTCTTCGGGGTCCTCGCAGTTCAGAAGACCGACTGAGGTGAGTCAGACGCGTTTCGGTCCAGGCCAGTAGCTTCAAAGCACCCTCCATCCCTGCGCCTTCCACCCTTTTGGCTCCGAGGCCATGTTTGTTCAAGATTCCACCCGCGAGGCCTCCCCTCTTCTCCATCCTCGACTCCTGCTACCTTTTGGAACCCTCGGCGCTCCCCCTGGACACGTCCTCCTGCCCAGTGACCGTGCCCCTCTCAGGGCGCCCCCAGGGCACACGGAGACCCCTCCCCACCCTGGCCGGGCGCCGGGGATCTGGTAGCGAATCCCTTTAGCTTTTCCCTCTAACCTGGAGCATACCTTCATGAGCTGGTGCACGGCCCTTTCCAGATTCTTGGACAGCGATACCGTAGAAATGAATATCGCTTCCTCAAGACTCTTAGACAAGCAAAGCTTTTTATTAGAAGAGATAGAATGTGCACAACGGAGAAAGCGGGGGGGGGGGGGAAGGGCCAGCTCCCCAGGGCAAGTTGCTTTTAAAACAGAAGACAGGTGTGTCTCATAATCACTGATAATTTCTTTAATCAGCAGTAGGGGGCTCCAGGGTGGCTGTCAGGAATGGGAAGTGCTTCTCTGAGAGGAAAGAAATGCAGGAGAATTTCCTGCAAGAAAGCACAGGAACGGATAAGGTGCAAATGTATAGTTGAGCTTTTTGTGTTATGGCAGCTAGGTGTACTCGTCAGTGTAACGGAGATAAAGTTAATCTTTTAAGCCTGTTTTTTTCCCCCTTCTGGGACTCAGGCCCCCAGGGCCCTTGTTCTTTGGCTTCCAAGGCCTGTTTTGCCCAAGGCGTTCCCTGGTCCTTTTCCAAAATGGCTGTGCTCTTGTCTTCCTGTCTCAGATGCAGTCAGGGGACTCCAGCAGAGCCTGGGAAGGAAACCCTCAACCCCACCCCGGGGACTAGGGCTGGGGAGGGAGCGGTGCCAGTGTGTTGAGGTCACTGTCTGGGGGCCTCTAGTTCTAAGATTCTGATTGCAATATGAAAATACATTTCCTTTTTCTTCTTTTCATTCTGTTGACCAAGTGGCTTCTCTAGGCATGTGTTTTTTTAATTTATTTATTTTGAAGTATAGTTGATACACAGTGTACAATGTTGTGTACAGCTGGTGTACAGTGTGTATATATATATTCTTTTTCAGATTTTTTCTGTTATAGGTTATTACAAGATACTGAATATCTGCGTTATATAGTAGGTCCTTGTTTATTTGCTTTATATCGATATGTAGTACTGTGTGTATGTTAATCCCAAACTCCTAATTTATCCACCCCCCCATTTCCGTTGGTAACCATAAGTTTGTTTTCTACGTCTTTGAGTCTATTTCTGTTTTGTAAATAAGTTCATTTGTATGATTTTTTTTAGATTCCACATATAAGTGATATCATTAGATATTTGTCTGACTTACTTCACTTAGTATGACCTCTAGGTTCATTCATGTTGCTGCAAATGGCATTATTTCATTCCTTTTTATGGCTAAGTAATATTACATTGCATATACATATATATATCTCTCCTCTCTAGGTTTTTTTGGTTGTGTATCAGCTCAGCCTCTGTGAATCATGTCCACTTGTGGAAAGAGCATGGACTTGGGCATTAGATTGACCCAAGTTCCAGTTCAGCCTTTTTCCAGATGTTGGATTGTGGGCAACTTCATCTGCTTGTCCTGCTGGGCCTCAGTTTTCTGTCACCCTCCTTGAATGTTTTGTATATGAATATGTGTCTCAGAGTAAACACTGAAGAATGTTAGTTTTACTTCCCTCAGGGAGGGAGAAAAATGTGTGGGTTATCCAAGAAGACAATGACACAATTTTTCACTCAGTTAAGACTGGAAGGGAAAAAAAAAAATCAGATTTTCTACTTTACTTTGACTACTAAAGATACCAGAGGACACTAGTACATAGGATATGTTATTTATTTGGTCTGTTTCCAAGGTGTGGATTTGTGATATATAGAAATCTACAACAGTAAAGCCAAAGTAAGTTCTAAAAATGGATTTGATTTGCGTCACCTTGTCAGCTTAGAAACAATACTATGAATACAAGTGACAAAGTCCTAAGGAAAGGCAACAGCATGCCACTTTGCTGGGTTTCACAAAACTTAATTTTCCATGCAATCTCTAGTGCATTAAAAAAATGAAATGTAACATCAGTGTTGAAGGGTGTCTCCAGATGGCCTTTTATTAGCTGCTGAGAAGGCTGCTATTATTCTCCATCAACTGTACACATCGCAACAACAATTCTCACCTTTATATGCAATAAGCTATCACTGTTGCATGAGATACTAAATGACTCTTGGAGGACTGGTCCCTGAAATATTTTTTGAAAGGCCATGTGCAGGCAGAGTTCACATGACCACAAATCTGAATTTGTTCTATTTACTTGAAGGTCAGACGGTGTTGGTTTGCAACCTTGGGAGCTCGGTGGGTGAAATCTGAAATTGGCTTCCATACGTGGAGGGCAAAGAGAGAACGAGGAAATAGGTAGATCGCTCCAGATTGGCAGGTGATAAGTTTTAATAGGCAAGGGAGCTTACACCTGAGGCTTGTCTTGGATGAGTGTAAGCTGAGTAGATCTCCACACCCATCCATCAGAATCTTAAAAGTTTATGTGGAGGCCTTGACTGGGTTCAGTCACGTATTCAGTCCAGATGGTCTCAACAAAACAGTGCTCTCTCAAGAATTGTCCTTGAAATGTCTTCGGCTATGGGAAAAGTGGGTGGGACGTACATTCCAAGGAAAGGGAAGGGGGTGAGGCACCTCCGATTGCCTGGGTTCAGCTCTTGGGTCAGCTGGTGGTCATGTCCTCTTAATGACCTCTCCCAGCAGACAATGCCAGTGAATACTTTTTGCTTGTTTTTTGTACTTTTAATAATTTCTGCTTTCTACCTCTCTTATGAGAGTTCCATTGAATGGAATAATCTCTGAAAAATTTTAAAGTGGAAAAAATTAATTATTATTTGAGACTTTATTCAACTGAGCACATCCCATCAGCTCAAGACTAGAAGTTCCTTTGTAAGGCCAGGTCAACTTAGTTTTTTAAAGAATACTGAGGGTAGGGAAAATGTTTAACTCCACTTTACATTAGCGTACAGAAAATTTTTGTCTACTTTCTGAGCTTCCTGCTGCTTTCCAGCATCTCTCCCTGTTTCTAATTGCATCATTTTCATAAGGATCTGCATAGAGCAAATTCATTCAAAGTTCCCTACTGGTACAGATTTAAGAAAAAAAAAACCTAGAAAGATGTAGAAAAGGTAGGGCTAAATAACTGTGTTTTAGGCGAAATTTTGGATGGAACCTAGGTTCTTTTTTTTTTTTTTTTTGCGGTACGCGGGCCCTCACTGTTGTGGCCTCTCCCCTTGCGGAGCACAGGCTCCGGACGTGCAGGCTCAGCGGCCATGGCTCACGGGCCCGGGATCTTCCCGGACTGGGGCACGAACCCATGTCCCCTGCATCGGCAGGTGGACTCTCAACCACTGCACCACTGCGGGGGACACGAGTTCGTGCCCTGGTCCGGGAGGATCCCACATGCCGCGGAGCGGCTGGGCCCGTGAGCCATGGCCGCTGAGCCTGTGCGTCCGGAGCCTGTGCTCTGCAGCGGGAGAGGCCACAACAGTGAGAGGCCCACGTACCGCAAAAATAAAAAAAAAAAGAAAAAGAATATGGCACCCTGGCCAACATCCATCCTGGCTGGTTGGTGTTCATGTCAAATGATCTGGGAACCAAAAATAGTTGCGTAGGAAGAAAATAAACTCATTAACAATGAACATCACATGTGGAGGGAGAAGAGAGCTGAATAAAAGACTGTGGTGTCCTACTCTCTAAAATCTGCCTACATTCTTTTTTCTTCCCTCAGCTATTCATGAGATATTGAGTTCCATGTTTCTGTCAGAGCATTTACTAATTGGGGCTACATTAAACTCTGCTGTTAGAGCACAGACTAAGTCTAATTCACATTGATTTTCTCCACAGTCTAAACTTTGCACAAACAGTAAGTGCCCAATAAATACTGTAGAATTAAACTTCTCAGTAGGGCTTGCATTCATGACCCCTGTCTTAGATTTACCTATTCACTGGGTATTCATTTTTTCTTGTCTGCTCATTTCCTCTTCTCCTAGACTATTGGCTGATTTTTGGTGGCGATCTGCCTACCTAGTTCCAATTCCAGTTGATCCCTGTGATTTCTAAGTTTGTTTACTAGTAGACTTACAAGGTTGAGGAAGCTTAATTTGTACTATATTACTAGTCTTCTTCCATACTGAGATTCAATTTCCTCCTTAAAAATATGGAAAGGGTAATTTAATCTATTTTGCAGGGCAATGTGAAGATTAAGTGAGATAATTTATTCAAAAGGACTTTGTGAACTGTCAATCACCATACAAAATGATGTTATTATTAATTGTAAGCTCTTTGAGAGTAAAGTGTACCTTGTACCGTGGCGGGTTGTGTTGACTGCTGAAGCATCCTACAAGCCCCTTTGTGTTTCCTTGCTGGCAGAATCCTCCTCCTGCCGTAGAGGCTGAAGATGCCTAAATACTCTCTTGGCTGCATTCTCCAGCAGCTAAGACTTGGGCAGGGGACCCAATTCTAGCCAATAAGACCTAAATGAAAATCAGCTCTGTGGTTTCTGGGAAATACTTAACTCTCTTATTTGAAAAATGCATGAAAATAAAATATCCTGTCTTCTGCCTCTCTGTGGTTGTCTAGAACTCTGATGGCGATCATGCCACTCCAAGAAGAGCCAAAAGGGAGAGTCAGTAATTTAAGAGTGACAGGGTGGAAAGCTGTATGGAACATGGGCCTCTGATTCTATTGAGTGACTACTGAATGGAATATATAAATATATAAATGGAATATTTATAAATGGAATATTTCCTGCTATCAGTAAACAAAGGATGTCACAGTCACCAATGATTGCAGCCCTCCAACATGGGCTGGTGAGCCCCGAGGAAACTCAGGATGGGAAAACACAGGCTCCTGGCCCCAGATCGCTGAGGTGCATATCACAGGAGTGATTTCAGTGAGCCCAGACTCTTGCATCTTTGCATATATAGAAAAGCTCTAAATTCCTTAACTTGAGATGTCTGGTTTTCTTTATTTAACAGTAATCTTTTGACTTCCCAATTACCTGCTCTTTGTTGAAAAACCTCCTATATAACCTGGCTCCTCCCCTCCCCTCCTCAAAGGAGCAGTTTCTCAGAGTTATCTGAAATGCTGTGTCTCGGGCTGCAGTCCTCATTTAGTCCCAGATAAAACTTAACTCGCAGCTCTCACATTGTGCATACATTTTTTTAAGTCAACACTACACAGACCCCGGAACTGCCTGGCCTCCAGAATTTTTGTTATGGGGGAAAATAACCGTTCTTACCAATTAAACCAGTTTTAGCTGTGTATTCAGTTGCTTGCACTGAACGCGTTCTAGCTAATATATATTTCTAATATATCCTTCACAATGTCAAGACCAAGTTTGTGTTCTTTTTTCAAAACAATTTTTTTTATTGAGGTGTAATTGGTGTACAATGTTATATAAATTTCAGGTGTACAACATAGTGAGTCACAGTTTTGAAAGGTTATACTCCATTTATAGCTATTATAAAATATTGGCTATATTCCCTGTGCTGTATAATATATCCTTGGTGGCTTATTTTATACACAGTAGTTTGTACCTCTGAATCCTCTATCCCTATCTTGCCCTTCCAGCTCCCCCCTGGTAACCACTAGTTTGTCCTCTATATCCGTGTAAGTTTAGGTTCTTAAATACTCCCTGTTTGATTATATTTCTCTTCATCACATGTTTGTGTAAAATGGGTACTCATGGTCCCAGGCTCCTCGCAAAGGCAAAGAAATTGCACCCTAGGAAAACAAAGACAGATTGTTCAGATTATAGGACCTTGTCCTTAGCAGGACTCCACAGGCCCAAGGCCTGAAATAAACTTGACTTAAATTGAAAACAGACATGCTGTAGGCAAATACAAAGATTCACTGGGAAATGGAGACCATGATTGAGGACAGTGCTTCCAGCTGACTCTGCAGACTGGCAATGCAGAGCTTCACAGCCTCTTACTTAAACAGCCCCACACTTGCTTCATTGTGGTGAGTGCTGTTTCTTCTCCACTTCTTCCTACTCCTCTTTCTCATCCCTGGGGTGAAATTTGTGTGATTTAGTGGGCCCTATAACAGTTTAAATTCAGAAAGACTGGTCACAGATATGCTCAGAAACACTCAAAATCGTGTGTATGCTTTCTAAGGGAACGGCCCTTAGAAAATCCCAAGGCTATCATTGAAAATCTGTATCATCTAAAATAATCCATCTAACATTGTTTGTCAGGCTATGACCATAATATAGATGGTATCGGACGCATTTTACCAGTTGGATAGTCTTCATTGTTAAAGCTTAGCTTTCTAATTTGATCCTAGCCAGCCATTAACTCTCGGCATGAAGAGAAAATATTGCTTGAAAGACTGAGAAATGCCCTCATCAGGTGATTGTGTTGGGCTGCTTGTGTTGAGAGCCCACTGGTCATTAGTGGCTACAACAGTTTTATGATCTATTAGTTTGCTTGGTGGTGGCATGATGACCCTAACACTGACCACAATGAGGCTCTGTTTCCCACCACAGCTGGAGACCTGTGGAGCCTCCTTTTAGATGTGAGGACACAGCTCCTAACATTGAGAGTTCCCCAGAGTGACAGATGGAGTTTCAGTCATCCAAGGGCCCAGTCTTCCTTCTCTCATAACTGATATTGCTGCCAAATTCAGCAGTTTTATCGGCTGCTGTGAAGACTCTTAATGATCAAAGCCAGTCGTACTGTTCAATGAGGCAGAAAGAGGACACAGATGTGAGCAGAAAGGCATAAAACCAGGGAACACAGATGAGAGTGAGAAAATTCAAATCAGTGATGGAAACCCTGTCTGGAAAAACTCCCTGAGTCTAAAAGTGTCCACAACAGAGAAGTCTCCAGTGCCCAGGGCTAGGTGGTGAGAGAGCTCTTAAGAATGCCCACCCAGGGTGAACTTGGATTTGGATAATGGCAAGACTGACACCAAGGAGGATTATTGGCAGTGGGTCTCCAGCAGCGTTAGCCTCTTAGGCACCTGTGGTCATTTTAGCTCATCTGCAACGGGTGAAGAGAACAGGTTGAGCTGCCTCAATGTTAAATGTGTCTCAATTGGAAGAAGTGCAATATCAGAAATGGCCAGGAGAGGTCAGCATTCAGGAAGCTATGGGAGGACTTGGCTGTTTGGGGAAGCTGTGAGAGCCACAAGCAATCCAAAAGTGATGGGAACCTCTGACACAGAAAGGAAAGGTGTGGCTTTCTCAGGGACTTGAGCACGCAATAGGTTTTTGGTGAGTATAGCATGGTAGGATTGCATGGGCCCAGTCTTTTCAAGGCCCAAGACTAGAGCTATTTATTGTCTTTATAATTGCTTATCTCCTGCTATTTCTCCTCAAATACACAATATACTCTTTTCTTTCATCTTTCTGTTATTAATGCTTAGCACTTTTTATAATACTTATGTCTGTCTAATACATGTACACACATATATAAGACAGATAAACACACATATGTCTGCAAATTGGATTTGTTTCTGAGTGTTTATCCTAAAATTTGCAACTAATATCGTCATGTCATTAAATACTTTTGAAAGCATAACTGTTAATGACTGTTTCCTATTCCATTGACTGCATATAAGTAATTCATGTAACTATTTCTTTATTGCTGAGTTTTTAATGTTCTTTAGTGTGGGGGTCTACTTAAGCTCAATGCCATCCTCCTTAGGGAGAGGCCAGCTAACATGCTTTTTGTGCTTTGAGGACAGAAAATTAAGGAAGCAGCTTATTATAGTAGAAATTACTCGGGATTTAGACTCAGCAGATCTATATTTCCATCTGAGGTCTACCCTCTCTTAGACAATCATGTAATCTCTTTTAACTTTAGTTTTATCACCTATAAAAATAGGATTAATCATATATGCTTTACGAGGTTATTCTTATTAAGTTAGAATGTTTTTGTGAAAATGAGTTAAACATTGGGAAAACAATGGCACTTAGGGCTAAAACTATGTATATATTTTAGGAATTATAAGGGCTTTTCCTTTCTAAGCGAAATCTTTAGGAGAGGAGGAAAACTAAGCAGCAATAATACTCATACCAGTCAGGGTTCTTGGTTACAAAAAAATAGAAACCAATTCTGGCTAAATGGAATTTATTGAAAGGGTAATACACAGATCTCTGAATTTAAGGGAGGGCCGAAGAAATAGACTAAGAAAACTGACCAAAATTTGAAGTCATGTCACAACCAAAATTTCATCCTGGAAATAGGAGCATCCCTTTCTACGTTATCACTGGACTGGCCTCCAGGAAGTCAGTCCCTGTTGTCAGAAGCATCTTCATCCTTAGATGCTCTGCTAGTGCTTAACTCTTAATTTCACCACAGCTGCTCTGAGTAAACAGATTCTTTTTTAAAATTTTTTTAGACAAATGAAAACATGTTTTATTTACAAGAAAAAAAGTCTGTACACTATGTACACATAAAAATATACAAAACCAAATTAGAAAATATCAAAGTATTAAAATGTGTACAAACACTTTTAAAAGGTGACTCCTGGAAAACCTCAAGCCTTAATTCGTTTGAAGAGTACACATTTCAATTTTAAAAATTATCATACAAAAAAATTCCCAAAGCTGTTAAAAAAGTTCACTGGTTTCCACCGGAAAAACTTCATAAGGATTTTATCTAGAGTAAAACAGGGGATGTGTGGTATCATAAATGTTAGGTTTTAACACATTCCTTCTTTAATCGCTTTCAACGTTTCTATAGTTTTTATAGTGTATGTTCTATCCCTCTTCTGTTAAATTTATTACAAATTTGATCTTTAGGATGCTATTTTAAATGAGTTTTTCAAAATTTCATTTTCAGATAGCTCACTGGTAACGTATAGAAACACAGTTGGTGTTTGTATATTGATCTTCTACCTTGCAAATTTGCTGAATGCATTTTATTCAGTTAGCTTTTTAGTGGATTCTTTAGGATTTTCTATATGCAATATCATGTTATCTGAAAATGGAATAGTTTTACTTGTTTGTTTCCAATCTGGTTGCCTTTTATTTCATTTTCTTGCCTAATCACCATGGCTAGAACCTCAGTACGATGTTGAATAGAAGTGGCAAGAGTGCATATCCTCATCTTGTTCCTGATCCTTAGGGGAAAAACATTAAGTCTTTCACTATTAAGTATGATATTAGGTCAGTTTTCCATGGTGCCATTTATCAGCTTGAGAAAGTTTCCTTCTATTCCTAGTTTGTTGAGTTTTTTGGTTTTTGTTTTTTTGTCATGAAGTGGTATTGGATTTTGTGCAGTGCTTTTATTTTGCACCTGTTGGGATGATCATGTGGCTTTTGTCCTTTATTCTACTGATATGGTGTATTACATTGGTTGATTTTCAGACGTTAGACTACTTGGTCATGTCGTACAATTCTTATAGATTCTGCTTTCTAGTTTTTTATTGAGGTCTTAATTTCCTCTGAAATTTTTTGTATTATTTTCTCAAGGTTCAAAAATTCAGTTGGGACGTCTGCTGGCTAATGTTATGTCTGACAGCCATGCCCCAACTGCCAGAGGGCTGGGAAAGACACTTTTTTTCCTTTTCTTTTTAGGTAGTAGGAGATGGAACCCCACCTCTACTCCCTCAAACAGAAAAAAATGTTTGCATACTAGACATCCCAGAATGACAAATATTCATTTTAACGTTCCATACAAACAGCCACATTTTGGAAGGCATTATTTTGTGTTGTGTATTCATATTCATATTTATAAGCATATATAGAATTATACCGTGAAAGGGGCAAGTTTTTTTGATTTCATAAGGTGAACTGAATCACACCCTGTTTTGCATTTTAACTTTGATGTGCAGCCTCTTTGGTGCCTCTGGGGTAACAATGTAGGCAGAGGAGAGGTTTACTACCTAAATTACAGGACGCCAGTGTTAGTGCTGAGGGTGACTTTTGGTGGCATGAATATGAATATATTTCAAGTGCTAAAGAGTTTCTCTTTCTACTTTTCAAAGCCATTGCCTGCTGCTGGTTGAGGATAGTAACAGTCCATCTCAGAAAAGTCGGAGGTCCCCTTTTATCCTCACTGAGTTCCAGACTTCTGTATTAATTCTTCCTCTTTAGAGCACCCTCCCCCTCGCAACACACATACCCACGTGGACTGGGAAAGCGAGTGTGGAGACCGTCCCCAGCCCCAGGGTGGGATTTGGAAGGTGAGTGAGAGGGAGGTACACATCTAAGCTCTTCTACCACAGGGAGAAATCAGCAATCGAGGTGTTCAGTGCATGCTTGTGAATGGATTACCTTAAGCTCCATGATTTAGCCCAGTGAAGCCTTCCCAGAACACTAGGGAGAGAGCTCATATTGTGCTGATCGAATTCGCTTTTGAGTTTAGGTCACGAAACCCTGGCCCCAGGGCTGAGGAGCTCTCCTCTGTTACCTTTCAGGTTATGCTCTACTGAGGGCAAGGTGCTGCTGATAATTGGACGCATTGGTCTTTTGGTGACAGGATGATACTACTTAACATCCAGGCTGTCTCCCAGTGTTGCTGTTCAGAATGAATGAGCTCATTCTGTGATTCCAGAGGAATGCAGGATAATCGTCCTCTCACATTTTAAATCAAACCCTGCCTTTTTTTTTCTTGGAAATTTAAAATGGTTGGATACGTGTTTATTTGAGAGAGGAAATGCTTCTGAATCTTGCTGGACGGGCATTAAATGAGGATTCCATTATTAAGATGGAACAGGGGGATCCTGAACTGAACCAGGAAGCTGCTAGTGAGAGCTGGGTGATGCTGATCAACACACCCTCTGAGGCTAAATGCTGCACTTATGGGCACCATCACATTATTAAGTGAAGAACAGGGAAGTGGGAGACTGGGGCGGGGGAACCTCCTAAGGTTATTTACAGTTTTTTTTTTTTTTTTTTTTTTTTTACAAACAGAGCCAAGTTCATGTTCAGGCCAATAGGAGAAGCCTATTTATGGTATGGGATTTGAAAAAAGAGAAAAATGGTCTCTGAACTCCGTGAAACCCCATTAGCTTATCAGGCATAACTCTTCAGTGATGCTCTTTTCAGTTCAAATATTCCTGGGAAAGGAAACATGTGAAACCATAGTTGGCTTTTCTCCACTTATCTTGAGACACTTACTTTTTTCCCGCCTCATTTATTTAAGACACTATTATTTGGTGTCTACCGCATAGGATTTTCTTGGTGTGTGTGTGTGTGTGTGTGTGTGTGTGTGTGTGTGAGAGAGAGAGAGAGAGAGAGAGAGAGAGAGAGAGAGAGAGAGAGAGAGAGAGAAGGCGGCTGGGGGGGGATACATAGAGAAATTATAGAATTTTTCCTCTTTAGAGCTTACAGCCTAGTTAAAAAAATAACGCATGTGAATAAATAACTTTAATATAACACACACAGTGACATATACCTTGAACAAAGTAAAGGTGGATTTCAGGAAGGAGAAAATGTCCTTTATTCTTTTATCCATTTACTAATCTTAAAATTTTATGCAGTCGATGTGTCTTGAGCCGTACTCTGTGCCAGGCACTATGCTAGGCACATGTGAAAAAAATAAGGACAGTCTTTTTCTTCATGGAGCTTAAAGTTCAGCTAGGGGACAGAATTTAGAGACATAAGCCCATCACTGCACACATGGTTACACTTCATGTGTCAACTCTAGCCAAATAAAACAGACTGCAACAAATAGGGGTAGGTACTAAGGTGGTCTTATTTAATTTGGGATGTTGGGAAAGGCCTCCCTGTCAAAGGGACATGTAAGTGAAGATCCAAAATTGAGGAGGAGTTAGTTGGCCAAGGATCAGGAGAAGAGTGGAGACAGCAGGACTTCTTAAAGCTCAGAGTGGAGGAGAAAACAAAAAGAGACAAACAGAACTCCCGTGGCACCTTGGAAACTTGAAACTGGAAAGTTGGCTGGTGGAGTATAGGAGAGATGAAAGTAAGATGAAGCACAGGATAGGGCGAGTACTGATGGGCTGAGCAAGATATAATAGAATGTGGTGGAAAGTGATCGACAGGAGGAACCCTGCCCTTAATGACAGTGCGGTAAAAGCATGAGCTTAAAAATGGAGATGATGTTCCTAAGAGACTTTCATGAGGACTTAATTAATTAAAGAGGGTCAAGTACCTACCAAGTGTCTCGGTGCATAGTAGCTGCTCAACAAATCTCAGCTCTCTTTCTTTCTCTCTTCCAATTACCTTCACTCCCTTGTTCTCATTTTTCTTTCTGGAGAAAAGAGGTATAGCCAGATGGCTTAGTGGGCATCAGATGTTGTTGGTCACCTAGAGACAGAGAGGTAAACAGAAGTGGGAGCCTGGAGTTTTTTTGGGGGCTGTATAAAGTAGACCCCCTAGAATGGAGCCAAATCTGAACAAAGAGAACAAAGTGGTGGATTCTCGAGATGTCCTTTGAATTCTAGATCAAGCTGGTGCCTGAAGTCAGATATCAGACTTGGGCAAGTGAACCGCCCTTTTTGTTTGTTTGTTTAAAGGCTGTCACATTCATTCATTCATACCTGAAAGATTCCTACATGATAAGAGGCCCCAAATTTGTCCATAACAGAAGGATGAATTATGGGGAAAAGGAGAAAAAAAATCACCATGAAGGTCACCATAACTGAAATGAATGCCTGGCATGTGCAACACATTCTGCTGTGGAAACTGCTGAGACAAGGCTAGAACACTCTAACACCTGTATGTGCTTTGCACGTCATGTCCCCTCACCCATGGGGGAAGAAAAGAAGATTGATGAAACCAATTCAGTAGGAGCTCAAGAAGCTCAAATACCAGGTATTGGTGCAGAGGGACTGCTGCTCGGATTCCATAAGAAAAAAATACACCCACGAGTTACCATATGTTACAAAGCTACTGGAGCAGAAGTGTTCTCCAGGTTACATATATAAGCATCCCTGAGGTGGCTGCAGATATTTTGGGAATAAAAACCCTAAAAGGGGAAAGAATATATATTTGTTAGCAGGGTGGGCATTGGTATTTTTCCCTGAGAGAGCCTGGGATAGTGCAGTCTGGGGCATAATCACGGCGGGTTCCCCAGATACACTCCGTGTTTCATCATTTTCATGCTTCAGAGCATTCAGTCTCCAGAGAAGAAAGACAGTGCATCCTCAGTGTTGAAATGTCATTTTCAATCAATGTCAGGAATGCTCTTTGGAGATATTAAATTTGTAAGTCTATCAAGGGATTGGATATTTATTTGAGCCCACTGTTGTTGCCAACTCAGGAACTTGAGTTTTATGTTGTGTTCTGCCTTTAATTAGCTGGTCATCTGGGCTCCCTGGGTCCTCCTTTGTCACTAACTATAGATACTTGGATAAATTTTTAAACCTCCTTGGTTTACTTTTATGGAAAGTGTAATAAATAATATATCACAATAGCAAGATCCTTTTTGACCCACCTCCTAGAGAAATGGAAATAAAAACAAAAATAAATGGGACCTAATGAAACTTAAAAGCTTTTGCACAGCAAAGGAAACCATAAACAAGATGAAAAGACAACCCTCAGAATGGGAGAAAATATTTGCAAATGAAGCAACTGACCAAGGATTAATCTCCAAAATTTACAAGCAGCTCATGCAGCTCAATATCAAAAAAACAAACAACCCAATCCAAAAATGGGCAGAAGACCTAAATAGACATTTCTCCAAAGAAGATATACAGATTGCCAACAAACACATGAAAGAATGCTCAACATCACTAATCATTAGAGAAATGCAAATCAAAACTACAATGAGATATCATCTCACACCAGTCAGAATGGCCATCATCAAAAAATCTAGAAACAATAAATGCTGGAGAGGGTGTGGAGAAAAGGGAACCCTCTTGCACTGTTGGTGGGAATGTAAATTGATACAGCCACTGTGGAGAACAGTATGGAGGTTCCTTAAAAAACTAAAAATAGAACTACCATACAACCCAGCAATCCCACTACTGGGCATATACCCTGAGAAAACCATAATTCAAAAAGAGTCATGTACCAAAATGTTCATTGCAGCTCTATTTACAATAGCCAGGACATGGAAGCAACCTAAGTGTCCATTAACAGATGAATGAATAAAGAAGATGTGGCACGTATATACAATGGAATATTACTCAGCCATAAAAAGAAACAAAATTGAGTTACTTGTAGTGACGTGGGTGGACCTAGAGTCTGTCATACAGAGTGAAGTAAGTTAGAAAGAGAAAAATAAATACCGTATGCTAACACATATATATGGAATCTAAAAAAAAAAAATGGTCATGAAGAACCTAGGGGCAAGATGGGAATAAAAACACAGACCCACTAGAGAATGGACTTGAGGATACGGGGAGGGGGAAGGGTAAGTTGGGACAAAGTGAGAGAATGGCATGGACATATATACACTGCCAAATGTAAAATAGATAGCTAGTGGGAAGCAGCTGCATAGCACAGGGAGATCAGCTTTGTGCTTTGTGTCCACTTAGAGGGGTAGGATAGGGAGGGTGGGAGGGAGACACAAGAGGGAGGTGATATGGGGATATATGTATACGTATAGCTGATTCACTTTGTGGTAAAGCAGAAACTAACACACCATTGTAAAGCAATTATACTCCAATAAAGATGTTAAAAAAAATTATCACAGAGATGTTGTGAGGGTTGAATGCAGTAACTTAGAACAATGCCTGGAACACAGAATAAAAAAAAGATCTCAAATGAGTCTACACATACCCCTGAAGTTATGATTTTGGGGTAGGAAAAAATATGTGAACATTTCTTATTATGAGACTTCTTACAAGTGAACAGTCCAAAATCCAGTAATCTTCAGCCTCCCCAGTGTATCCCTAAGGATGAACCAAGTGCCATTGTGAAGTAAGACTCAATCAGGTTATCTTCATAAGAAGGAGGTAACAGTATTCACAGCACTAGACTCCAGGCTGAGCAGTGAGAGGTTGGGACATCTTTGGAAAGAATGCTTGAATGTAGAAATGGTGTATTTCATCATTTCAACATATATGAGTTAGCTCCATCTGTATTCTTTTATCCATTGTAGTGTTCTTGTGCTATCCTCATCTGGTAACTGAATGAAAGTGTGAGGTGTCTGGAGGGATGGAACAGTGCTAGGGATGTAATCATTATTTCTTAAAAAACTAGAGGATGAGAGCAAATGTCAAATCATAATTATTACACCTGAAACTAACATAATATTATACATTAACTATATTTCAATAAAAATAAATAAATAAAAGAAATTCGGGTTTGGTAATACCACTTGGTTGCTTTACATCTTTCAGTAACTCCACAAGGATAAACTCTTTCATGTGTGCAAATATCCTCATCTATGATCTGTCCACTGCCTAACTGCATCCCCCCATATCTCTTCTTTCTCTGCTTCATAATTTACAATCTGTCATTTTAGAGCTATTCGTAGTTCCCCGCTGTGTTTTCGTTCATATTACCCCTTCTACCTGGCATGTCCTTCCCTACTCTTCTCTCCACTCCACCCTTCTGCCTGGTTAACACCTACACACCTTGATCTCAGCTCCAGTAGCTACTCAGGAAGCCCTTCCTGTACCCAATGGCCTGAGTTAGCGGTCACATCCTAGCGAACATACAATGCATGTCCACAACTCCATCAGCATACCTACCTCAAAATTTTATATTTTTCTGTGATGGTCTGTATTCCTCATAGACAATAGGTTCCTTGTGAGAAGAAGCTATTTATTCATCTTTCTATACCCTGAGCTCAGCAGAATGCTTGGAATATCAGTGTAGTTCATCCTTTATTTGTCTCGCAAAAAAGACTTCTTAGGAGAAATCACCTCTCTTTGCCTCATTTTGGCAGAACTTTTTGAACTTGAAAACTGTTAATTTCTATCAGATACATTTATTTTGCACTGCTCGTAAAGATTAAAGGCTTTGAGGCTGCAAATAGGGAATGAGAGATTAGGTAAAAAATAAGATAGGTGAAAGGTGTACTATTTTCTATGGATACATATCATGAGACTCCAAGATACTTGTTTTCCTTTGGAATGCCAAAACTAACTGTCATAACATAGTGCCATTTCTATTTGTTAAATACTATAGGCAGTACTTCTAATATTAGTATCCATGCGGTTCACGGTGTAGGCAAAAATATCAAGTTCCATTCTTTGAATGGAACACTTTTCTTTACCCATGTGCCTGAAAAATATTCAGGGAACGAATAACCTGGATTCTCCCATTTTTCATCCCAACCTTCATACCTTAGGACTTACTTCAAAGTCAGGGCAAACTTGGGACTCCCAACTACTTAGACAATAGGTAGCTCTAAATTGCAATATTTGTTAGGGATCTTTAATTAATATCCACATTCTTGAGTTATATGGTAACTGGTTTTATCAAATTTATTCTAAGTCCCAAAGAGGAAATCAATTACTTCCTTTACACTTTTGGATCAACTGAACCTGTCCTACTTTCTGAGTATGTCCCAGCATTTACCTATGGGTATATCTTCTTTGATTAGAGCTATCATAAAGTCAAGCATAATGCTCCAGAGATAGCACTAATGGAATAACTTTTAATTATTAAAAAACTCCACAGAACCTGTGGGACTGCATTTACATCCATGATTTTTGCTAATGCGTTGAAGCAAAGGGCCTGTCTCCTGTGATTCATTAGAATCATCATGAATCTCCTCTGATTGCTGTTTCTTTCAAGTACCACCGGGATGCATTGCTGCCAAATGAAAGAGGATGTCAAAGGAAAGGAACAAGTTTCTGTCCTTAAAAATCACCTGGGACCTTCAATAAAAAATTGAGAGGGACTTCCCAGGCAGTCCAATGGTTAAGACTCAACACTTCCATTGCAGGGGGGCACGGACTGGATCCCTGGTCGGGGAACTAAGATCCCACATGCCACGTGGCACAGCCAAAAACAAAACAAAACAAAACAAAACATGAGAGACTGACCCTAATAAAATACAGGAGAACCAAGATGAATAAGCCCGGATGTCACCTAAAAGCATCTGCCCTCAGGACAGCAATCTCTACTACAACTTTCTCGAGTGCTAGTAATTCAGTTCCCATCTGGATATATCAGCCCCGGAGCACATTCTTCCTCACGAGATGCATATTTTCTATACATATTTTAAACAATTGCTTATTGTAAATTTTCTTTTATATTCTATTCATTTGCTTTACATTAATAACTTTAAACTTCTTCCAGGTCCAGATGGCTTGCCCCTCTCCCTTCCTCTCTTCCATTTAACAGATTTGAAATTTTACCACCGACATTAGTTTGGGATCAGACAGATGTGTACCCAAATCTCACTCACTTCTTAACTGAAGGACCTGAGCTGTGTTACTTAATATCTCCAA
Organism: Globicephala melas; assembly: GCF_963455315.2. NCBI lineage: Eukaryota > Metazoa > Chordata > Mammalia > Artiodactyla > Delphinidae > Globicephala > Globicephala melas. The sequence goes on along the minus strand of NC_083324.2, from coordinate 75,891,415 downwards.
GCTTCAGTTTCTCATCTGTAAAATTGGGGATGATGATGATGATTACAGAGTTGTTTTAAGAATTAAGTTTGTTAACTACATAGACGTTACTAAAGACATACACTCCTGTCTTTTATTTATTTGGAGTTGGGGTATCCAGAAGTATCAGATCCTATCCCTGACCTCAAGTTGCTCAGAGTTTACTGAAGAGAAGAGATGATAAGCATTGATGGGTATAATGCCGTGTGTTACTAGAGCTATACACGGTGCAAGCCTTTATGTACATGTCCTGGTTCATCAGCCTATCCATAACTTTGACAAATAACTTAATTTCTAAGTAACTAAAATTTCTAAATAACTAAAATTTCAAAAGTTATATCTATATTTATATATCATAAATCTTAGAAATTAAAGATAATCAAAAAGAGGGAAAAAAGAGCCATACTCTGAGCACTGCTGAGATCTTTTATTCATTTTCAAACTTTTCTTCTGTGTTCTATATTTACCTATATCTAGATATTATACGTTTATAAATAAAGGGGTACACATCAAATACTGCATTTTGTGAACTTACTTTTCCCCTCAACAGTGGACTTACTTTCCAGAGCCACATTTTAAACACCCTTTATTTTGGGCCCAAATGCTGTATTTTGGATACTCGCATCCTCTAGTTCGCTGTTTCTGTTTCCTTTTTCAAGGTCTCGCAGAGGGAATTCAGTGTTCTCTCTATGAAGGTAATTCCTGCCAGGGCTTGGTTGTGACAGATTGCGGTGGCAGTGCACTGTCAGGTTTGGTTCCCAGAACTCTAAATGTCACGTTTAAGCTCTGCTGTGTGGCCGGACCCTTTTGCCAGAAAAGATTAAATATAGGACCAGGTTGCTTTTCCTCCCACCCCACTGCAGCACTCAGAACACAGAAAAAAGAACATGTAACCTCTACAGTTTTGTAAAATCTTAACTGACCCCACTAGCTTATATTCCAAACTAATTCAGACAGAAACAGGGCTGAAGTTTCTTTTTCATAGTCTATGCAAAAAAGGTTTTTATAGAGAAAATTAATAACATAAACATGTCCAGAAAGTAATAGATTCTTGAAAAGAAAAGTATTTTTATAGATTCTGGGCGCATTATTTAGTTACAAACGTCATTTATATACAAATATTTTGGACACTTCAACTTCCCACCACCTGTGTCTACTTTCAAGAAATTCACTCTTGATTCTCAGAGTGGGCTGGAGAAAAGGGTGTCTAGGTCTGTGCAACTAGATGTCTAGGTCTTTGGTGGAGTTGTATGTTCCCAATGCTGCTTTCCCAGATGCCTCAGACAATGCTTCTCTCGCAGCACAGAGCAGAGCAAGTCAGTCGGGGCAAAGGATTAGGGTTCTTCCTTTCATTCTTGTTATTCAGCTTAACTTCTGCTGAACATGATATGTAGGAAACACACTAGCAAGATCTGACATGCTAAGCTTATTCATAAGACCCAGGCTGTTGTTCAATGGGTATAAAGTTTCAGTTATGCAAGATGAATAAATTCTAGAGATCCGCTGTAAAACATAGTAATTAGCATTAACAATACTGTATATCTTAAGTGGGCAGATCTCATGTTAAGTGTTCTTACCACAGTTGAGAGAGGGAGGGAGAGAGAGAAAAGGGAAGAGAAGGGAGGGAAAGGAAGGAGAGAGGAAGGAAGGCAGGAAAGAAAGAAGGAAGGAAGGAAGGAAGGAAGAAAGAAAGGAAGAAAGGAAAGAGAGTAAAGGAAGGGAAGGTGGGATTTACTGACAAGGGATGATGGTCCCCCTTCCTGGCTTTGATTAACAGGGATATTTCAGACATTAAATTTGAATGGTTTATTTTCTCATCTTTTATCTTCCCAGTTGTTCTCCAGAGCTGTTGAAGTAACTGACAAGCTGTTGCTCCAAACTGTCCTTCCTTCACTAGTTTGTTTTATTTTTTAGATTCCACATATCAGTGATATCATATAGTACTTGTCTTTTTCTGACTTATTATACTAAGCGTAATACCCTCCAGGTTCATCCATGTTATTGCAAATGGCAAAATTTCATTCTTTTTTTTATGACTGAGTAGTATTCCATTGTATATGTACACCATATCTTCTTTATCCATTCATTTGTTGATGGACACTTAGGTTGCTTCCATATCTTAGTAGTTTTAAATAATGCTGGCATGACTGTTGGGGTGCGTATGTATTTTCAAATTAGTGTTTTTGTTTTCTTCGAGTATATACCCAGGAGTGGAATTGCTGGATCATATGGTAGTTCTGTTTTTAGTTTTCTAAGGAACCTCCATACTGTTTTCCATAGTGGCTGCACCAACTTACATTCCCACCAATGGTGTACAAGGGTTACCTTTTCTTCACATCCTTGCCAACATTTGTTATTTGTTGTCTTTTTGATAATAGCCATTCTGACAGGTGTGAGGTGATATCTCATGGTGGTTTTGATTTACATTTCTCTGATGATTAAGGATGTTGAGCATCCCAGGTCTTCTGCCCGTTTTTTAATTGGGTTTTTTGTTTTTTTGATATTGAGTTGTATGAGCTGTTTATATATTTTTGATATTAGCCCCTTATTTGTCATAGCATTCGCAAATATTTTCTCCTTTTCAGTCGGTTGTCTTTTCATTTTGTCAATGGTTACCTTTGCTGTGAAAAACCTTTTAACTTTAATTAGGCCCCCATTTGTTTGTTTTTACTCTTGTTTCCATTGCCTCATGAGACAGATGCAAAAATACATTGCTACAATTTGTGTCTGTTTTCTTCTAGGAGTTTTATGGTTTCTGGTCTTATACTACTTTGAGTTTATTTTTGTATATGGTGCGAGGAAATATTCTAATCTCATTGTTTTTACATGTAGCTGTCCTGACTCTATTTTAATTGAGGTTTCTGTTTATTAATTTTTACAATATCAATCATCATTACTACTTCCTACTACAAGTTTTGTATAACTCTCAACCTCTCTTTCTTTCCCATCCTCTGAAACCAGTTAAAAGGCACCTCTTGGCTTGATACATAGTGAAGTGATTATGTCCAAATTGAACTGAAAATTATCTGTTTGACAGCCCCATACAGCTCAACGTGCACAGCAGTATTCAGTATAAAATGGAAATGATGTAATGTGATTTGATCTGAGCAAATCCAGAAGGTAAAGAAGTAAAAACAGGTGCTTCAGACTCACATTGTACTATTTCCTACTGTGCTATTGCTTTCCCCTCCACCTATAGCTGTGGAAGAGTAAGGACTAGTTTTTATATGTTATCTGCCTAGCCAGTTAGCAGCGTTGGTCCTGAACGTAGTAAAAGAAGTCCTTTAAATGGGTAACACTTCGGGTTGTGCCTTTGGTCATTTACTTCAAGTTGGAAGGGGGCTTGAGGTACAGAACTACAGTGATTCAAGGGCAGAGACTAATAGTTGGTCGAATGGTCAAGGACATGGAAAGAATAGGTTGGAAAATTGATAACAAAGGTGTTTGGGTGAGGGGTTTGTAGTATGAGCACAGAGTGTGATGAGATGTATATCTCATATAAATGTTTCTCAGACGTCTTCAATTGATGAGAGGGTCTTAGAGGTGCACTGTCCAGACTCACCTTCAAGTCAAGATATTCCCCCAACTACGGCAAGTGTTGGCTGTTTCTTTCTGCCAGAATTACCCTAGTTGATGGCATTCAAGAGTACTCATTCAAGAGTAGTTCCCCTCTTCAGGAGCAGTCCACGTCCAGTTACTAGTAGATGTAGTGGTAAAGCCTCACCCTTTACCTCAACTTAGGAAAGCTTTGAAGGTCCCCAAATACAGAGCTTCCTGTAGAATTGGCTGAGACCTCTGTTTGTACTGTTTCTTTCTTTAGAATTATCAACGCAAAGATCCCACAGATAAAATGACTCTAATAGTTCCTAAATTCATTATTTTTTAATATTGACTATTTCATGTCAAGTTAACAAATAACAGGATATTTGATAATTTGATTGATTATATGAATATATGCATCTCAGAATTTGGGTAAGGCTGACTTCATGGTTCAGAAGAGATGTGCCTACCTAGAAATGGTTAGGTTTTTGTTTATGAATTGTAACAGTTTGCAAGCACCAACTTTGCACAGTTGGCAAAATTAAGGAAGTTTTAAAAAAGACTTAAAAGAGGTTGTTGCGAATACAGTAAGACTTGTCGATTCCAATCTGGCTGAGAAATAGAGCTCATAACAAATCCGTCTATTTGGGAAGGTGAGCTACTTTCTCTATAGTCGTCATCGCCTATGATCAGCAGTCCTAGGACTTCCGAGAAGCATATGTATTATTAACGTTAGGACAGACTCTCAGAGCTTCTGAGATCCAGATGGTTGTCACATATACATTGAGAAAGAGCAACGTAATTAACTGAAGAAGGATTTTATGAAAGAGGATGGAAAGAATGTAAACCATGATGCTTCATCAGGATGTCTCTTCTTTCACTTAGTTCTGTAGCAAATGTACCTTAGGCACCTGCTGGGTGATATTTTCATTTTACATTAACTTATCCTACTTTATTTATTGCCTAATGGATTCTGTAACATTCTGCATAAAAATCATAGGAGAATACCATGTCAGAAGCTCATGATTTTATGTGTAAAGTTTTCTTCCACCAATGACTGAAGACCCATGAATTTATCATAAATGCTCATATAAATAGTTGTCCTCATTCAAGGAGATTATTATATTTGTTGGTAGTTGCACTCAAGATTGTTATCAATTAGGGATTGCATTTGGCATGATGTAACAGAAACCTGACTACAGCGGCTTAAGCCAAAAAAAAATTATTTTTTGTGTAAGAACTATCGAGGCTTGTGGTCCAGGTCTGAGGTAGCAGCCCCTTGAGACCACCCATATTTCAATCTTCCTATAGCTTTATGTCCCATCACCTTGGGCATGTGGTTCTCATACGTTTGGTTTCATGATGGCCGCTTTAGCTCCAGACCACATTCCAAGCATAAAAAAGGAAGGAAAAAGAAAGAGTAGGAGAATTGCTTATCTCAGTAATACAAAGCATTTGTAGAACCCCTGGTAGAATACGGCTTGTATCTCGTCCCAGAAATGTGTCACATAGCCATCATTGCTGCAAGGGAAGCTAAAAAAGGTTGATTTTGGTTGGCAGATAGCCTGTAGGTACAAAAGCTGTGAGTAAGAAGGAAGGGGAGAATGGGTACTAGGTAGGCAAGCAGTGGTTCTAACAAAATGGATTTCGACTGTATTTTACCTTTCTTCCCTAAACTCTGCCTGCCATTGCTAGATTTTGTTGACTTACACTGTTATCTACTCTGACACTAAAAAGTTAGTGATGTATTTCTCTAGAGTAATTCTTTGCCTATGAAATGGCATTCGAGTATGCATAAAACTCTCTCTGGGTACTCATTTTTATGAGAGGAGCCATTTTCAGTTAAGAGGTTGCCAAATTATCCTCTAAATAGTACCGCCAAATGTGTAATAATATTTCACTACTAAGAAAATTATTGTATTAAGCCTGATTCCTGATTAACTAACTTTGAAAACTCACCTTTCGATCAATGCCACGTAAATGAAATTTTTCCTTGGACCAGAAAAATCATCTTTACCCAATATGATTATATGTCTGTCATTAAAAATGGATGAAATGTATTTTTTCTTGCACCTGATAATCCTCAGGTTGGTAAGGACAGTTTAAATTTTCCTATGGTTCAGGCACAAAAATGATATCTCTAGCTTCATTGGCAATAGAAAGACTTGCTTTAGTTTTAAATGACTTAATTCCATGCTGAATTTCACTGGTATGCTCTTCCAAAGCAGGAAAGCTTCAAACGACAAACTTCCCAGATTGCTAAAATAGTCCTCTGGTAAGGAGACACTTGAAAAGAAGTTCAGTATCTGTTTACTGCCATCACCAGTTCAGCCTGTCACAGATGGATTGTAAAAAAAAGTCAAACAGAAGCTCATGGCATTTTCAGATTCAAAGATAAGAGTGTTTTGACTTCTTATTTAACAAAGGAAAAAATTAGGGGCAAAATGTTGCAACTAAAATAATGCAATTTTAAAATTGGTTTGTCATTATTAAGAGGTAAAGATTTGGATGGGTCCTGAGGGAAATTTTAGCAGTAGAAGATTACAGTGTTGAGAGTTTTTCTTAGAGAAAGGCATTAGAATTGTTCTTGTTAAGTAAAGCGGTATTTATTTATTTTTTAAACATCTTTATTGGAGTATAATTGCTTTACAATGTTGTGTTAGTTTCTGCTGTATAACAAAGTGAATCAGCTATATGTATACATATATCCCCATATCCCCTCCATCTTGCATCTCCCTCCCACCCTCCCTATCCCACCCCTCTAGATGGTCACAAAGCACCGAGCTGATCTCCCTGTGCTATGCAACTGCTTCCCACTAGCTATCTATTTTACGTTTGGTAGTGTATATATGTCAGTGCTACTCTCTCACTTCGTCCGAGCTTACCCTTCCCCCTCCCTGTGTCCTCAAGTCCATTCTCTACGTCTGCCTCTTTATTCCTGTTCTGCCCCTAGGTTCATCAGAACCTTTTTTTTTTTTAGATTCCATATATATGTGTTAGCATACAGTATTTGTTTTTCTCTTTCTGAATTACTTCATTCATTACTCTGTATGACAGACTCTAGGTCCACCCACCTCACTACAAATAACTCAATTTCGTTTCTTTTTATGGCTGACTAATATTCCATTGTATATATGTGCCACATCTTCTTTATCCATTCATCTGTCGTTGGACACTCAGGTTGCTTCCATGTCCTGGCTATTGTAAATAGTGCTGTAGTGAACATTGTGGTACATGACTCTTTTCGAATTACGGTTTTCTCAGGGTATATGCCCAGTAGTGGGATTGCTGGGTCATATGGTAGTTCTATTTGTAGTTTTTTAAGGAGCCTCCATAGTGTTCTACGTAGTGGGCGTATCAATTTACATTCCCACCAACAGTGCAAGAGGGTTCCCTTTTCTCCACACCCTCTCCAGCATTTCTTGTTTCTAGGTTTTTTGATGATGGCCATTCTGACCAGTGTGAGGTGATACCTCATTGTAGTTTTGATTTGCATTTCTTTAATGATTAGTGATGTTTAGCATCCTTTAATGTGTTTGTTGGCAATCTGTATATCTTCTTTGGAGAAATGTCTATTTAGATCTTCTGCCCATTTTTGGATTGGGTTGTTTGTTTTTTTTGATATTGAGCTGCATGAGCTGCTTATATGTTTTGGAGATTAATCTTTTGTCAGTTGCTTTGTTTGCAAAGATTTTCTCCCATTCTGAGGGTTGTCTTTTCATCTTGTTTATGGTTTCCTTTGCTGTGCAAAAGCTTTTAAGTTTCATTAGGTCCCATTTGTTTATTTTTGTTTTTATTTCCATTTCTCTAGGAGGTGGGTCAAAAAGGATCTTGCTGTGATTTATGTCATAGAGTGTTCTGCCTGTATTTTCCTCTAAGAGTTTTATAGTGTCTGGCCTTACATTTAGGTCTTTAATCTATTTTGAGTTAATTTTTGTGTATGGTGTTAGGGAGTGTTCTAATTTCATTCTTTTACATGTAGCTGTCCAATTTTCCCAGCACCACTTATTGAAGAGGCTTTTTCTCCATTGTATATTCTTGCCTCCTTTATCAAAGATAAGGTGACCATATGTGTTTGGGTTTATCTCTGGGCGTTCTATCCTGTTCCGTTGATCTATATTTCTGTTTTTGTGTCAGTACCATACTGTATCGATTACCTTAGCTTTGTAGTATAGTCTGAAGTCAGGGAGCCTGATTCCTCCACCTCTGTTTTTCTTTCTCAAGGTTGCTTTGGCTATTCGGTCTTTTGTGTTTCCATACAAACTGAAATTTTTTGTTCTAGTTCTGTGAAAAATGCCATTGATAGTTTGATATTTTAGAATCAACTTGTAGATATCTACAAGGAATTCTGCTAGGATATTGATTGAGATTGCATTGACTCTATAGATCAATTTGGGAATACTTGACATCTTAACAATATTGAGATTTCCAATCTGTGAATGTTATAAATATCTTTATTTATTTAGATTTTCTTTAATTATTTGTACTTTTCAGCATAGAGAACCCTTGAATATATTGTTAGGTCATTACCTATTTAATTTTTGTGTGGGATTGTAAATGGCCCTTTAAGTGTTTTTGATTTCTGGTTGTTCATTGTTAGATGATAGAAAAAAACTTTTTTTTGGTTTTATTTTGTTTTGTTTGTATATAGATCTTGCATCCTGGGATTTTGATGAATACACTCATTAGTTTCAGAAGACTTTTTAAAAAATTTCCTTTGGATTTTCTACCTAGACAATCAAGTCAGGCAAAAGAGACAGATTTACCTTCCTCTCCAACATGCATGTCTTTTATTTGTTTTTCTTACCTTTATGCACTGGTCAGGACTTTTAGTATGATGATGACTAGGCGGGTTGAAGACAGACATCCTTGTCTTGCTCCCCAACTTAGGAAGAAGGCATTCAGTCTTACAGCATTGCACTCCTAGCTTGCTGAGAGTCTTTCTCATGAGTAGATGTTGATTTCTGTTAACATGCCTTTTCTGCTTCTTGCTCATTGTGTGAATGATTGCCTGGCTCCCCTCAACTTATGTAAACAGAAATACACATTGTTTATGTTTGGATTCCTTTAGGAAACATGTGCCTAACCTAGCAGAATGAATAATTTTCCCGTATTCAAAGCCAGAACATAAGAGAAAAGAAAATTAAACTCACTCACTGATAATGAGTAATCAGAAAGTTACTCACTCACTGATAATGAGTAAATTGTTTTCTCCATCTACAAAAATGTTGGGCTAGATGACCCATAAGGTTCTTTACAACTGTAATACTTTATGGTGCTAGAAAGCGTAGTGCTTCTATGTTTAAAACTGGAAATCAGAGAGCTCTGAAGCTAGAGAAACTGTTCTGGAAATACAGGTCTAGGTAGGGCAGCAAAACGAGAGGAAGTAGGCAGTGATGGACAGCATGAAGGCGCTAGGTGCTTAAGAAATTGTATGTGTACAAAACTGGGATGCTAAAAAGAAATACAAAGGAACATTAAAAGAAACATTAAATTTCATGTATGACTAGGACAGTTAAGTAACTTGTCTATATCTTACTCAACTTCTATATGTTATAGTTATGATCATTCAAATACATCATATGTTTGATAACATCAATTATATTAATGGCAAATATATAAATTCTAATTGTTAAAGTATTCTAAAGAAGCTAATGGAATATAGTTACAAATGAAAAGAAGACAGTCTTTCTATATTGAGAGAAATACATATTTTATATTATTCAGGCTTTTGGAAGAAATTTGGTCTTCCAAGAGGTACAGGTAAATTCCCAACTTCACTTTCCAAATTTGATAAATTACACAAAAATTTCCTGGACTGTATCTTGGTCATTAATTTTTTTGTCTGAAGTTTTCCTGAATATGCTTTTGCTTTATAGATCCTTGTGTATTTATTATTAGGTAAAGTAGTTTACCAGCTCATTTATCATTTCATGGCAATCTGTTGGGGTTCTTTCTTTATTAACTTAAAAGTTAGGTAAAATCAGTAATTTTCATTGCTGCAAGGAGAGTTAGATTCCAGTATCTTATCAGTAGCAAGTTTTCTCTCTCTCTTTTTTTTTTTTTTTTTTTTTGCGGTACGCAGGCCTCTCACCGTTGTGGCCTCTCCCGTTGCGGAGCACAGGCTCCGGACGCGCAGGCTCAGTGGCCGTGGCTTCACAGGCCCAGCTGCTCCGCGGCATGTGGGATCTTCCCGGACCGGGGCATGAACCCGTGTCCCCTGCATCGGCAGGAGGACTCTCAATCACTGCGCCACCAGGGAAGCCCAAGTTTTCTTTCTTTTGAGTTATAACTTACCACCTTGTCAGGCAGCCCAAATGGCGTCCTGGTAAAACGGGCAACTTGTTATAGTGATCTTAAGAGTTAATCAACCATATCCTGGATCTGGGATATTTTGGATATCTTTTTTCAATTTTTAGTCAGCTGTTAGAGAAATTTTAAAGGTGGAGTAGTTAGGTGTTAACTATTTGATATACCATCTATGAGCACTTTGGGAAGTATCTCTTAATGAAAATGCTTTAATGAAAACCTCTTTTATGTTATCTATACATTTTTGAGAAAACCACAAGTGATAAAAATTACTTTTCATGGCTAAGTGACTTTTTAGGCATTAATCAAAACAAAAGATCTATACTGTGGGCCTGCAAGAGGGTAGTAAATGTGTTTTGCTGCACAGTCTATTAACAGCTTTGATACATCTTATTAAAACAATTCTGGGAAATGGAAACTTAATTAGCTGGCCGACTCAATTTAAAAGAGATTTTCAAGTGCTATCCCCCAAAGCATTAACTTCAGAAAGATCCAGCTGGAACCCAGGATTTAGCTGAGGTTACATTTTTATGACAATTGTCCCATAATAAATATGCAGAACCACAGTTCATAGGCACTTTCTACTGCTGGTTTCTGTACTCTGCTGTAGTTGCTTAGTCCTCAAAATCTGAGCTGACGTGGGATTGTGTTTAAGTGTACTGTTTTGAAGAGATGTAGTACTCTACAGAGTGAGGGTCCAGCCTGGGGAAGGGTCAGTTCTTTCTCCCTGATCACTATTGTCTACAGTTCTGTGTTGGGGAGGCCTGGAGCTAGTGGAGAGATTGACTCCTGAGGGATAAAGAAGGTTCCTAGTCCAGGCTGGAGCAGAAAGTTGAATGTATGCCAAGGAGCTTGGGGAAACACATATCACAGTGTGGGGAAGTTAAGACCATTTTTAAAGAAAACTACTAAGCACAGAAATATCTCTTCATCTAAAGAAATGGATTCCTTTGAAACGTACAGTAACAGCAGTAGTAGTAATGTGGGCACATTTCTTCCTTCCTCCTGATGTTTCTGAGGGGGCTGAACTGGTGAAACACTACATTTTCCCCCCACCTCTTCACCACTTACTTTACTCTAGTTGAAAGGGGTGGCTTATCTCTGGCAAATTTATGACGACATTAAACCAGGAAGGAATGAATACCCTCTACTCCTTCACTCAGGAAGTCTGAACCTGGGCAGGTTCTCTTTGTGGAAAGGCATTTAGTTCTCACGTTAAGCTCTCCAGTCCACTTTAGTCTTTATGGATTATCACAGTGATATTTTGGTCTTTATCAGATTCCCTTTCTCTTATTTCTAAATGTGTTCAGAATTTGGAGAGAGAAAAAATATCCTATTTCTTGGGCCTCCTGGGAAACCCCAGCAATAATACCAGCTTACATGTACAGGGTGGTTCATGTGTGTCCAGTCCCAGATAGTCCTAGTTACTGATGTCAAGATAGAGGTCTTCCTCACACTTGGAATGTGTCCAGTGCTTCTATCCTGGGTAATTGTAATTTTATAACCTTAATATTTTAATTATAATAAGGGTAAAATCTCCATGATAATTAGAACAGAATTACAGGAGTTTTAAGGAATAGATACATAGGTTTTAAAGAAATATGCTTTTATGCAGAATTTTCTGTAATGCATGACTCTACTCAAACCCAAATCTCACACATAGTTTGCACGTAGAATAAACACGATGTTCTTTGTTGATATTTCCAAAAGCCACAACATCAATTCTATGTGGGTTGCTTTCTTGGAACACAGAGCATTATTTCTTTTGCTGAGAAACGGAATAGTCTGTGAACATTTTTTTTCCTGGCTTAAAATTATTTTTTTCTGTTTTTCCCTTTTTGAGAGATCCATTAATTTTTTCAGGTTCAACAAGGACAGAGTCAAGCTTGCGGCCATGTACATGGTACTATCTGCCTATCTCCATTTTACCAAGTATGGGGGTGGTAAAGAGCATATGGAAACATTAACAGGCACTGTGAAGGTCCCTTAATCAGTGGTTCTCTGAGTGTGATCATTGCACAGGCAACATCAGCATTACCTCAGAAGTTGTTAGCAATGCCAATTCTTAGGCCCCAGCCCCAGAGCTACTGAGTCAGAAACTCTGGGATTGGGTTTAGCCATGTTGCAGTTTAGAAAGCCCTCCAGGTGATTTTGATACATACTAACATTTGAGAACCACTGCCTTACCTTGGATAAAACAGCTCCTTGTTGAAATCCTCAGCCTGGGAGAATCCAATTCATTTGGGAAACATATCCACCTGCTAATCTTGTCTGCTCCCGTGCATTTTTTTTTAAATGCAGGCAGAGGGCAAACAGCCTCATTTCTGAGATTAGCAATTGTTATCCGTCTGGTTGTATGGAATCTTCTGTTCTGAATTCTAACAAGATTCCACAATTATTTTCTGAGTAACTACTATGTGTCAGGCAATGTGCTAGGCTCAGCGAATACAGGAGTGAAGAGAAGTGAAATCTCTGCTTTCATGGATTTTACTGTTTAATGAGAAGAAATTTCGGAAGCAAGCAAATATATAAATGATTTCAGGTTGTGATAAGGTTTAGGAGAGGACTGTCAGAATGTGGATCTATTTACATAATGTGGTCAGGAAAGGGGCCTGGTCTTAGCTTTGCCTGAGATAGCATTGAGCTTGGCCTTCCGTAAGAACTGATGGAAAGCCACCGTTAGGACAACATGATGATCTGTGGGAGGGAGACTAGCATGAGATGAGGTTGGGTTTGTAGGCGGGGCTAAATCATTGTATTCCAAAAGAATTAGTCTGGGGCTTCCTTGGTGGCGCAGTGGCTGAGAGTCCACCTGCCGATGCAGGGGACACGGGTTCGTGCCCCAGTCCGGGAAGATCCCACATGCTGCGGAGCAGCTGCGCCCGTGAGCCATGGCTGCTGAGCCTGCGCGTCCGGAGCCTGTGCTCTGCAACGGGAGAGGCCACAGCGGTGAGAGGGCTGCGTAAAAAAAAAAAAAAAGTCTAGATTTAGTATATGATGGTGAGGATGACAAAGTGACAAAAGGAACCCCATACGAGTTGTGGAATGCAATGTAGTAAGACAAAAATTACTTGAATTTGGGATTAAGATAACTAGCATCAAGTCCTGGTTCTTCTGTTTACTGGTTGTATGACCTTAAAAAAGAGGTCATTTTTGCCTCTTTGCTCATTAGTGTCTTCATTTGTATAATGGGGATTATGTTGGTTGTTGTGAAGAACTAGGAATAGGCTTTTACTGCTAGAAATAGTATTTGAAAGGTCAACAAGTGTTAAAGATAGGAGGAGAAAAAGGAACCGTTTTAAGATATGGTCTGTGAAGAGGAAACCCTGATCCCTTTGGTGGTAGGAAATAGATGCTGACGGCATGGGAGAGTGGGGCGGGCAGGGAGAGAAAGAGAGAGAGAGACGGAGAATGAATCACAGAATTAAAATAATTGTTTTTAATGTTTCATTGCAATCAGTGGATAAGATATTTTTCAATGGCCTAAAATGTCATTATCTTTAAGTTGTCATCTAAAAAAGATTAGGCTCATTTCTCCAAGGAGCAAGTGGAGCAATGTGTTGTATAATTATCTAGTGAATATGATTTTTATTATAATTGTATATATTACCATACCATTTCCCACCTATGTGATTTATTCTTAGATTATTTTCATAAGTTTTAGCCTTATTATACTCTCAATTACTAAACTTGCTTTTCATTCTTTCCTCCCACTCTAAATTTATATCTGGCTCATTTTGTGTAAGTTCTTTGACTGGGCCCATGAACTGGTGTCACAGGATCAGTACATGCAATCTCTATGATAACCAGTCTGGGAAGTTTCTACTGACGTATCTTTAAGCAATCTGATTCTTTCTTTGGCTGTGTCCAGTCTACTGATGAGCACATCAAAGCAGTCTTCATTTCCATTACAGTATTTTTGATTTCTGTCATTTTCTTTCTATTCTTTCAGAGAATTTCTGTCTCTCTGCCTATGTTATCCATCTGTTCTTGGTTATTGTTTACTTTTTCCATTAGAAACCTTAACATATGAATCTCACTGATTTCAAAGTCCCTATGTGATATTTCCAAAATCTGTGTCATATCTGAGTTTGGTTCTGATGCTTGCTTTGTTTTTTCAGACTGTGTTTCTTCTTGCCTTTTGGCATGCCTCCATCTGCATGTTCCATTTCCTGTTCCGAGGGCGTAGCCCTCCAGGGGCTCCAGCCGATCATCTGGTATGTTCATAGGAGCCCATTCCTTGGAAGGCTCCTGGTGCCTTTCATCTTAGTGCTGTGAGACTATAGGGCATTCCATTCTGCTTGCAGAGGTTTTTTTTGTTTTGTTTTTTAAAGCTCATTTCTTTAATTCCTTGTTTTGCATAGCTTAATAATTCAGCAAATTTCTTGAAATGACTGCTGTGTGTTAGGATCTCTCAATTCTACAGTTATATCATTCTAGCTCCAATGACCGCTAAAGTTTGATTGGTTTTAGGTCCTATTAAGGCAGTCCTATTTGATTCCAAGCAAAGTCTGAATTCTTAGGCATTAGCCTGTTTTCAGAACTGGCAAATGCCCACACGGAAAAGGTAGTTGTCCATAGAATAATTTTTCTGAAGCTCCTTTTTTTCTGTAATTGTAGTCCCTGTGGTCCTCATTACTTCTGCAGCTCCATGGTTACTTGAAACTGATGACTTCTTTGAATTGTATCTGGATTTCTTGGCTTTTCTTGGCAGGAGCGTTGGTTCGCTGTAAACTGCTTTATCCCATTTTGAAGCGGAAGGTCTCCAAATCATGTCGTTTAAAACAACACCTTTATTAAAATTGTTCTCAGTATTGTCTGTTCTGTAGCGACAGCACTGTGGATGTGTAACAGAATTAATACATTGTGTAATACATTTCTTTAGGTTGAATAAAGCATAAATTCTAATAAAAATGAAGCATTCATCTTTATAAATAAAATTATTTATGAATAATAACATCATAGAGCTTACATAAATGATCATTAACGATAACTTTGTAATTTTACAAATGAGAGTTTTGAGGCCTGGAATTAATGCATTTTGTTCGTTTACTTATTTTTCTACCAGTGTTTGGGGACTGATTTTGTGCTAAAAGCAGCACCACCTGCCGAGGTCACAGAGAGAGCAAGATAAAATTTCTGCCGTTTAGTGAGAACCTTAACTGTAGTAAGGATCTGAACAGTAAATGTATAAGCTCAGAGCAACATAGGTACTAAAATATAAATATATATTGGAACAATATGTGAGCATACTACACGTAGTAACTGAACGGAGGATTCAGAGGGAATTTCACAGAGTATTTTAAGTGAGTCTTAATGACTTAGAATTATTTTTATTTGAAAAGGAGTGGTGAAAAGGCATTTTAAGTGAAGAATGGCATAGGAAGTGTCACAGTATGAAGCAGCATGAGATTTACAGTTTAAAGTGCATGATGGGTTTTTGATAGTGTATCAGTGTGGTATAAGAATGGAAGCTCAAGACTCATATTGTCAAGGGCCTTATGCACTATGCATAGGAATTTGGACTTCACTGTGCTGTTGGGAAGAGCTAGTAAAGTGTTTATGTAGGTGAAGCTTGACTAGGTTCAGGGTGGCCAAGTAGAGGTTAAGTGGCTTGTTATCATTCACAGGAAGGAGAGTTAAAGTCATGATTGAAATCCAATGTTCTTGTTCTTATTAACAAGTAGACTATAATAAGAGTATAATATATAATAATAATATTTATTATACATTTACTATGTGTTTAGTTCCATGTTTTTATTTTAGTTAATCATCACCGTAAGGCTATGGAATAGAGAAGAATTCTGCCTAGAATGACTTGCTGATTATAAGTAGGAAAGGATACTTTTGAGCTGCTATGCTTTGATCTTCGACCAAACCTTGTATACCTGTCTGCAGTTTCTGTTTGCCTGAGGACTGGAAGAGTGAGTAAAAAGAGCTACATCTTTATCACTTCAAGAAACTGAGAGAGTATTTTGTGAACTTGTAACAAAACCCATTAAACTATCAAGACTTCTCAGGTAGATTAAAGTAGGTGTTAAGGGGAAAAAAATGGTTTACAGACAGAAAAAGACCTTGAAAAAAATCACATGAATGCCTTCAATAAGTCATTACATAGACCAGAACAATGCCGATGTCAGTCCATATGCTGGAGCCATCACAGAGCATCAGAGTTTAGGGTACAGGGTTGCAGGAAGAGCATGTTGGCCTACAGGTCAACAGTGAAAGATTTTAGTATCCACTGAGGAGACTGGGTGAACTATTTTGAGACTCTGCCAGGGGTAGGAGGGCTTTTATAGGGTGTGATGAAGATGAATCTGCTTGTGTTGTTTTCTCTAGTGGATGTCCAAACTACTATTAGTAAGGTCCATAGTTTTGGTTGTATTCTCCAAGGTTGCAGTGGAAATCAGGAAGAGTTTGACTAAGAAAGTTACCAATTATGCTCAGAAAACAGGAAACAGTATAAGACCATTAGTTAAATGCTAAAAACATGACTTTCTTTAGTTGAGCGTTTCTATCTCATTTATTGTTAAAAATGTCGAAGTCTCAAGATGAAAAATCACCTAGAAGCAGAAATCATTTTTAACAGAGTCAGTGATTAAGCCTGCGGGTACTCAAAAAGCCTTTTGTTACAAAGAGTCTGGTATATAAGATGGTATTCTCTGTAGTATATTTTTTCTATAGATCTAAAGGACTAATCATTTCAGCAAAGGCTGGAACTCTAAAGCACTAGAATTTGTTTTGATCATATATTGTATTACTTTTAAATGCCCAGGCAATCAAGGTTATCCATTCTGTCTTTCTGGAATATAAATTGATGGAAGAATTGTGAATTTTCATAGAAAGTTCATCTGTTTGATGTTACATTGTCAGGTGTGTGCATTTAAAAGTGACCTTCTGTGTACTCACATTATGGATATTGCCCAGTAGTATTCTGTTTCCTTAGAGGGAAGAAGGATGAAACGTCTACATGCTTCTAGTTTTTCTCCAGGTTTCTCCTGCTTTTCTGGGACCGGGGGTCAGTGCACTGGTTAACCCAATTCTTGTCTTTCAACATTTTCCTGTTGTCAGGCTATAATCAGAGTCAACCTGCTTGCATCTCCAAAAACTGCTCTGATTATCCTCACCTCACAAAGGAACAGAAACAAGACACTTGAGGGTTTTGAGGATTTTGTACAATTCACCTATCAAGTTTCTATCCATAGAGCTACTACCTAGCTAGTGAGCTAGTCTTTGAGGAGCTGCCTTGTTAGAACTTCAGAGATATTATACTAAATGGCTAAGACAAATCACTTGGGAAAATATCCTTAACACATAACCTTATGGCCAGACTAAATATCTGTCCCATGAATAGTCAAAAGGAGATAAGACAGTGGGGAGAGGAAGATTAGAGAAAGAATGAGAGATGAAGCAAAGGGAGACAGAGAGGAAGTTTAAATCAAGTTGATTTACGGGAGGCATGGATTTTAATCCACAGATGATAAAGGTCCTGACAGCAAACTAGAGATAAATGATTTCTTAAAAACAAATGGCATTGAGGATTTCCCACTGACAAAGAAAAATGAACAACATAAAGAATAAAAAATGGAGGGAGTTGCCTAAAAGAAAGAAAACCCCACAAAAAGTAGCTTTGGTGTTTACAATTACTATTCAAAGATACACATCTTTTAGAGATAAAATGAAACTGCTGTAAACATCAGCAGACTGTTTTCCTATTTCATCTGTTAGTTAAACAGACTTCACATGAAAGAGGCTAGGAAACTCTATACTATCGAATCTTGTATTAAAAATAATCAAGGGAATATAAATCACGGTGCGCAGCTGAGCACTTGCTTATTCAGGAACGGATGATAATTTCTGAATTATTTATGCTCCTCTGTGAGGAAAACCTCCTGCCTTTCAACACATATTATATTTGTATTTTAGAAGATTGGCTGCCAGCTTCTGTTTATTAGGGATACAAGACTTTGCTTTTGCATTTGTCTAAGAATTAAGTTTGGAATTTATGGGTGAGGGATCGCTCAGTCCCCCAGCAGGAAAGAGCACACTCAAAAGGGTTTACCTAGAAATAATTTAATGAAAAGCTACGTGCAAGGGTGAGTTCAGAGCAGTGGGAACCGGTGAGGATTCATCAGGCAAGCGGCACTAGCAGCTGCAGAGGCTATTAGAATCCTTAGGCAGGAGCAGCGGCCTTTGCCAGGGTTAAGCTGGGAGTGGGATGAGATGTGGGGCAGTAAATAGCCCACCCCTCTTCTTCCCAGCCTTTGACCTCCTTTCAGAGTCTTTTGTTGATTAAACCCAACAGGAAGTCAGAGGCAAGAGAGCTTCTGTAATGTAGTCCATAGAGGTTTCAGCCTCTGAAACAGGGCACATAGGAAGAGGATTCATTTGGTGCATAATTAAATTTGGGAAATAATTTACTTGATGCCTATAGAAATCCAGATGGATGTTCTTAGTTGAGGCTGGAAAAAAAGTTAAGCCGAGGGATATAGGTTTACAAGGAATCAAGCATTAGTCATTACGCTCAGCTTCATAATCAGGGTTCTGTCTGAAACTTTTCTTTTTTTCTTTCTACCCATATACATAAGGGATGAGTCTATCCACTCCCATAGCTTAAATTCCCATTATCACCCATTATTATGTTGCCACTTTAGAAAGTCTGTACTTGATACAAATGTATATTCTATTATATTTGTACATGATGTTTATATATATGGTAACATATTCTTGTCAATTACTTCACGTTTTTCTAGTTTTTATACTTCAATTCTTTATATTATTGTTGATTTTTTAACTGATCACTATCTCAGTTACTGATAGGTATTTAAAAAGTCCTGCAATAGATTGTAATTTGCCAATTTATTTCTATGATTTTTTTTCTATTTCTTCTTTATATGTTTTGAATATATGTTACAAGGGAATAGAAATTCAGATTTTTATATTTTCCTGGTGAATTAAATATTTTTTCATTGTGGAAAACTTCATTATGCCTAACAATTCTTTTTACCTTAAAATTCCCTTGGTTTGATGCTAATATAGTCTTCTTTCAGTGAGATTTGTCTGATCTCATTTCTGTATTTCCATTGTCAAACTTTTTCTTACTTTATATTTTAGGTGTGTTTCTTATAATCTACATATGACTGGGGATTTTAAAAACTTACTCTGATTATCTTATTCTATTAACTGTAGAGTTTTTGTCCATTTCTTAAAAAATCAGGTTACTGATATACTTGAACTTCTTAAAACTATCATACTCGTATTTGGCCTTCTTTCATTCTTTCCTTCTTGTTTCCTTTTTCCCATTTTCTTCTCTATTTCTATTCTCTTAATGGTTTCCAATGTATTTAACATATATACTTAACTTCACAAATAAAGAAATCAATTTAGTTATCCATATCCCAAACAATATAAGCTTAGAAAAATATAACCCCAGTTACCCAAGTGCAAACTCATACATCACTCTCCTCTTTCAGTTCTACCTCTTTAGTATTATGAGCTAGACATTGTAGCAGACAGACTCTAGGGTGGCCCCCGATTTGGTATCCATGCCTTTGTATAATCCCGTCCCATTGAGTGTGGGCAAAACCAGTGGCTTGATTTTAGTCAACAGAATATGGCAAAGATGATGGGATTTCACTTCCATAGTTACTTTATGATATATGATGCACTTTGCTAGCAGATTTGCCCTAAAGGCTCTCCTTGCTGCTTGATAAAGTTAAGGTTCCCCTTGTTGGGGAGGCCCAAGAGGCAAGGAACGTTGAGAGGATTGTAGGACTGTAGGTGGCCTCTTTCCAAGAATCAGCAAGAGCCTAAAGCCTTCCATGCAAAGAAATGAAAATTTCCCGTCACTCAAATAAACTTAGAAGCAGATCATTCCCCAGGTGAGCCTCAGATGAGACTGCAGCTTTGACTCCAACTTTGATTATAGCCAGCTATCCATGCCCAGATTTCCGACTCATAGAAACTGTGAGATAATAAATGTTTATTGTTGTTGAGTGAATAGGTAAGGGAAATTAAGAGGTACAAACTTCCAGTTACAAAATAAATGAGTTACAGGGGTGAAATGTACAGCACAGGTGAGTGTAGTCAACAATAATATATCTTTACATGGTGACAGATGGAACTGGATTTATTGTGGTGATCATTCTGAAATGTACAGAAGTATCAGATCATGATGTTGTGCATCAGGAACTAACATAGTGTTGTAGGTCAATTCGACTTCAAAAAACAAGCAAAGTCATAGAAAAAGAGATCAGATTTGTGGTTACCAGAAGCAAGGGGGTGAGGGGAGGTGGAATTGGATGAAGGTGATCAAAGGTACAAACTTCCAGTTTTAAAATAAGTAAATAGGGATGTAACGTACAGTATGATTAATGTAATTAACACTGCTGCATGTTATATATGAAAGTAGTTGAGAGAGTAAATCCTAAGAGTTCTTATTACAAGGAAAAAAAATTTTTTTTATTTAGTATCTATATGAGATGATGGATGTTCACTAAATTTATTGTGGTAAACCCTTCGTGACGTATGTAGGTCGAATCATTATGCTGTACATCTTAAACTTATACAGTGCATATGTCAATTATATTTCAGTAAAACTGGAATAGAAAAAGTGGGTTGTTTTTAGACACGAAGTTTGTGGTATCTTGTTACACAGCAATAGATAACTAATACAGATATTAATACTGCTTTCTCCTTATTTACCCATGTCTGCTGATGAACCCATCAAAGACATTCTTCATTGCTCTTACAATGCTTTTGATTTCTGGCATTTCCTTTTGATTCCTTCTTAAACTTTCCATCTCTCTGTTTCCATTGCCTATCTGTTCTTGCACGTCTCCTTTGTCTATTAGCGTCCTTAGCATATTAATCATAGTTATTTTAAATTACAGTTTGATAGTTCCAAAATCTCTGCCATAACTGAGTCGGGTTCTGATACTCTATTTGTCTATGTATATGGTATTTTTGCCCTTTAGCATGCCTTAAGGATTTTTGTTGATAGCTGTCCATTGTATATCAGGTAAAAGAAATTGAGGTAAATAGGCCTTTTGGAAGGTTTTATGTTTATCTGGCTAGGAATTATGCTGTGTTTACTGTTTGCTGTAGCTATAGGTATCAGAGGTTACAATTTCTGAGAGTGTCCCCTGTTCTTGGATTTCCTTAGAGACAGTTTCTTAAATTGGGTATGAACCTTGCCATTCTTTTAGCTGTAATCCCTTGTTGTCTTTTAGGAACATGATTGATGGGATGATAAGGTGTGAGGACAGGACAAATATTACATAATCCTATGATTAGGTCTCAGCCTTTTAGTGGACCTGGGCTACTGGGCTGTGACTTTCACAAGAGCTTCTTGGTTTATTGTTTGTTTGTTGGTTTTCGTTTTTGTTTGGACTAGAGGGGCATGAGGTTGGGTATTTCCCTTCCTCGAGGTTGGTTGAGCTCTAGTAAAATTCAAGCCAGTTAGGCTCTGGTAAAATAGTTTTTGTTTGAGGGCAGGCCTCTGTTAAGGTGCACAAAGGAATCATTATCTGATCTTGACCCTGAAAATGTGCTGGGGCTCCAAGCACATTTTCAGGGTCAAGATCAGAGAATGATCTTGAGGTAAAACTCAGAAGAGTGTGGTGGCCCCTAAGGCTGGAGGTCCAGAGGGTTTTAACTTTGAGGTGGCCCACCTCTCTCTCCAGCAATTAGTCAGTTACCCTTTAAGTGCTCCTATGGGTGCTGGCTCTGATAGCAGCTTCTGTTCCCTTCTTCTCCTGATAAGCTGTCATTCTCTTTATCTGCCTGTGTCTCTTCAGGTAGTGGTTTGCCCAGTGACCGCAATTCTCTGATGCATCTAAGAAGAGTAGTTGATTTTCAGTCTGTTCAGATTTTTGCTTGCTGTGAGGCAAGAGTGACGACTTCTGATCTCTTTAAATATTGCACCAGAAAGTGGAAGACCTGATTTTTTTTTTTTTTTTTTTTTGCTCAACATCATTATGGAATTTAAGAGTACTGATTCCTGTCATTTTCCTCCAGTCTAAAGAGTGTCATTGCTTTACTAAGGTCTGTTGTTTGCCAAGCCAGTTTTGTCTTTCTACACTTTTTATTTATTCTTAATTCTTTTTTTTTGCGGTACGCGGGCCTCTCACTGTTGTGGCATCTCCATCTCCCGCTGCGGAGCACAGGCTCCGGACGCACAGGCTCAGCGGCCATGGCTCACGGGCCCAGCCGCTCCGTGGCATGTGGGATCCTCCCGGACCGGGGCGCAAACCCGTGTCGCTTGCATCGGCAGGCGGACTCTCAACCACTGCACCACCAGGGAAGCCGAAGTGACTTTTTTTTTTACCACAGCTAACTCCTCTTCCTCTGCTCTAGATCCCAAACACTAGACGACCTTCAGTAAATTAAGTTGAATGACTGTGTGTATGTATGTATGAATGAATGCATTCTTTGTTGCCCTTGAAACAGGAGGCTCTTTTGGTACTCTAACTTTGGCCAAGGCCCCCAATACTAAGAACCACACAGTTGATGTTAAGAAGCTCCCATTCAGGCTTCCCTGGGATAAGAGTCCCAGAAGATAAGATGTCAGATCCAAGAGCAGTCACTGTGACCGTTATTATTATTATTTTTTAAATAAATTTATTTATGGCTGTGTTGGGTCTTCGTTGCTGCGTGTGGGCTTTCCCTAGTTGCAGCGAGTGGGGGCTACTCTTCGTTGCAGTGCGCGGGCTTCTCATTGCTGTGGCTTCTGTTGTTGCAGAGCATGGGCTCTAGACGTGTGGGCTTTAGGAGTTGTGGTGCACGAGCTTAGTTGCTCCGTGGCATGTGGGATCTTCCTGGACCAGGGCTCAAACCCGTGTCTCCTGCATTGGCAGACAGATTCTTAACCACTGTGCCACCAGGGAAGTCCCATGACCATTATTATTATCATTCACATCCAATCTGGAAGTAAATTGGAGTGCCACCTGTTTCAAGTCAAGCATGGACTTTGGTGCAAGACATATGTTAAAAGAAATAACATGCAAAATGCTTAGTACAGCACCTGTCACAGATTAGAAATTTAATAAATGTGATTTTCCTCTGTTAGCAAATATGATTTTAATTGTTTGAACACTCTGTATGCTGAAAAGATTGAAACCAGTGGACCATGAAACAAAACTAGTTGTGAAAACTATAAGAACAACTTGGGAGATTTAAGTTAGGAAAATGCAGCATCTTGGCTAACAAAATTTCTGAGAGAAAAAGATGAAACATTTTATGATCTTGATTTTTTGTAAGAAAATTTCTCTCGATTTAAAAATACTGGCATTTCAGTTGCTGCTAATGGCAGAGTAGCTTGGTTGGATGGAACAATCCTCCTAAGATAACATTTATAAAATGCCACTATTTCTAGGCGCTAGAGAGCAATAACAAGCAAACAGAAACTGTACAGCAGCTTACCCTTGAAAGAGGAATTGGAACAGTTTCTGACTTTGTGGCCTTTTGCATGAGAGCACTCCCTCATTCATACATAACTAGGGATTTAGAAAATCATAGGTGTATAAGCTTGAGGTATCAAAGGATAGAGTTAAGGGCTGGAGGAACAGTCAGAAGTTTAGGGGAGGGCTTCCCTGGTGGTGCCGTGGTTGAGAGTCCGCCTGCCGATGTGGGGGACGCGGGTTCGTGCCCCGGTCCGGGTAGATCCCACATGCCGCGGAGTGGCTAGGCTTGTGAGCCATAGCCGCTGAATCTGCGCGTCCGGAGCCTATGCTCCGCAACGGGAGAGGCCACAACAGTGAGAGGCCCGCGTACCGAAAAAAAAAAAAAGTTTAGGGGAGAAAATCTTCGAAGGGAAAGAGTCATAGGGGAGCTGAGTCCTCCAATATGCCCAGATAATTGGCTGACAGCTATATTATACAGATAAAGATAAAACATCAAGGATCCAGTGAAAAAAATCAACAACTGTAAGCCGAAAAACTAAACAGAAATGTCAACTGCTGTCCATTATATGAAAGACAAAACTTAGAGTTTGAGTTTATTCAAGTTAACTATACTAGAACAAAAATCACTATCTAGAGACTATACAATAGTCTTCTTTATGTTAACAAGGTAAAATTAGATAACAATAAAATAGAATATTATTGTCCAAAACTACATTAAAGATTCAAAGAAAGAGGAATTAATGTGAATAGAGTTAGGTTATTTCATAGAAAAATTATGAATGATGATAAGCCTAGGAATAGGAGTAACTTGAGAGTATAGAAAGAGAGCAAATCATGAGCAAGTGCATGTAGGTGGACAAATGTCAGACACTTTGAGAAAAATAACCAGACTAGAGAGAAGACATTGCTAACAGTGAAAAAAATAGAGAACTTTAAGGATAAATCCCAGTCCTGCCATAGATACAATTCTGTGCAGAAATTCCGCTCAAACCCTTGGGAAACTTTTGTGCTGTGTATTCACAGAGTGAGGCTATGAAACTTCTGGTGGAGAAGAGCTGCTGAGAGGCTGACAGCTAAGCAAAGATTTCAGAGGCTACAGGTGTTTGGGAGATATTGGAGCTCCTGCTCAACTAGTGAGGAGAGAACTTGGCGAATAACAAGCCTTTCAATTGAGACTTCAGAAATGCCATACTCAAGGAGTAAGCCTCACACTTTAGGAGTGAAGATTACACCAACAGACTGAGGACAGAACTGAAATGAACCTATCCTACCAAATCCCAGTACCAGGCATTGTGAGGGTCAGGATGATTTGCTGGAAATTTGCCTGCTATTATAACATAATTCCATAATCTTTTGGAGACAATTACATAATTTAGAGCCTCAATACCATTTCATCTGCAATGTCTATAGAGATTTCAAGAATCGGAAAAAGGTGACCAATAATCGAGATAAAGAAGTTAAAAGAACCAGACCAAAGATGATCTAGATGTTGGAGTTAGCAGAGAAGGGCTTAAGAAGAAAACAGAAAAAGATGACCGAAAGACATAAAAATCTGTCATATTTAACAGAGGATTAAATTTCATTATAAATAAAGAATGGATATTCTAGAAGTGAAAAATACAATACCTGAAATAAGGAATTTGTTAGAGATGTTTAAAAATGAGGTTGGATACAACAGAAGCCAGTATAAGTGAACTTGAAATCAGGGATGCAGAAAATAGCCTACATTGACTGCTTGCAGGGGAAATATTGAGTCTCAAGTTTTATTTAGGTTATTGTCAAAATATCTTATATTAGGTACAACTGATGACAGGAAAGGAGAGAAGGGAGAGAAAATAGGAGAAAAGTAATATTTGAAGTAACAATAAACAGGCATTTTTCAAATTGGATGAAAGATTTCAACCCACAGATTCAAACCCTTAGCTCAAATAAACCACAGCTAGGGGCACCATGTTCAAACTTCCAAAACAAAGATAATATCTTAAATATAGTTAAGAAAATAAGACACATTACATTTAGGGGAACAGTAATAAAAATAATAGCTGATTTCTGAAGAGAAAATATAAAACCAGAAGACAATGGAATGACATTTTAAAGTGCTAAAGGAAAAAATAATTGCCAATCCAGAATTCTCTTCCCAGCAAAGCTGAAATAAAGCATTACCTGATAAACAAGAGCTGAGAGCCATTGTCACCAACAACCAGCACTATGTGAAATTCTAAAGAAACTTCATCTGCCTGAAGGAAAATGATGGTGTTGCAGAAGACTGAAAAGTAATGAACAGCGTTGGAAAAAAAAATTAAACATACAAAAGTCTATTGACAGTTTACAACAATAAAAAATTTGCTTAATTTTCTCTCCATTAGCGGTCTATGCAAATACCTGTAATCACATCTTCCCTAGCATTATGTATTTTTATTTTAATACCTTTGCTAACTTGATAGATAACACAATATCATTATTAAGTAAAGATTTAACATCATACCAGATTCAAAATCATACCAGTTGATTGATTATGGGTGGTATAACAGGGACAGTCCCACTTGCAAAGAGATGGTTGTACTGACTGCCCAACTTCTGAGCTCAGAGCATATACCTATTGTACAATGCTGCCATATCCAGTGATATCCTGGGCTAAACAAGTTAATGTAGCCTAAGAAGGGTATAAACCATCAAGTCCAGGCAGAAAATGAGTGAGTTGATCTCTAGTTCATCTTGATTTCTACATATATTTATACCTGGAGTATAAAACCTATAATTTGGCTCTTTTAGCTATAGAATATTTTTTTCTTCAGGAAAATAGTTTCTTCAGCCCAATTATTCTTTGGATGCTTTTCTTCCACAGCCAGGATAAGGTGGAAGACTTGTCAAATTGCCTTACAAAGGCAGCTAACTATGTCATGTTGGGGAAAAGAACACACTGAAGTCAGGAGACAGGTTTAGGCTTCGCTTGTTTGCTTTATCTTGGCTAAAACATTTACTTTTCTGAGACTTGGCTTTCTTATCTATGTAATGACATGATAATACATTACTTCTAAACCATAAAGCACTTTTAAAATATAAGCTATTCTTTTTATTATCTAAATGACTCAAATATTTCCAGTTATATGTAGAGCCAAAAACAGTGGATTCTACTTCCAGGTCCTGAGACCTAGAACTGACCTGAAATTTGAAGCCAAATATTAAATGAGTGAAGACAAAATGTATTTTTAACATAATATTATTTCAAACCACTGTAGAATTTGACCATTTTTGATGTGTTTAAAATCACATCTTTTTGAGAGAATATTCCAAATTTTTTAATACCATAAAATAGGCTGAATAAATGCATTTTGAACAAAAATGAATGACATCTCCAGCTTTTTGTGGGGTTTGGAATAATATAATTATTGTAAATTTTATATAGAACAAACTCAATACAAAAAAGAAAAAAAAGATGGCAATATTTCCTAATACACAGTTATGACAGATTAATAAAATTGAGTTAACTAATAATGTGTTTATGTTCTATAGTATATAAATAATGCTAAATTGTTGCATCATGCAACTAACCCAAAAAGAATTTATAAGTAGATTTTTACATAACAATTACCAGCTTGATGAGGGTAGAGGGGAAAAACTGATGGCAAAAAGTGGCATAAAACATGATTATTATTCTAAAATTAAAGTGTTATGCTATGAAATGAAAGGGCCTTTACCAGCTGGATGTTAATATCTTAGAAATGCTTTTGTGCAATAATTGAAATGCAAAAGCCAGTCATTTCCATTTTATTGGATAGAGGAAGCCATAATGTAGATTTTTATAGGGGCATTCAGAGTTACTGCTATTATCCATAACTCTTTTGGCCTTTTCAAATGTAAACAACCAATGTAAATTGTTTTCAGTTGTACTGATTTATGTTATAATCATAGCAATTATAATAAGGCAAATCCTATTTGACAAGTCAGTGAAGCACTTTTAGCCTGGCACTGTCAAATTACAGCTTTTAGAATGCACCCATGGGTCCTTACAGTGTTTGTGGCTGCTATCACACTTTGACGCTATCACTTTAGAAGTCTGTGCATCAATTCCAACACATCTATCGTTGCCCCAAATATTTTGTGACTTTTCTTTAAAAATTATTACAATGGATTTTGTTTTAAATATCCTCAATGCTGGGAAATCTGTTCTTTGTGGATAATCATAATATTTAAAAACAGGTATAATTGTTTTGTAGCAAAGATGGTAGAATGAATATATTCATTAATGTATGGATATGTATATATTATATATATATTTCTATCTGTCTGTCTATCCTATCTGAATAATAGTGAAAAAAATCCCCAACTTTTTAGATAAAGTGATTAATATTCTCAGTGGCACACAATCTACTTTTGTGGCAATTCCAGAAAAAGTATTTGAAAGATACATTGAACAAAAGGTCATCGCTAAAATAGTCCTGAAGGAAGATACTTTTGTGAAGTATAAAGAACTACTTAATATGTAATTTATGGTATGCTTATTAGAAGATTTGGCTCACTATTTTGTAGCTGCATATTAACTAAAAAGAGCTTTAGATCATTGTAAAAATGGTTTATGTTTTGTTTATTTTTAACTTTTCATTTTTTGACACATACAAAGTTGCAAAAAGAGAACTGGAAGTTCTTGTACAAAGCTTAATAGTTTAGCAAAGTACAAGTATCCAAAGTAGGAAATTAACACTGATACAATACTACTAACTAACTTATGGACTTTATTTAATTGCCAGTTGTGCAAATTGTCCAATACAGGATACCATATTGCATTTAGTTGTCATGTCTCTTAACTCTCCTCCAATCCGAGACAATTACTCAGTTTTTCTTTGTCTTTTATGACCTTTACACGTTTGTCAAGAAATGGCCAATTATTTTGTATAATGCCTCCCAATTTTAATTTGTCTGATGTTTGTTTTTATTTAAATTGAGGTGACATTGGTTTATAACATTATATGTTTCATATGTACATCATATTTAGACTTCTGTATACACTACAGTGTGTTTACCACCAAAAGTTTAGTTTCCATCCATCACCACATAATTGACTTCCTTTACTCATTTTACCCTTTCTTCCACCCACTTCCCCTCTGGTAACCACTAGTCTGTTCTCTGTAGCTACATGTTTGTTGGGTTTGTTCATTTATTTTTAATTTTTGTATATTCCACATATGAGTAAAATCATACAATATTTGCCTTTTTCCATCTTATTTTACTGAGCATAACACCCTCATCCATGTTGTCACAAATGGCAAGATTTCATCTTTTTTTTAGTAGCTGAGCTGAGTAGTATTCTATCATGTGTGTGCATATATATCTACTTTATCCATTAATCTGTCAGTGAGCACTTAGGTCGTTTCCATATCTTGGCTATTGTAAATAATGCTGTAATGAACGTAGGTGTTCATATGGTATTGGTAGGTTGTCTTTTTCTTTTGTTGATGGTTTTCTTTGCTGTGCAGAAGCTTTCTAGTTTGATATAATTATGTTTGTTTATTTTTGCTTTTGTTTCCCTTGCCTGAGGAGACATACCCAACTTTCACCTGGTTGGTTAAATTTATCACTACGTATTTTACTCTTTTTGTTGAGATTGTAAATGGAATTGCTTTATAAATCTATTAATTTCATCTGGTCTGATGTTTCATTTAAGGCTGCTGTTTCCTTGTTGACTTTCTGTCTGGATGATCTGTCCATCGATGTAAGTGGGATGTTAAAGTCCCCTACTATTATTGTGCTGCTGTGAATTTCTCCTTTTAGTTGGTTAATAATTGCTTTATAAATTTTGGTGCTATTTTAGGGGCATATATATATTAATAACTATTATATCTTCTTGATGAATCGTCCTCTTTATTTTTATTTAATGCCCATCTTTGTCTCTTGTTACCTGTTCTAGACTTGAAGTCTATTTTGTCTGATATGATTATGGCTATACCTACTTTCTTTTGGCTGCCATTTGCTTGGAATATCATCTTTCATCCCTTCACTTTGAGCCTGTGTTTATTTGTAGAGCTGAGATGAGTCTCTTGAAGGCAGCATATTGTTGGGTCTTGTTTTTTAACTCTTCTAGCCACTCTTTGTCTTTTGACTGGTGAATTTAATCTGTTTACATTTAGAGTAATTATTGATAAATGAAGACTTAGTAATGCCATTTTATCTTTTGTTTTCTGGTTGCTCTATATCTCCATTGTTTATTTTACTTGTGTTTCTGTATGCCATTTTAGTTGGGTGGTTTTTTATGATGTTTTTCCCAGTTTCCTATTTTTTTGGTTGTTGTTGTTGTTTTTTGTATTTGTATTTCATGTCTTTTTGTTTTTGTATTTCATGTCTCTGCTCTAGATTTATGTTTTGTGGTTACCATGAGGTTTATAAAAAGTGTTTCATATGTAAAATACTCATTTTCTGATGACAGCATGTTATCTTCATAGGTCTATATGAATTTCACCCTTTTCTTCTTCCCCATTTTAAAAAGAAAAAAAAAATTTATTTATTTATTTGGCTGTGCCGGGTCTTAGTTGTGGCATGTGGAACCTTTATTGCTGGTGCAGGATCTTCATTGTGGCTTGTGGGATCTTTAGTTGCAGCATGTGAACTCTTAGTTGTGGCATGTGGGATCTAGTTCCCTGACCAGGGATCAAACCTGGGCCCCCTGCATTGGGAGCATGGAGTCTTAGCCACTGGACCACCAGGGAAGTCCCCCTCATTTTTGTTTTATTGTCTCTCCATTTATTTAGTTTTTTATTCTGTTCATTAGAGTTTTTTACTTTTTGTACTTCTCCTTATATAGAATTTATACATATTTTGTTCGATTTATGCTTCAGTTTTTTTGTTTTTGGGGTACAAATGTAGATGATGGTGTGCTTCTAATTTCAAATTCCACATTTTTGTTGTTGGTATATGGGAAAACAATTGACCTTTGTGTATTAGTTTTGCATCCTATAAACTTAGTGTATTGCTTTTTAGTTTCCAGAGTTTTTTGTCATTTTTTCAGACTTTTTACATAGAAGATCATGTGTTCTGCAAACAAATACAGTTTTATGTCTTCCTTCCCAATCTGTATACATTTTTTATTTCCTTTCTTAATTTACCACATTAGCAAGGACTTCTAGTACCGTGTTGAAAAGGAGAGGGACATCCCGGCCTTGTATCTGATCTTAGCAGGAAAGCTTCGAGTTTCTCAGCATTAAGTATTCTGTTAACTGTAGGTTTTTGATAGGTAGTCTTTATCAAGTTGAGAAAGTTACCCTCTATTTCTAGTTTACCAAGACTTTTTATTATAAATGACTGTTGGATTTTGTCAAATGCTTTTTCTGCATCTGTTGATACGATCATGTGATTTTTGTTGTTTAGACTGCTGATGTAATAGAATTCAGTTCTATCAGCTTTTGCCTCATGTAATTTGATGCTCTGTTGTTAGCTCTACATGTTAAGAATTTTTATATTTTCTGTTTGTAAAAATTAGCTTATTTTTCCTTATTAGACTTAAGTCTCACACCCAGACTGGAAAATTAACTCCAGGAATAAAAGTGCCACTGTTTTCTGCTCATCATTCTCTTCAATGACTTTAATAAAAATTACGGTTTTAAATCTGATGATTTTTGGTTGTTATGACAAGAGCAATGATATCTGGCAATTCTCTATATCCTAACTGGAATTGAAACACTGAGTCTTCTAATTTGAAGCTTAAATTGGTGCTTTTGTTGCTTACTCTATGCATTGTTTCTATAGTTAGGAAAGTGATATTATCAGTGGTGAGGTCTTACTAACATTGAGCTGTGGCAAAGACAGTGTACTGTGATACATTTGGCAAAATATTGCTATAAAGGTATTATTTTAGGCAAGAGAGTCCTTAAATCTAATTATGTTAAACATTAGTAAATCAAGTAGATATTGTTTATTTGCATTATAAACATTATAATAAATTATACTAAACCCTGTTATAAACATTATAATAAATAAATTATAAGCCCTTGATGTTTGGATTTCTGTGCTTAATAGCACTGTCAGGAATGTCACACCTATTGCAAATAAGTATCATTGCTGGTATTGATGGACACAGTGAGAATATGAGGAATTGATAAACAAAATTCATTTGGAGCTCTGGTACAATGACAGCAGGTGAAATTAGACAATTGCTTAACAAATATTCATTGATTGGTAACTACTTACAAGACACCATGGCAAGAATTATAACTGGTAAATACATTAAAATTTATATGTCCTTGTATTCTTAGAAGTTAAAATATAAACTGAAAACTCCTGGTCCTGGAAATATAGATAGATAGGAGGGAATCTCAAGAGTGACTTTGTGTCTTTCTTTTGCTCTTTCAAGTTTATCTTTTTTTATTTTAAGGAACGTTTAAGAAAAGTAAATTTCATCAAAAATAGATCAGAACATTTTTGTTCCACTTATGAAGTCTTTATTTTTTAAAAGATCATTTTTATGGGTGTGTTAAAAGGGAATTGGAAATATGTCATTAGAAATTCTTGACCCTTGCATTTGTTCCTTTGTTCTCTAAGGGGAAAATACAAGGAAGCTCTGACAATGATCAGTGGGAGAAAAAAATTAAGTGCCTTGTGGAAGTGGCTTGGAAAATAGAAAATATTCACATGTGTTTATTTTGGGAGACTTAAGGTTAATGCTTTTTGAATGCTCTAAGTGAAGAGCTGACTATTTTAGAAATCCGTGACTCTACTCATCACTTATGCAGATTGATTTGACTTCTAAGTTTGAGAAATTAGTAACCTCCAGAAGGACATCAGAGTGATTCCTTCACACAAAAGCATGAACTCTCTTGCTTTCATGCTGCAGTTGTTAACACACTGCTCATTATTTCTAGTGTCATTCTTTCTTATACAAATAATGATTGATAAAATAACTATTTCAACAGACATTTATTACTTTACATAATAAATGTAATGTAATATTTATTACATTATTACCAAATATGTTCCAGACACTCTTTGCATTGCTAGAGCTATAATAATAATGAGAAGAGTGACCAAATATTTCATCACCAAAATGACATCCCTTTGAAAGTGGTGCTATAAATAGTTTATGCCTGAATAACACAGGCAAACTGCAACTATGGTCATTTAAATAAAAAGGCACAGTCTCTTTTTTTTTTTTTTTTTTTTGTGGTACGCGGGCCTCTCACTGTTGTGGCCTCTCCCGTTGCGGAGCACAGGCTCCGGACGCGCAGGCTCAGCGGCCATGGCTCACGGGCCCAGCCGTTCCGCAGCATGTGGGATCCTCCCGGACCGGGGCACGAACCCGTGTCCCCTGCATTGGCAGGTGGACTCTCAACCACTGCGCCACCAGGGAAGCCCCAGGTTGTCTTTTTGTATGTTGTCTTTTTGTTTTGTTTAGCCTCATTTTTTTTTTAATTGGAAAAATTTGAAGGAATATAAGGGGAGAGTAAGTGATGAATTGTTTTTCCTACTGAAATTTTTTTTAAAAAGGAGGAAAATATAAAAAGGGAGGGATTATGTTAAAGTGTATATATACATTCCCAATCAACTCTAAGGACATATAAAAATTAAACATAAGAGGCTTAATTCTTCCCAGTAAGTATAAGGGAAAAGATGTTCCTTCTTCCTTTTTCTCAGAACATTTTCTTTTGTAAACTTATAAACTCTTTCTCTGCACCTTTGAGATGTGTGTACATCTTTTTAAAAATGCCTG
The DNA here is from genome assembly GCF_963455315.2 of Globicephala melas. Classification (NCBI taxonomy): domain Eukaryota; kingdom Metazoa; phylum Chordata; class Mammalia; order Artiodactyla; family Delphinidae; genus Globicephala; species Globicephala melas. Next base: position 75,858,451 of record NC_083324.2, on the reverse strand, counting down.
TTATGTTACTGAACCAAATTTGGGTCCATTTGCCGGACGTTCAGCAGTGCCAGTCGGGGTTGTGGTAAAGGAAAGTATAGCATTTATTGCAAGGCCAAGCAAGGAGATCACGCAGCTTATGCTCAAAAGACCTGAATTCCCAATGGCTTTCACAGAAGGGCTTTTAAAGACAGAGTGAGGGAGAGGGTCGCAGGGTGCATGATCAGCTTGTGCACAGTTCTCTGATTGGTTGATGGTGAGGTAACAGGGTGGTGTTTTGGGAATTTCAGTCTTCAGCCTTCTGGTTCCAACCAGTCTGGGGTTATGTGCTGGTGGTGAGCATGCAGTTAACTTCTTCCACCTGGTAGGGGTTTTAGTATCTGCAAAATAACTCAGGGATATGGCTCTGGATATTATCTGTAGCCCTTGAGGAGGAACTAAAGGTCCTTGACTTTGTTTTATGGCTAAACTATTATTATTTTGTCTTGCATGACTGCTTTCCTTTGTTTCTGCATTTTCTCACTTCTCTGATTAAATTTGTTCTTTGGAACTAGGGGAAGACCTAGGAGGCAAAAGCTTTTCTATAAACAAGAGGCGAGAGACACGGGGGTCTTTCTCCAGGAAGGCCCTACAGGGTCCTGCTCTGTTTCCATTGCAAGTTTTACAAGTCAGGAATGGCTTTCTCAGGGACCTGAGAGTCATCACATCAAGGGAGACAGCACCCTGTCCCCAAGTTTCTATGGGAGGATAGGAGCCTTACAGGGTAGGCATCTTGCTCTCTACTTTGAACTCACTACTCTGACTGGCACAGACTCAACCACACTTCTAAGAATGCAGCTTAGGACATGCTGCTGTAGTACCCATAGTAAATAGTCACCTTAGCCTTTATTGGTGGTCAACTAAAACTTTTCGAGCAATTTTTTTTCACGTGAATTTTGCCAAAACAGATATCATCCATTCTGAATTAAGAAAGTTGATTTTCTTTTTTTTTTTTTTTGCAGCCCTGTGAGAACCTATCCCATCCTCTGCAAATAGGCTCATTATTCCAGTGCATTGAGCTAATTTTTAAGCTTTATTTTATCCCTCAGTAGGTTAATCATTCCTCCTAGCTTTGTGCCACTCTGTATATTTAGTGAGCATAACTTATACTCATTTACATTTGGATAAAGATACTGAGCAAGATTACTAAGAAGCTTTTTCAGCCTGTGACGTAAAGCTGTCTGTCAGGTGGAACAGATTTCTCTTTATAGATATATTTTGCAGAATAGTGGTACCACCAGCTGTAAATCTGGTTGACCGTATTATTTTTCAGTTGATGTTTAATCTTCTTCAAAAGATAGGAAACATGTCCTTTTGCACTGAAATGAAGACCCTTTCTGCCTATATTTCCCTGCTCCAATAGGAAGTGGACAGGCTAGGAATAATTTCTTCTTAATGAAATCCTGTCATTACTTAATGGTTATTATCTTTTGTGCTCTTAACCATCTGTTTTAAAATGCATTCTAGAATATTTTCATAAATTGATGTCAAGCTTACTTGTCTAACTACATTTATTTTTCCTCTCCATGAGAACTGGAAAATTTAACACCTTTATCTTTTACTTACACTGTTATTCTTCATGGGCTGTAAATGATTGCAGTGGTGGCTGTGCACATATCTGCAAGTTATGTTAGTATCTTGAAGGACTAGACATTTAGCTCCACAACTCAGGCTTTTTGCCTCTTTGTTCATTGTGGTATCCCCAGAGTCTAGGACAGAGCTTGGCACCAAGTAGGTGCTCAGACAATATACATGTTGAATTTGAACAATGGAAAGATGATGGACTTTGGGGTTATGTAGATCTGGGTTCAGTCCTGAGTTTTTGCCACTTAACCACCAGAGTGGATTTTTTAAACAGTGGTTTAAGCCTTTATTTATTTTTTTTATAGATGTACCTATTATGCTATTAAAATGTTCCTGCTCTCTGGTATTGTATATTATTGGGGATTGTGGGAGGCACTGTTAAAAACAAGACAAAAAGACTCCCAAAATGGAGTCACTTATGCTAAGCCCCACATCACCAAACCGAGACTTAATTACATTTTCAGCTCTCCCAGAAATGGAATCTTAAACCAGTCATTCAGGAATCACCTTATCGGCACTAGTTAGGTCATCTACCTGATTGACCCCTGTGTCATCCCATAAAGGAAAGTAACCTTGCCATAACAATCCACTTTTTTTGCCCAGTACAACTTCTTCCTCCTGCTTCCTGGTAAAAGTGTTCCATTTTTTACAGCTCCTTGGAGCTCCTTTCTATAGACACCATGCCCCATAGAGTTAACAGAAGCCAATAACTAATAGAGATTCTTGAACAACAGGTAAGGGAACAGGTTGTTAAAAAAACTACTTGGCTTGTAAATGAGCTTCCCAGCTTCACGCAGCCCAGTTGTTTTACAGGAACTTGGGTGTCAGCTCCTGGCCTGTGCGAACCGGCTGGGGCTGGTTGGGACCACTGACCGTAAAACTGGGCCTGTGTAGACATCTGAGGAATAGCTTTTTATATTAGAGCACTGGAAAACACCACCCTCAGATCATGCTAACCCCTCCGTCTTGAATATGCAGAAGCAAGTAATGCAGATGCACCTGCTCAGAACACCAGTTACCCCACATTTTTGCTGCCTCCAATCACTTCTCCCCATGCCTAAGACCACCCTGCTTATCCCATAAATGTCCCAACCCCCTCGCCTTCTGGGAGGCAGATCTCCTCCTGTATCCTCACTTGGCTGCTTTATGAATAAACTCTTTCTTGGCTGTAAACCTGTGCGTCTCAGCATTTGCCTTGCTATGTGTTGGGCAAATGGACTGGTTTGTAACACTGTCTGCTAGATTGGATGCTGCTCAATTTGCGAATCATTGAATAAAGCCAATAAGACCTTTAAACTTTACTCTGTTGATTTTTACAACACGGAGAAGCACTGCTCAGGTCCCTCTTGAGGAAAGGACTCCCTGTCCACCTACCAGGAACATAGCTATCTGAGAGCCTCCAGCTGTTCACAGTTTTAGGGTCTGCTTCAGCTTTTGGACTGTGGTCACACTTTATTTTTGGGGGGAGGGGGCAGCTCCTGTCTAATGATGAGCAAGGAGGTGGTAACAGAGCTTCATCATTTCTCCCATGAAAAACTTCTCTAACAAGCAGTCTTTGCTCCAGAGCTTTGGGGGGGCTGGGGGCACTGTCTGGTGTGTATTGCAGTCTGATGGCTTCTTCCGTCAGGAAATTCCTTCCTTCCCTTCTGCCCCTGAGTAACTCCTACTCCCTTGAGCTCTTAGATCAAGCATCACTCCCTCAGGAATACCCTCCTACCTAGGACAAAGTAGGAAGCACTTTCTCTTGGTTAAATTTTATTTTTGCAATTATTTGATTAATGTATCTTTCTTACATTAGCCTGCAAGTCTGTTGTGTCTGTTTTTGCTCACTACTGCATTGCCTTGGCCTTGGCCAGCACCATGAGCGATAGTTATTAAAATAATCAGTAAACATTTGCTGGTTGAGGTTGTAGAGTGAAAATACTGTAAAGGATTTTGACCTGTAACTTCATACACCAACTGGTCATGAAAGGTTTGATGTTTAGAATGAACTATTTCAAGACTTTTTGGACTAGAGCTTAGTTGATAATGCAAAAGATTTTGTAGAAGAATGAGATGATGAAGATAAAGAATTTAGGTAGGATATTAATAGGACTGCAGAAAAGGCAATGAAGACAGGAAAAAATGGAGAGGAAGTGCATCAGAGCTTAGTACTGAATGTGAGAGGCAAACAAAATGTTTTGTTACTTAAAAAAAAAAAAAAGAGAGACTAAAGTTAGTGAGAATGGAGGTTTCTCCTTGATGAGGTTTAACCACCTACTGGTTTTTCATTTACCCTGTCGTCCTCTGTGGTGCTGAAAATAGCCAGAGAGCCAGGGCAGTTTAACACTTGTCCTTTTGCTCAAGGCTACATCTAGCAACTTAATTATTATCTTCAGTGCCGGGTAGAGATAGTTCAGTTTCCTTGCTTAGTGATTTGAATGAAAACAAGTCATCTTCAAGAGCTCTGTGATACTATTCTAAAATTTAAGAACAGGGCAGGAAGTAAGTTATCTGTCATAACCCACGCTGATTTACTTAACCAAGCACAGAATGCATTGTATTTTCAACATGGAACTCATTTCCCTGAGGCAATACACAATGTTGAACATCCTGAAAAAGAACGATTAACCTTACGGGGAAGCCCAGGGCTCACTGCTTTTTGCACCAAGAAGTCAGCCCACACCTTGCTGCCCATGGGCTTGTTTCTTCCCACTCTAATCTTTTAAAAGTGTTCCCTCACATAAGGGCACAGAGAAATGGAGGTGTACTGTGACCCCCTTTGTGTACCTGAACAGTATTAAGTGTTCAGGGAAGGGAGGCAGAAAGGAAGGAAATTAGATCCACTATAGGAAAAGATATAAGGAAATGTGAAGACATCATCCATAGGAAAGAAGACAGAAACGAACTGGAGGTGGAATGCTGTGGAAGAAGAGATAATGTTTTTATTTTTCTCTTTTTGGTTTGAAAAGTGAACTTGTTTGGGAGAAAAAAAGAATAATGGGATGGCAGAAGGAAAGGAAGAAAGAGGAGTAGAGAGAGATGATTGAGGAAAAGAGCAGAAGCCCAGGTCTTGTTTATGTATCTGGTTTGGGTGAACCTGACACTCAAATCTATTTGGCTTGTATACAACCAATAGTCATCTCTAGAGGAACTAAGTTCAATTAACAGCTCATATGGGAATTGACATCTACTTATGCTATATTAAAAATAAATAGAATCTGAGTATTGGTAAGCTATGGCTATTGCACTAGTCCATTTTCAGGGTACTCCTTGATTAGAAAAAGGATAGGGGATTTCACAAGAGACATAGAATTACGCATTTCAGAGCAGAGACTGGAGATAGTGAATCTGCTGCCATCTAAGGTGCCTGAACCCATTTCTTCTTTCCTGGGTGAAGCACGGAGCTTAAAGGCCTTCTCATCGTGGTCTCCAAGACAGTAGGAAATAGTCTCAGAGCACTTGAACAAATGAGCTTGGGCAACCCTGCCTGAGAGGTAGTTAGAATGCTGAAGGTCCGTTTGACATTATTTTATACAGAATCCAATGTTTGAATCTTCTCTATAACATTAATAAGTAGCAGTACAACCTTTGCTTGAATACCTTAGCATTAGGAAGTTTATGAAAATTTATCAACATCTGAGGTGGCCACTTCCGTCTTTGGAAAGTTCTGTTAAAATTTTCCTCTTATATTGAACTGTCATCTGCTTCCCTATACCTTCACCCTCATTTCTTTTCATCTACCATTTGTGCCCACACAGAACACATTTGTCTTTTTGCCGTGTCTATTCTTCCTGTGTCTTTTCTTCTCTCAACTTTTGCCAAATGTTTTTCATACAGTATGTTCCCCACAATATTCTGGTCACTTTTTGTAAACCTTGTAATATCTTATTTAGCACCTTATGCTATAGTTTCAAATTCATGTTTTGTTATGCATATATCAGTACAGGGGACTTAAATCCTCAATCTCCATACTTGAAACCCTATTGTGAGATATTTCCTCCAAAACAAATTGTTATGTGGTCGTTTTCTACTATATTTGCAAACAAAATAACAAATACAGCTTTCCTTTGCTCTTTTTAAACATACGAATATTTTTAATGATGCAATTTAATTCAATCTACAAATAGTTAAAATTTTTGTATTTTAGTTTTTTGAAACTACAGAGGATGCTGTCTCTAGAATAATCAAAAACATACAACAGTAGTCTGAAATTAAAAATTGAGTAGATCATGCTTTTAACTACTTATGTAATCAAAATGAAAGGTCATAACTAAGAAAATTTTAGGCACGATTCATCTAGACATATGCCACATAAGTTAGCAAAATGCATAAATCTCACTAAGGATCTTAAACAGGGAGTTCTTTCATAACATACTTCCCTCAATTACAAATGAAAGGTTACAAGAAAGAAAATGAAAAATAATGACAAAGTTGTTTGCTAAAGCTGGGACATAGGAAGAACAACGCTGAAAAATGGGAATAATATCTGTTAATTTTGAAAGAAAGGTGCTTTGGGCACTGGTAAGCACCTTTTTTATCCCTGCTTTTTCAGATATTTGTGTTATTTACCAAATATGAAATCAGAAGATACTGAAAAATTGATGCAGACTTACCGTGGTTCTTCTAGAGAAGCTGCTGAATATTAGAAGTAACATAATCTTATCATTATGGTTCCTTATCATAGAGAACCAAATGGGAACTGCATATTTTCAAATTAATTAAATAGTATCTTCTCTGATGGCTATTTATTTTATATTTCACAGACAGAATTGCAATAGATTAAAAAATTGGAAATTAGTTCCTATAAATTAGCTGTTTATTACTTGGTAAAGTATTTTTGGAGAGACATGACAACTGGTTTTATTCTGATTGCTTCAATAAAATATTGATACCTGAGGAAAGAGAAGCCAAAGAAACACAACAAAGGCTAAAACTTTTTGTTCTGTTGTTTTGTTCATAGCTTTTTGTTAGTTTAAAAAGTCTATTTTCTACTTTATTAAAATTTTTATACTTTAGTAAAAAAAGTACCATTTACATACAATAAAATTCACCTATTTTAATTGTATAGTTTAGTGAGTTTGAGGAACTTAAACATCCATGTAACAATGTCATCATACCCAATAATTCTGTCAACCTAAAAATTTTCATTCAAGGGCCGCACATTTTGAGAGAGGATGGTGATTTCATATTTTTGCTAAGTAAGCAATTATTTGAAAAGTGAGGTTGAAAGAATGTGCTTGCCAGTGCCCAAAGTTCCTTTTATACAAAATCCCTAAATAGTTTAACAAAACCAAGTGCATCGTGACTCTGAGTCTGCTAGTGTCAGCAGTACCCTGGAGACAAACACAGGTTAAATGCATGTGGCCAGCATCACCATTCCACGGCTATAAAATAAGATCCAGTCCCGATCAAAGCAAGTAGTAAACGTTACTAGTGAATTGCACACACTGCTAGATAGTATCATCCTAACATTAGAAAGGACCAATCTGGTCAAAGCAAAATTACACTGGACAAAGTTCAACAGGTAAGGAAGGCTTTATCAAAGTAATTGCTGTAGGGGAGAGAGATCAGAACTCAATCTGAGCTCAACTCCGAAGAAACTAAGGGCAGAGCAGGAAAGGTTTTTAGAGCTGGGGTTGGAGGGAGAGGCCATCGTAGGCCATCCATGTTCCCTAAGTGGCCTTATTCAAAGGAAAAGTAAACTTTCCCCTATCTTATTGACAGAAGGAAGGTTTAAAACTTGGAGGAAGGCTCCTGTGGAAGTTGGGCTCTTATTCTCCAACAAACTGGAAGAGAGAGGCCACATTTTCCTTGATGGTTACCTTTCAAATGGATGGCTCCCAGGTCCTTGAGAAAGACAGTCCTGGGATGCAAAACAAGAGGCTTTTAAAATATTTACACTTTAAAGAGGCAGAGAAAGAATACACAATTATACATTTTCTAAAGTAAATGCTCTAAAATAGGGAGAGGAAGGACCTAGAATCTGGGAGAAGCCTGTCTAAAGTTTATTCAAGCTGAGAGGAACGCTGACCATGGAGTCCTTTGAGAATTCACCTCTTTTCCTGTTCTTGATTTACTTTCAGCTGAAGGTCAACACCCCACAATCAAGAATGCTTCTAACATCTCTGTACCTAAGAGTACAGGCTGAACTGTTCCCAACCAGCAACAGAAAAAGGAAATTATTCTCTTCCTTAGTCCAGTGTTCACTTTATTTTCTGTCTCATAATTAAACTTTTCTGAGTGTGATTGACAACTAAAATATCTAACCTTTCTTAGAGAAACCCAAACCCCATCCATTCCTGTGAGTTCCCAATGACCCAGACAGAATAATCACTGTGGTACATTTTACAAATCTAGGTTATTCAGCCTTCAATGACAGCATTGCGATTAGAGTCTTCAGGGTCAAGCCAAGTAAATTCCTTTTTACATTCGTCCTTCAATATCTGTATTCCTGATCTCTAGAGAATAATTATCTTGAATAGGAATCACAGAATTTACTGAGAACAAGAAAAAATTTTAAGGCAATTAGAAGCTATAATTCAGATTTGGAAAAGCAAATCTGTAACTCTCATGCATTATAGTTCTGTCAAAGCTCTTCAGTTCATTTTATTAAGCTCATTCTGAAGCATCTATAATATATTTGGGTTTTTCACCTGTATATGAAGCTCCCCCCCCAATAATAAGTAGGTACTTACTTGCATTACCAAAAGTGCTCTCTCAGAAGAGTCTTCCCCAAATGCAAATTTTAGTTTCCTCCCTAGTAAGCAGAAACTGCTTGAGATCCCACAAATGATAGTTCTTTTCCAGCCTAATATAAGTTTTACTATCCTATCTAAACCAGGCGCCCTGCTGCAATTAGGTTATGGTAATTGACCAGCATCTGCCATCGTCCCAGATCCCTCCAGGTAATTCAGTTTGATGATTGCCTACAGCTGCTAAGACTAAATTTGGAATCTATTCTGTATCCAGGAGCATTCTAGTAATTCCCATTAGCATTTAAAATTAATGTTTTCAGGCTGCTAAGAAAATAGAGACAACTTTAAATAATGAAGGACTTGTATTTCCCCTGATAGATAGAAAGAGTTATATTCTCTGGTTGTGGCTACATATCTCCTGTCCAGGTTCATTATTGTTTGTGTGAACTCACCAAGAGAAAAAATATATCAGGTAGATGCATTTTGCTTTTTCTGGTTCCAGAATCCAGCTTTAGAAAAGAGATAGAGGAAAAGAAGCTACAGGATTCAAAACCAAGTAGTGTCCTAACTGGATACATACCTCAATTTTCCACAGAATTCTAAGGAGAAAAGTCTTAAAATGCTTATTTCAATTGCAGGACACTAATATCAGATGTAGTCTATGACTGGACATTGATCTGCATCTTGGTAATGCAGAACAAATGAAAGAGATGATTTTAATTTTAAAGAAAAGCTTATAAAAAATCGGGAGTTGATGACAGTAATCTCCAGAGTCAAGTAACCATGAAATAGGCTATTTCATATAGAATAAAACTGGACAAACCAGAGGACTGGGTCTCATCTGCAGGAGCATAGTATGGTTTCAATGGTGCTATTTTATAAGTGTAATGAGTAGGGAAATTTCTTCCATCTGAAGACTACTGTCGTATCTCAGCATTGAACTGGGTAGCAGAATCAGGTAATAAGGTAGCAGTGGGAAGAGGAAAAGTATTCACGCAGAGGGAACAACAGTGCAAAGACAATGGGGGAAACAAAGAACTAGATTATTTGGCCATCAAATTGGAAAGTGGATGAGGTCCAGTGCCATGAGCAAAAAAATAGAGAGCCTTGGGAACTAACATCAAAGAGGTTGGCAGAGGCTAGAGCTCGGGAAACCCAGGTGACTATACAGGCATGGTCCTGATTAGATGTCAGTGATGGGGTTTCACCAGGTGAGAAGCAGAACATGGAAACAGCTCAGGCTGGTCATGCTCTAGAGTCAGCTAACAAAAGTAGTTTGATACAGTTGTGTTACACCTGCCATTTTTGTGAGGAAGAAATGAACATTGAAAACTTCAGAAAGGGACTTCCCTGGCGGTCCAGTGGTTAGGACTCCACACATTTACTGCCCAGGGCGAGGGTTCAATCCCTGGTCGGGGAACTAAGATCCTGCAAGCCGCAAGGCCAAAAAATGTTAAAAAATAAATAAATACGTAAACTTTAGAAAAAGGGCAGAAAAAAAGTCCTATTGTGTATTCTTGGTAAGTTAGAGGTAAACTCTAGGAGAAAATCAAAATCATATGTAACTTGAGGCTGGTAGAAGATTTCAATCTAAGAAATGGAAGTTAGGAAAGAGGATGAAGATGAGGAGTGGCAGAAAGAAGACCTAAATTATAGTAAAAACAGTAAATTTTATGGCAGATGTAAGTCTTTATATATGTGATGTTAGTCAAAATGGAAGAGTATGGACATCTAAAAATTCCCTCCTCCATAAAAGCAACAAAATAAATCTTGCAAAAGAATGATCAGAGTTGAAATTATTAGAACTTCAGAAGTTCACTCAAGGCTTGCAGCAATCTAGAGAGCATTTAATCAAGCAAAATGATTGAAGCCAGATAAAACCAGTGAGCAGTGTGGTGTTTTCAGCAGCGCTAGTTCCATCTCTTGCTTTCAGTTTTATCAGGAGGCTCAAAAACTAAGAGCCAACAAACAACTGTGGTGAAAACTGGAAGCCTAGAAGCGCTGGATAGGGGCAGAAGTCAATTTCAGCTTGTTCAAAGCCTTGTTCCCAGAGAATTATTATTTGACCTCTCTCGTGCTTCCTTGGAAGACCATTTGCAAGGCTGCTGTGTTTAACCAACTCAGAACTTATGCATGTGAAATACCTTTCCCTGGGGGGAAGGAGGGTGGTGATGGGGGTAAGCATTTGTCCAAAAAAAAAAAAAAAAAAGAGAGAAAAGCAACATGGTTTCACCTCATCCTCGTGCGACCATAGTGCCTCTCATCAGAGAAGACAGTTTCCCTCTTTCAGTGTTTTAGGTTCCTATGAGTTATTGCTGCTGCTGCTGTCACTCCTGCTGCTACCAAAAGATAGCTTGGGGGCTGGGGCACTAGAGAATGGAGAAAAGAGAAACACAGGAGAGATCTCCCCACTCTCTCTGAGTGTTAAAGGACCCCTTTCTACTCCTTAAGTCAGAACTAAAGTGCTGCTCTTTGAGGTCTCCGTGGACACTGATGCCCACTTTTAGGTTTTAGCATGTGTTGGGTGGAAGCCTTAGGAAACTGGGGGAAAGAAAACAAATACAAAAATGCTAACACACCACTGGTCCAGTGCTACTTGGGATTCTGCTCTCCTTCCCCAAGCCACCTGCCATATTTACTTTGCAGAGCCCTCACGTTGCTGCTCCAGACAGTCTCTCCAGGTCTTATAGTTGCATTCAGTGGGACAGACAGGACATGTGTGTTTACTCCTTCTTACCCAGAACCAGATCCCAATCTATTTTTCCTTCTTTCTCTTTCTGGGCAATTTCAGTTACGCAATCTGGTCATCTTGTGCGTATTTTTTTTTTCTGCGTCTGTTCTGGAACAAACAGAAAAAATGGAAAAGAAGAAAGGAAAGAAGGTATGGAGGGAGGGTAAAAGGTAAGAACCAGGAAAATTAAAAAGGAGGAAGGGGGAATTCCCTGGTGGTCCAGGAGTTAGGACTCCACACTTTCACTGCCGAGGGCATGGGTTCAGTGCCAGGTGGGGCGACTAAGATCCCACAAGCTGCACAGTGCGGCCAAAAAAAGAAAAAAAAAAAAAAAACGGAAGGAGAGGAAGATCTTCTATACTATAGATCGTCTGAAAATATTTAAACATTTTGCTTTCTAGAAACTTTATTCCATCTATATAGCAGACGAAGCCAATTTTTTATACAATAATGGACATTTAAATGCAGAGGGGCATTCCACCATAAGCTTAAAACTGTGCTATGTCTTCCCTTCTTGTCAAACTATTTACAGGACTTTGTGATTTGTTTTTATTTAGGGATGTCCAGTAATAGATCTCACATATCAAGTGTCAG